>NC_136876.1:18517445-19117445 GCF_949152265.1 Phoxinus phoxinus | reverse complement strand
TTGATCACGTCACAAATCGGCCGCTGTATTAATGGCTGTTTGAAGTTTGTAAAACGTGACGGTTTTATTTTTTTACTCTAGTTAGCATTTAGCCGTGTTACTAATGCTGAACATGCCATTAGCTCGCGTTTAGTTTGGTAAAACAGTCGGCGGCTGGTTGTTTTGATGCGATTTGACTTGCAGGTGTCAGTCTGACTGCATTTGGCGCCAAATAAACATGTGTCCGTCCGAGTGAAGCCCTACCCGCCTCCCGTCTTCATCTACTCCATCACTGCTTAAGTCATTAGACCCACCCCTACTGAATTTGGCTGCATTTCGTGTAGTTTACTCAAGGAAGATCATCTGAAGTGTTAGTAAGCAAATAAATGCACGCCGCCTCTGCGTACGCGCGTGATTTGTTTACTTGAGCAATCGCATGCTAGCGTTTGTTGAGAAGAACACATTAGCTGCTAATATTACCATAGAGTTAAGACTAAATATTAAAATCTGATTTATAGTGTTAAATGTATTTCTCGTCATTTTGATCACTCAAAGTGGTTGCAGAGATCAGTGGGGCAATGTTAACGAGATGTTGTTTACCTTCATGTTCCCAGGCTTCAGGTGCTGGATGAAGGTGGTGACAGTTTGTCAGATGAGGTGAGGGGTTTTCATTGCATCCTTCGGAAATGTATTCAATTAAAATGGTTAGATTATTCCTGCTTATCACATGGGGATATATATATGTATATATATATATATATATATAATATGAGAGAGAGAGAGAGAGAATATGATCAAAGAAATTATCTTTTAACTAATGCTGTAAAGTAAACTATGTGGCACCCACTCTTCAACAGTGTAATTATGTACTGATTACGCTCTTAATAAAATATTGGTACTCATTACTTTCTAAATCCCATATCAATCTCAACCAGTTGGACAATACAAGGATAGACATGAAACTGCTCTTTTTAACTATTTCAAATAAATTGAAAAACTGCATACATTATTTGAGCTGACAACTATATTTAAAAGGAGGTTACTTAAAAGAAGTTTGTTAAATTTATTTTTTATCCCAGTCCTACTTAAGTTAATAAAACTTAGCAAAGTCTGCTGAATATTTATGTTGCCTGACTGCACTCTTTCTTTCTTCATTGTCCAGGAGTGTGTAAAGGAAAAGCTCAGGTTACTGCAGGAGTTCCTGCTCGCTGATACTCAGGACCAGCTCAAAATCCTTGAGGACAAGTTAAAGAGCTCTGAGCTTTCCACTGTGAGTTTGCTCTGCCCTTTCAGTTCTCTCATCTAGAGTAGTTAGTTGTGAGCACTTGAGCTCTAACTCGTGTCTTTCTGTATAGGAAGTTTACACATCGGAGGTGAAGGCCATACTGAAGAAAGCTTTGGGAGTTGTCAGGGTGGATGATGGAGTGGAGCAGAATGGACATTCAAACGGCTTCTCTGAAAATGGATCTCACAAAGACGATGGAGAGCAGGAAGGAGCCATGGATACTCGGGAGGAAGGAGATGCTATAAAGTCTCCCAGCGCCCCAAAGGGAAAGGGTGGCCGTCGCAGTAAAGCAGACTCTGAGACCAAGAGTGAGTTGCATGGCTTTACAGTTTTTACAACATTTGTATCTTTGCTGGATGTTTGAATGTTTAGTGTTATTGACACTCTTTCCCCCCAGAATCTCCAGCCAGTAGCAGGGTTACACGCAACTCCGGGAAACAGCCAACTATCCTGTCAATGTTCTCTAGAGTGTACGTTGAAAATTTAATATCTGATTGGTGTCCTTTTGTGCAAGTCTGATTTTAATTTGTGGCTTGTGAAATGCGTTGTGCTTGAACAGTTGATATAAGATAAAAATGTGTTCAGTCACTTCCGTTTATAAATGAAAGGTGTTGTACCCTCATATAGCCCAAAACGCAAGTCTGATGAGTTGAATGGTGAAGCAGCAAATGGTGATGCAGAAGTTAAGACTGAGGAAGACATTACAGAGGAGGTAAAATTGTTTTGCAAGTTAATGCCATTTTATTAAGTCCATGAAAGTAATATTTTAACAGCAGCTTTTCCCTTCGTCAAGGTCCATGAAGAGAAACGCCTTAAAACGGAAGCTGAGAAGTAAGTTCCCTCTTAATGTAAATTTAATAAAACGGTTGTTCTCTATCGGTAATGCACCACATGCCACATGCATTTAATTCTTGTCCCCTCTCTCAGGCCTGACACTGAGAACGCCACTAATGGCAACATCAAGCCTGTGTCCACAGCCAAGGTGACTCATTTCATTCCCCATTTGTGCTGCTACTTGATTTAATGCACCAAATTAATCCCATTAATTTGCATTTTAGACTCCTCCACCGAAATGTCCCGACTGCAGGCAGTTTCTGGATGATTCAGACCTCAAGTTCTTCCAGGGAGATCCTGATAATGCTGTGAGCTTTTTTTTTTTTTTTTTTACATTTAACTTGGAGCTGTTTAATTGCCATGGCAACTGCTGGATCTTATTTTATTGGATGTAAAAAAAAGTAATGTTTCACATCTATATATCAAATTAAAAGTTGATCATTAAATGCAATACTTTAAAATGTGTATTGTAGTTGGATGAACCAGAGATGTTGACCGATGAGCGTCTTTCCCTCTTTGATGCAAATGAGGATGGTTTTGAAAGCTATGAAGATCTGCCTCAGCACAAGATAACTAACTTCAGGTGATAAAGAGGGATGCATCAAGCTGAACATTATTCTTATTTATTTCCCCAATGATTTGACTGATGTGGTAATCCTCATTCACAGTGTGTATGACAAGCATGGGCACCTGTGTCCGTTTGACTCTGGCCTCATTGAGAAAAATGTGGAACTGTACTTCAGTTGTGCTGTTAAGCCGATCTATGATGACAACCCATGCATGGATGGTATGTCCCAAGTTTGTTTACTAGTGCTGTCCCCTAATAGTCGACTAATTGTTTGTCAATGAGAAAAGGCTTAGTCCACCCAAGATTTTAGTCTCAGATAAAAATCCAGTGTCGGAATCACTCAATCCGTGAGGGACAGATTGTTAATGTCGGGTCTTTGTGATAATAGGTGTCGCTCAGGAAATCCAAACATTCACATATCCATCGACCTCAAATAGCTTATTTGAAACATGCGAGTAACTTGGCCGTTCACTCTAACGTTAACCAAGTTAAATGTGCGCTATTAGGCACTTATCCAAGTGTTCATGTGGAAGCTGAAATATTAGCACTTTTTTTTTTTTTTTTTTACAAACAGCAGAAACCACTTAAAATACTGTAATTTTTTGGTCATGCATATAATAGTAATGCATCATTCAAAACTGTAGTTTATTTGTGTAAACTCTCAATCAAGAGAATATTTGCTTTTGTAAAATATAAAACAAACAGGATGTGCTTTCTGTCGTCTGTCTCGGTGAACTGGAGCGAATCGCAAAACTGAAACTCTGTGTATACTTTCCTCAGGGTCGGCCTACTGTGCGCACCATGCGAATTTCATCATCAAAAGAGTATGTGCAATGTGCATTTTTTTGTTGCAGTAATTGGTTAATCCACTGCAGTAAAACTGCATAAACAGAACAGACCGCAAGTTACAGCGACAATGGAGGCCTACATGGATGAGGTTGTGCAAAGAGGTTAAAAGTACCCTCATTTGTGCAACTTTAGCATGAACGAATACCAAGATATTGACATGGGTTGAATCTCGGCAAAATAGTGCTCAACTGCATGCGTCGAACGCCGATGTACGTGTATGAGTCAAAAGAAGCATACTTTGCAAGGCTCTGCATTCGACTGAAAAACGATGTTGTGTTACTGCTGTAAGTGTGTGCTTGAGCGTGGAATAGGCTAGATATCACACATATATATATATATATATATAACAAATTAAAGACTGGTTTAGTATTCCCCCAGTATATATTTAGGTAATATAAATATGTGATTTAGTTAATGACTAGTCTAGAAAATAAAGTTGTGGGCAGCCCTATTCTTTACAATAAGGACATTTAAATCCTTAAGTTAGCTAAATAAAATTGACTTGTGTAGCTTGAGAAATTGATTCCAATTGTTCTCTTCAGGTGGGGTTCCTGCCAAGAAGCTTGGTCCCGTCAATGCTTGGTGGATCACTGGTTTTGATGGTGGAGAGAAGGCTTTAATTGGCTTCACAACAGGTAAATGTTTCATAAAGTAACTGTCAAATTTCACAATGCACGTTTAGATCCAACTGTGCATTTTATTTATTTTTTCCTCCGCAGCCTTTGCTGACTACATCCTAATGGACCCCAGTGAGGAGTACTCGCTCATTTTTGCTCTGATGCAGGAGAAGATCTACATGAGCAAAATTGTGGTTGAATTTCTCCAGAAGAACCAGGACGCCACATATGAGGATCTGCTTAACAAAATTGAGGTAAGCTGATTGAAATGTTGAAGCACAGTATAGGTCTCTTGTCCCACAGAAGCAGTGCTGATGTGTTCATCCATGTCTTTTTAGACTACTGTTCCACCTGCTGGGCTCAACTTTAACCGTTTCACTGAGGACACACTGCTGCGCCATGCCCAGTTTGTGGTGGAGCAGGTGGAGAGCTATGATGAGGCTGGAGACTCAGACGAGCAGCCCATCATCGTCACTCCCTGTATGCGAGACTTGATCAAGCTGGCTGGTGTTACTTTAGGAAAGAGGT
Source organism: Phoxinus phoxinus (assembly GCF_949152265.1). Taxonomy (NCBI): domain Eukaryota; kingdom Metazoa; phylum Chordata; class Actinopteri; order Cypriniformes; family Leuciscidae; genus Phoxinus; species Phoxinus phoxinus. Next base: position 19,112,785 of record NC_136876.1, on the reverse strand, counting down.
GAGTTTATAGAGTGAAGGTCTTTTGAATGTTTCAGTGTGAACATTGAGTAATGTTTGACTGATATAATAGCCAAATGCTTCAGAGAGCAATGTGGCAAGGTTTACACTATTTAAACCTATTAAATTAGCCTGAAACTCAATGCTCTTAGGCTACGTTTACACGTGGCCGGCTATTTTCATAAACGGACATTTCACCCCTCTCCCTTTTCAAAAATAACATCGTGCACACCTGTCAGTTTACACAAACCTGTGTATATGCCTTCAAGAGTATGCCAAACCTGAAGGTGACAGTGTAACAAGAAGCTCAAGCCAACGTTGGCCAATCAGAATCCTGAAAATAGTCGCATACTGTGACGTCGGCTGCCTAAAACTCAGTTTTTCTCAGCTTACGTGCAAATGAAGTTTTCCAAAATCTCCACTCTGGCCTGAGTTGAGAGAATGTAAATGCATGTAAACGAAGGGAAATGTCAGTTTTTCAAAATAAGTGTACGTGTAAACGGGGCCTTAGATCATTATCTAATTTTACATCCTGAAAGAGGTGGATATCTGCATATTAAGTGAAAATGCCCATCATTCACAAAGTTGCAAAGTGCCTGCCTATTGTATTGTCTCCATATACATGTACACAATATTTTAGCAAATTTGTCCAAGCACTGGATCATGTTTAAGTTACTCTAATAGGTGCTGGGGGGTTCAAAGGATTCTTGATTGGGAGGCAGAGATTGGCTTTAGATGCACAAATTATGAAGTACTTCTAGTGTCTGACCCTTTGCTCCTAATGGAGTCAATTAAACTATATTTGCGTCGCTTGCTTTCAGTGACTAAATGCTTAAGTTTTAATTTAATGTTTTGGGTTAACTTTGAAGCTATGGTAGGCTCTGAACATTCGGTGTTGCGATTCACTCGTTATTGTTCCATGATCTCCTGTTTCTAATGATCCTCTAACCTTCCCTAACGCAGCAGGCAGCTGTACTGGTATGTAAAACAATGTTTCTGCAGAGTGTGTGGCTTGGTTTTTATCAATTTTCCCATACGCTCAACTTCAATAGTCTGTTGGTGGCAACCTACTTCCCTAGCTAAAAGGGGTGGGTGACGAGAACAAGAGTATTTTCCATAGCTTTTCCACCCCAACTAGCATGGCTCTGCATAACAGATGTTAATTTGCACTCCCATTGTTTGTTTACAAGTTTCCCATTTGGAGAAACAAAGCCTCTGAAGGAACTGAATGTCCTTGTTCTGTATATATAAAAAAAAGAGCTGTTCTCCACAAGTCATCTTTAAAGTAGGCTTTGAAGTGATGAATGTATCACCGAGTCTTGACAAACTGTCAATCCATTCAGTGTATTGTGACCTCCATACATATTACATGCATGGCTCTTTTTGCTTGGCTGTTAAGTGGCTTCTGTAAAGTTTAATGTGTTTCTTATTGCATTTTGTTTTCCCCCCTCAGGAGAGCAGCCAGAAGACAAGCCGTTCGTCATCCCACCAAGATTGAGAAGGACAACAAGGGCCCGACTAAAGCCACCACCACGAAACTGGTCTACCTAATCTTTGATACCTTTTTCTCTGATGAGATTGACCAGAACAATAAGGATGGGGGAGTGAAGAGACAACGGTGTGGTGTCTGTGAGGTAGGTTCTCCAGAAGTTGTCTTTTATTGCAACCAAATTAAGCCTGCAAATGTCCATGTGACAAGACTGGTATAATTCTGTTTTTTATCTTTCAGGTGTGTCAAGCACCAGATTGTGGCAAGTGTTCAGCCTGCAAAGATATGATCAAGTTTGGCGGCAGTGGCAGAAGTAAACAGGCCTGCCAGAAGAGGAGGTATACTTGTGTAATTCTGCTTGGCAGAAATGCAATATTGTTTCAATGTGATGTGAAATGTCAGAGCTAGTTTTGAATTCTGTCTTTAACATGACTACTGCTTATGATCTTGCCTTGGTCTCTCCTCCTTTCTTTGAGCCATTGCTAATCTTTCTAGATGTGAAAATCGGTTCATTGTGTCTGTTTTGTTCCAGATCTGTTCAGTGCTGATCTAACTCAGTGCTGACTGACTAAAGCATGAGTCTGCTCTTTGTTAGCATGTCGTACAGAGTATGAATAGGATAACCTTTTTAGAAAGCTCTTTATTTTCTGGCAGATTTTCCAGCTCTTGCCTTGGTTTTGTTTACCAGTTTAAAGCTAAATGGGTGTCGTCTTTTTTCCAGATGTCCCAACCTGGCAGTGAAAGAAGCGGAGGATGATGAGAATATAGAAGAGGAGGATGTGTTGCCGATTCTTAAAGAGAAAAAGAAAATGTCTCAGGCCAAGAAAAAGAAACAGACCAAGAATAAGATCAGCTGGGTGGGAGAGCCCATCAAGGTATATGGTTTCACCTTGTATTGAGAACCTGGATGTCCACTTCTAGGTCTCAAAAGTATTGATCTTGTCCTTTCAGACTGAGGGAAAGCGGGAATACTACATGAAAGTGCGTGTTGAGAATGAGGTGGTTGAGGTTGGAGATTGTGTGTCTGTCAGCCCTGATGACCCATCACACCCCATCTACTTGGCAAGGTAACCTTTTATCAATGCAAACTTGTTTTTGCAAGGAGGTTAAACCAAACAGACCTTTATTGGCAACATTTGTATTGCCTCAAAGCGATAAGCCATTGGTTTATTTTTGTTTGTAGGATTGCAGCATTGTGGGAGGACGGTGAGAAGATGTTTCATGCCCACTGGTTCTGCCGTGGCACCGATACTGTGCTTGGAGAGTCATCAGACCCTCTTGAGCTCTTTCTGGTGGATGACTGTGAAGACATGCAGCTGAGTTTTGTCCATGGCAAGGTCAACGTCCTCTACAAGGCTCCATCTGAAAACTGGTTCATGGAGGTACAGATGCCGAAGTCTGAGCTACATTTGTGTTTGGTAACGAACTGGGCAGAAGTTTTAATATTTGCATGCTTTTAGGGTGGCATGGATGATGAAATCAAAGTCATCGAGGATGATGGCGAAAGCTTCTTTTATCAGCTCTGGTATGAAGGGGAATGTGCTCGCTTTGAGACGCCTCCCAATGTCACACCATCGGAGGACTGCAAGTATAAGTACGTACTGTCTTTGAGACCCTTTTCTTTCCTTTGTTTCTTTACCTGCACTTTAATGCATGTTTTATGGCAGGTTCTGTGCCAGCTGCACCAGGATTAAGGAACGAATGGCTCAGGATGCGCCTCATGCCTATGAGCCCCTGGAGGATGAGGAGAGGGACACTAAAGCCTTCTATGGGTTGGCTAGCCTGAAGGGAGAGCAGTACCGAGTAGGAGACAGCGTCTATCTACCCCCTGATGCTTTTAATTTTGTGTACGTTCTTTTTTTTTTTAAATCCTTAACTCCTTTTTACCTCAAAACATCTTATTAAAGGTGTCTTTTCTCTCTTAGGGTTAAGGTTGCAAGCCCAGTGAAGCGTTCTCACAGAAAGGAGGATGTTGATGAGGATCTTTACCCAGAATACTACAGGAAGTCCTCTGATTACATAAAGGGCTCAAACCTGGATGCTCCAGAGCCCTTCCGTGTTGGCCGTATCAAAGAAATCTTTTGCAGCAAGCGCAGCAATGGAAAGCCCGACACATCCGAGATCAAACTGCGCCTCTATAAATTCTACAGGTGACACATTTTCATCGTCTTGCATATTAACCACTGGATCTGCTTTTAAATGTTGTACTTCAGGAAACCGATTTCCTTCCAGTTTCTATTTAAGGTTGTACATTAAACTGAACTGATTTTTATTTTCCTTCCCTTTCCATGATGACTGTTGCTTTCAGGCCTGAAAACACTCATAAAGGACCAAAGGGTGCCTACCACTCGGACATAAACCAGCTGTACTGGAGTGATGAAGAGGTGACCGTGAACATGGCGGATGTGCTGGGCCGCTGCCGTGTGGAGTATGCAGAGGATCTTGTGGAAAGTGTGCAGGACTATTCAAGTAGAGGACCTGATCGCTTTTATTTCCTAGAGGTAAGAATGAGCTTTAAAGGGCAAATTAGCAGTTCTGTGGTGGAGTCATTCTGCTCATGAGTGAGTTTGCAAAATGTTTTAATTCAGCTGCACTGCTTTTTCAGTAAAGCAGATTTGAGAGAAATGGTTAGCCACTTGGTTTTTCTGTTGTTTGAAGGTTTTTGTTTTCTTTAGGCTTATAATGCCAGGAGTAAGAGCTTTGAGGATCCTCCCAATCATGCCCGATCAGCCGTGCAAAAGGGCAAAGGGAAAGGAAAGGGGAAAGGTAAGTGTAAATTCCCATTCACACCAAGGACAAGTAAAACAATAGTTATATCTGTTTTTGTTCTTACAATGAGGTAATTTTTGCTTTTTTTACACGGCACAATTTCAACTTGTGAAATTTCTTGATTTCAACCTTGAATGGAATTCACCAAATAAACAAGAACAAATAAACAAATTACAGGCAGAAGCATAAATGCAATAAAATACAAATGAGATTTGTTTAAGGTTTTCAGGTTGGTCTAACAGTATTCAGGTACAGAATACTATGAAAATTGGATCATTTAAATGCAGATTGATTCTTCTCGCTGGCTTTTGTTCTTTGATCAGCATTCATGACAGACAGCAGCAGGAATATTAGGCTACTGTCACTTTAAGAGCTAATGCATGGATCCAATATACTGATACGCATTTCTCAACTGTTTATCTTCACTTAAGACATCACCGACTGAATTTGAAACATCTTGTCGAGTATTCATATACAGGTCCTTAAAAAATGAGCATATTGTGATAGTTCATTGTCCATAATGTAATGATAAAAATTAAACTTCCATATATTTTAGATTCATTGCACACCAACTGAAATATTTCAGGTCTTTTATTGTTTTAATACTGATGATTTTGGCATACAGCTCATGAAAACCCAAAATTAGCATATTTCATCCGACCAATAAAAGAAAAGGGTTTTTCATAGAAAGTCAACCTTCAAAAAAGTGAAAGTCTTGTATTGCAGCTTGCTTGTACAGACGGTACAATCTGTGATCTGGTAATCTGTGGATTAATTTGCTTATTCAGCCAACAAGCTAATGTTATAAATGTTTGTGGGAATTTCCCTCCTTATAAACGCATAACCTGTGGGAAGGAGTTAAATTCTGTGCTGAAATCCAAGCAGGGTTTTCTTTTTTTTCTCTTTCTCGCTAGCTAATGAATGATTAAAACAGAAAGCCAATCTCAATCCATCCTGCTTTAAATAAATTGAGCATTAAGTGACAGGACATAACTGCAGCATGAGCTTATAATAAACAACGTTGTGTTGACGTGGACACTAATATGGTTTTACAGCTGTCATTCTTGGTGAGAACGGGCCTTAAATTTGGGATGACAATTCATGGAATTCTTGGCCAATATCTAGCCAATGAAACGGGATAACTAGAACAAATTCCATGATGCAATTCTTTAAAAATCCTCCATAAGTTAATGACTGCCTGGATAAATTACAGCCAAATAATTTGTGCATTGTGATTGTTTGCAGGGAAAGGGAAAGGTAAAGCAGCCTCACAGGAATCACCAGATCAGGAGCCGCAAGAGCCGACAGTCCCCAAACTGCGCACACTGGATGTGTTCTCTGGCTGTGGTGGTCTGTCTGAGGGGTTCCATCAAGCAGGTCGGGCTTCTATTCAAAACCCCTTTATGGAGCCATTGTATTATATGTATCTTATATTCAGGGCTTGACATTCATGCTTATTGGGGACAAGTGGATGTTTTTTAGTTTTTTTTGGAAGGGGCAAGTGAAAGCTTTACTTGCTTGGCCAGACAAGTAGCCTGATTAATAAAAATACCAGAAGGCAAGTAGCGATTGATAGTGGATAATATATAATGTATAATTTACTGGCTTAACAAGGTTGCACTGTCTCAGCAACACTCAGCCGTGTTTTCATCACTCAACTGATTTTTCAAAATGCTGAATCTTTCAAAGATTTAATGACCCATTCATAGACAACTGCCTCATATTTTAATAAATCTGATTAAGATGGTCAATTGCCGCCACCTACTGGCAGTTTAGTTTCATGTTAAGTTTCTTTAAAAAAAAACATCTAATAACATTATGCATTTGTAATTAAGTGTAAATTATTTAATTTGATTGGTAACAGCCCTAATAGTGTCTAATTATTCCAGTTGAATTGATCAAATTTAAAATAAAAGCTGAAGCATATATCAAGTGGGGGGGAAGAACTTTTATAAAAGTAAAAACAATGCCTTTGGGGTAAATGGCACGTATGCAGATTTAAATGTCATGCCCTGCTTATGCATTTCTTTTCCCAAACACCAGGAATCTCAGAAACCAATTGGGCCATAGAGATGTGGGATCCTGCCGCTCAGGCCTTCAGGTTGAACAATCCTGGCACCACAGTTTTCACAGAGGACTGTAATGTCCTTTTGAAGCTGGTGATGTCTGGAGAGAAGACCAACTCTCTTGGACAGAAGCTGCCTCAGAAGGGTGACGTGGAGATGCTCTGTGGTGGGCCGCCCTGCCAAGGGTTCAGTGGCATGAACCGCTTCAACTCGCGCACATACTCAAAATTCAAGAACTCTCTGGTTGTCTCTTATCTGAGGTTCGCACAATGAGTCTTACAGTAAAATGAGGCTTTGCATATTTGGAAATGCTTGATATTCACCATTTGTGTGTCCATTCTTTCCTTTCAGTTACTGTGACTATTACAGACCAAAGTTCTTCCTGCTGGAGAATGTGAGGAACTTTGTGTCGTTCAAGCGCTCCATGGTCCTGAAACTCACGCTGCGCTGTCTGGTTCGCATGGGATACCAGTGCACCTTTGGTGTGCTACAGGCAAGTTGTATTTAAATTAGCACTTTTATAATAAATTAACATCTATTTTTAATTCTTCATTATTCTCTTTTCTTCTGCAGGCTGGGCAGTATGGGGTGGCCCAGACCCGGCGCAGGGCGATCATCCTGGCTGCGGCACCGGGTGAAAAGCTGCCCCGTTACCCTGAACCCCTGCATGTGTTTGCCCCACGAGCGTGTTCTCTTAGTGTGGCGGTAGATGAAAAGAAATATTTCAGCAATGTGACTCGGTATGCATTTGTGAACGGTAATGCTGGAGTCACTTTATTAAATTCTGCAGTTTTCTATACTAATTTTACACTTAATTCTTCTCCAGTGGAAATGGGGGCGTTTATCGCACCATCACAGTGCGGGACACCATGTCTGACCTCCCTGAGATCCGCAACGGAGCCGCAGCTCTGGAGATCTCCTACAATGGCGAGCCGCAGTCCTGGTTCCAGAGACACATTCGTGGCTCTCAGTACCAGCCCATCCTCCGGGACCACATCTGTAAGGTCAGTGCCTTTTCAGTGCCGTCGGCATTGACTGAGTCTTTTGACACTTGGAAAATAGTTAAATGACTATCAGTGGCTTTGAATTAAATGTATTGCATGAGTGAAAAGAAAAAATAAGTAACTTGGATCAACTGCAGCTGTAAAGAAATTTCCTGTCTGACATAAAGGAAGTTAAGGATTAGATACCAGAAGAGCTCACTAAGTCTTCTCAATATGTGCTAAATTAGGTTTTGCAAGAGAAGGCACTAGTTCGAACAAGCTGAGCAGGTTAGTAATTCGATTTTGTGCTGTTGTAGGACATGAGCGCCCTGGTCGCGGCCCGCATGCGCCACATTCCTTTAGCTCCTGGTTCTGACTGGAGGGATCTGCCTAATATTGAGGTGCGGCTGCGGGACGGCACCACCACAAAAAAGCTTCGCTACAGCCACCCCGACAAAAAGAATGGCCGCAGTGGCACTGGTGCTTTAAGAGGAGTGTGTTCTTGTGCTGAGGGTCTGTATTTCCATCGGTTGGAGCTTCTTTGTTTCTTCCAATGAATCAAAATCCTGACTTACCAGTTACCGTCTCATTGCACTAGGAAAACCATGTGACCCAGCAGACAGGCAGTTCAACACATTGGTTCCCTGGTGTCTGCCTCACACGGGTAACCGCCACAATCACTGGGCTGGTCTGTACGGCCGTCTGGAATGGGACGGGTTCTTCAGCACTACGGTGACCAATCCTGAGCCTATGGGAAAGCAGGTATTACCTTCATAGGCCATATACTAACCTGTCCTGACATGAAGCATAAAGAGACTGATCTTTCTGACCCTACACTTTTGAACGGTGGTGTGCTTTTTTTAAAATATATTAATAATTTTTATTCAGCAAGGATGCATGCAAATGATCAAAGGTGACGCTAATGTTGGAAAGAATTCGATTTAAAAATATTTGTCTGAATTTTCTATTCAAAGAGTCCCAAAAAACTGCACAACCATTTTCAACATTGATGTTTCTTATCAAATCATATTTGAATGATTTCTGAAGGATCATATGACTAACTGTCTGGAGTAATGATGCAGAAAATTCAGCTTTGCATCAAGAATAAATTCCATTTGAAAATAGAAAACCACTAGTGGAAATATTTCACAATATTACCATTTCGTGGTTGAGTTCACAAGCTGACTTTCTGTTAAATACCAAGTTGTGCCCTGTTGCAGTGGCACTGATGTTAATGAAGGTGTCATTTCCCCAGGGACGCGTCCTGCACCCTGAGCAGCACCGTGTGGTGAGTGTCAGGGAATGTGCACGCTCCCAGGGCTTCCCGGACACCTATCGCTTCTTCGGCAATGTCCTAGACAAACACAGACAGGTATGATGCTTCAGCCTTTCACTTCTCATCTTGTGAAGAGTAAATTAAAAAGTAACACTTCTGTCCTTGTATTTCTCAGGTTGGTAATGCTGTGCCTCCACCCCTCTCCAAAGCCATTGGCCTGGAGATCAAGAGATGTGTGCAGGAGAGAATAAAGGAGAATGCTACAGGTGATATATATATATATATTTTTTTTTTTTCAAGTACTTCTCACTAGAACACATTTTAATCTCTTGTTCAACATTTCTCTCAGAGCCTGTAAAAAAGGAGAAGATGGAGGTTTGAAACTAAAGGCATCTTATCATAAAACAGCAGGCCATTTGCATTGTGTTTGGGAGTGTGTGATGCATCAGCCCATTAAACTCATTCCATTTATTCATAAGCTAGTCTGGAGCCCGGCCACTTCAGTGGCATTTCTATGGACAGTCTGTGCAGTCAGTGCCATTATGTGATGTTTTATCAATTTCTAAATGTGCTTTTAACCGTGTATTTGCAATTATCCACTGAGACAGTGGCATAAATTCTATGTAGTTTTTTTATATGTTGTAATATTTCAAATAAAGCTCTTATTCAATGTCTCATTGTTGTCAAATGGTTTTGTTCTTTCTGGAATCTAATAAATGGGTTATGTCTGATGTTGTAGTTAAGATTTTTTTTTTGGAATTGAAACTGAAGACATTTCCTAGTTCAATGGTCAAAATACCATTGAAACTCACTTATCTATACATTTTAAAACTGGAGTAATACATTTTTGTAACAATTGTATATTCTATTTTTTATGATGCCTGCATTCATATATAAACCAGCTAAAATGCTCAACTTGACAAGATCTCTTAACAAATTTGACAAGTTACAGGGTTACTGACAAACCCACATGTGTATCTTACATGCTGACACATTTGGAGATGCTAAAATACTTATTTGATAAGAACAAAACTCCTACGCCTAGACATAATCAGTAACTATCCAACAGACAAGCAGGTACCATGGTATTACTATTAAAATATACCATATAAAAACTGGAAGTGCCATTGCTGTTTAATATAAATGTTTACATTAATTACATTCAGCTTCAAATGTTTTGTGTGGAGGGGTGGATTTACATTCCTTGTATTATAGTTTTTTACGATCGCTATGACCGTGTTTTCAATACATTTAACAATTTTCCTAAACTCTTAACACACCTAAAACACACAATTGGCAAAACGGTTAATTTCATGCCCAAAATCACACATTGTAAACTAAACTCAAACTATTTTTCAAAATACAATAATACACTAACACAATACACTGTCTAACAAAACATTGCAAACATGTTTCAAAATCAAATAATTATTCAAAACACTAACACATGTTCGCTTCCAACAGGAACATTTAGTCAATCATAACACAGACAAAAAAAAAACATTATGTTATTATGTTGCATTATGTTATGTGTCAGGTCTGCTAATAGACAGTATATTGTATTGATCATAGATTGTGTTTTGCACTGTAGTTTCTTTTGAAGCCTCTCTACATTTTTGTTTTGTTGGGATTAGTAAATGCATGCATTTTGTTTCCTTTGCTGTAGAAATTCAATACAAAAAAATAATGACCATCTCAGAGTAGCTTAATGTACAGTTTATAAATTAAAAAAAAAAAAGACAGAGACAGAATTGCTGCAGTAAATACTTTATTTGCAAAAGGACATTACAGCAAGATATACCTCTCCCTTGTCCTGGTACTCATCTTCCTCTCCCCCCGTGCAGGCATTTCTTTCTTTCTTTCTTTCTTTCTTTCTTTCTCTCTCTCTTTGTGTTGCTCTATATTGTTCCTCTTCCACACAAGATCAGCCCAAAGAGTCCTCTTTTACATTATAACATTTGGTCATGCGATTGAAAGAAACTCAACACCCGAGTGTGCTTCCTAGATGGGAATCAGCTGTAATTTATATATTTGCATAACTTCAATAAGCTGTTTCTCAGTAGCAATGGACTAAAATACAGGGAATATATTTGTGTTTCAATTCACAATATGAACAGCTGTTCACCTTGACTTTAGCCTATAAGTTATGTTTAGAACATGATGTTATCTGTTCTGACATACAGTGTGAAAGCATTTGTAAATTTGGCAGTAAAATTACATTGGTTTGGTATTGGTTGAGCTTGTGTGTAAAAGAAGTTCAAGCATTTTAAATTTGTGTTAACTGTATGCATTTTGTCAAAGCAACAAGAAATGTGTTAATTGTATAGCCTACAAAGACGGATGTTGTGCTAACTGTGTTAAGAGTTTAGGAAACGTGTTAAATGTATTGAAAAAACTGTCATAGCGATTGTAAAAAAACTGTAATTGAAAATGAGTTTCCTTAAAACGGTATATATTCTGGTATTTATGTTAGAGGCCATATCTGTATTTGCTATCTGTTAGTTTCTGCATTCCTTGGTCAGACCCTCAGTTTACTCAATTAGCCCAGCTTCCAGAAAATTAAAATGTACTTTTGTAATTTGCTCATACAAGTACATTAACCACAAGTCATATGTAGTGAGAAAATTGTCAGTATTCATTTTTTTTCTGCTGGTTTTATGATAGCTGTATCTAAGGTCACCAAATATTACATGTATCCACTAACACATATGCGTACTTAGCAGGTGTAATTTTTTTAAAGATTTATAACACTATTGGCCACTTTGTGAAACCATTGCCGTGAATCACTCTGTGTGGATGAAGTTTTCATGTTCTTCTATTCCAGTGAAATCCTGACAAAACAGCCTTGAATGGAAAATATATGGCCTATGTTTTATCCAATAACATGCAATACGCATTCTGCAGGATATATAGTAAATGCATTATCAAATCATGCATTGCAAATTTAAAGTATACATGAAATATGATTAATGCTTGTCAAAACATTAATTATACAATGTACTCAACCTTAGATTTTTTTTTTTTTAATGAACACTGAGTATTTTTGGTACTATCTGCTTGCTAAACTGTGGCCTATGTAGCGTGACATCTTTTTTTGTCTATGCCCTGCTGAAACCCCCCTTTTTTTGGTCTTATCTGGTGTTCAGCTTGTCTTTTAGCTTGTCTCCCAGCTTAGACCAGCAAAAAAAAAAAAGTGTCCAAAACCCCTTTAAAATCAGCCTACGCTGTTTTTTTAAGAAGGTGCGGTTACATTAATATTTCTTGTCTTATCAGTTATGAATTACTTAAAGGTACTTAGAATGTCAAAAAGTAACTGGATATTGCTGTCTGTCTTTTAACATTTATATCGTAAAACATGAATTAAATGTTAAAAACAAATATTAAGCTACTTGCATCTTATCTTCCCTCATACTCCTTTACCGTTAAAACTGACGCGTCGCGCTGGAATGTTCTGGATCTGTGAACGGAAGCCTACCTTCTTTGATTTGATAATTATGGACTGCTGAGGAAGACCACCTCAAAAATCACTTAAAACTTTGTCCTCCTAACGAGAGGGGCAGCATCAAGATACCCAATATGTCTATGGTGGTTTCAGCCTTGTCTTTAGTGATGCCCCCTATAGGATTGAACATTAACAACATTAAACAAAGGCAGATCTGCATTTCCCTCAGATTTCTTCATTAGTTCTCTATTATTTGTAAGAGAATCATTGCAAGAACTCCGAAAACAAGCCGATCAAAGACAAATTAAGGAACATAGCCACAACACATCAGACAACTGGATGTTTTATCATTTGGATTTATTTGAATCATTGCCTAATACAATTGGGAGAACAGCTCTAGACCTCCTGGAATATTTATGGAACTCTCTCAGTTGTTGGAGGGTCTGGAAAGACAAAGCAAAACATGATCAGATCAGAGAAAACATACCTGCTGCTCCATTTAGACTCTAAAGGCCCTGATATGTCGGTAACAAGACAATTGACGGTAGCCACTGACTTCAATAGTCGAAAAATATATATATATACTATGGATGTCAACTGGTTACCGACATTCTTCAAAATGATACTTTTGTGTTCAACAGAAGAAAGAAACACATATAGCTTTGGAACAGCATGAGGGTGAGTAAATGATGACAATTGATCCCTCCCTATCCCTTTAAATGAAGAGTTTCTGGAGGACTCACTTGGCCCATTCCACATTGAGAATGAGATGATCGTATCCAAAGCCCGACACGCCAGCGATGGCTCTGGCTGCGTCCTCGCGGCGGTGGAAGCTGATGAAGGCAAAGCCCTGGAGTGATGGGGAAAGAAGTCTTGAATTTCTCCAGAAGAATAAATCACATGGTGCTTCATGCGTTTCTAACAGTGTGACAGTCATTTTATAAAAACAAGTCGGTTTATTTTTAGGTGAACTATTAAGCTCATGTTCCTGTTTTTTGTTCATTAGTAAATGAATCAACTTGGATCTTTTACTACTCGTCGTGTTTCACATCTCTCACCTTAGACTGGCCCGTGTTCTTGTCCTTGGCCAGATAGATCCTAGAGATGGAGCCGAAAGGCCTGAAAAGCTCCTGCAGATCCGTCTCCCTGGTGTCCTCGGAAAGGTTGGTCACGCGGATCGTAGCATTATCGTCCGCTGCAGAGAAAACACCAACACATTAGCATTAGCCTTCACGACTGAGAACATCACAGCGTTGGAGATCTGAATCTCAAACACACACCTCTGCGGTTAGGCTGCATGGACTCTCCTCTGCGAGTACCACCGTCCCGCAGGCTGGGGGGAACATACTTCCCAGTCTTGCTTTGGACTGGTTGGGCAGGCTCAGGCTCTAGATATCAAAACAAAATTATTTGTATATAAAAAAAAAAAAAAAAAAATGAATAATCGACTCCAAAAATATGCTTAACATACCGGTACCCGCTGCCTTCTCCTTATCTCCCGTGGACAGGCCCAACTGCTCAGCCAGTTCCTTCTGCATTGGACCGAGTGTGTCCTTGTACGGACAGCGAGTGGTCCAGTGATCCCCCTTACAGATACGGCAGGACACGATCTTCTGACCTTTCAGCTTGTTCATTGGGTCCTCATCTTGGTCTTGAGCATTCAAGTCCTGTGAAACAGCGGGGAGAATCACTTCAAGTTGGCATCGGTAAAACAGGGAAGTGAAACACGTCAAAGGACTGAAATATATCAGCTTGCACCAAATCAGAAGTGACTAACAAAACACTTTTCGGTTTCTTAGTATGGATCAGAGTAAAAACTGGGAGTTCATCACGATCATACCTCTTTACTGGAGATGAAGGTCATGAAGACGTCATCACTCACTGTAGTGGTGGCAACATTCGGCCCTGGTTGATCAAATTCAGAGTTGCCAAATTTCTTCCAGTTCTGTTGGGAAAAGACAATCAATCCCTCAAAAAATCTATAACAATATGTTTAATGGAGATATAAATAGGCCTGTCATGATTATTGATTAATTGTCTAAATGTGCAGTTTAAATTTGAATGACATTTTGCCAAAGTATAAAATGAACTGTTGGAAAGTACACAAAAGAAACTATTAGTCTTAGATAAATATGAATTTCATAGCATTTAAGTAAAACATATGAGCCCAGTTTATCATTTTAAAAGGCAAAAAAGTATATATATTCAGCTTATACTAAATTGTAATCACAACTATTTGTTTGCCAATTAATCATCAGCACAAAATGTATGATAATGACAGGCCTAGATATTAATGTGTTAAAGACAAATGAAGACTTACCTTCCTCCTGGCTACTGCTTTGGAGGCTTTCCGTGTCTCAATTTTAAACGTCCTGATAATCTGACCAGAAGAGCAACGTATAAATAATGAAACCTAAATTTTCTGAAACCCATTCACAAGTACTATATAATATAAAACTCTACTGACCTTACACTTCTGGCCATCTTCATCTATCTTGTATTCTGTGTTAGTCTTGATGTTACCTTTGACAGTCTCTTTCGGCGAAGGAAGTGAACCTGTTGAGAAATAGTTTATGTAAACTGATCCCTTAAAGAAGCATTATTATGGTTAGTTCACAAGGCAGGAACAGCATGCATGCACATATATGTCATCTAATACTATTTTTTAATTATAATTCTTGTAGAATTATTTTTACAGTTTTATGACCTCAATTAAATTGACTGCATGGGACATTAGTATGTTTAGTGTTGTCACATATCTAAGTGAACCGTACAAAGCACCAGCTGACTTCTTCAGTGCGCACTTCCTGTGCTTTTCACAATAATCAGAGTGTTTATATATCTGTAAAGCATGTTCTCATATGGCTTCATGTAATGAGTATATTTATTTTAATGAAAAAGTGTGTGTTAAACACGTGTGTGTGATGATAAGCGCAGGCTTCGCTGCGGCCTCGTACCTTCATCTCCCTCCTCCTCCACCTGATCAGCCCAGCTCGGCTTTGAGCTGACGAAAAACACAAGTCATTAGATGCCTAATAAACAGCACTAAGAGTCAGTAAAAACGATATGAAAAACTTACTCGTCGAATTCGAGCGACGGCATCTTTACGGGTAGAGTTGAGCCTCGAGAGGAAGCGTTACCCGGGAAAGTCAGCGGTCGACGAGAGTACGCGCTGCGCTACAGCGACCCCTGTGCGCGCGGAGGACGAGTGCAGGCGTGAGGGGGGGAAGTGAAGAGCGATTGAAGAAAAGAGAAAGTGTGCTAAAATGTGCTGTTTTTTCCCCTTCTCTCTAGGTAAAGATGAGATAAACGAGGTATCCTAATTATATTTAATCTATCTACGTAGAGACATAAGAAAATGCCTTTGCAAAAATATTACCTCAAAAATGTAATAGCAACCACAACTTTTCAGCAACACTTTATATTAGTTAACTCATTAGTTAGCATTAACTAATAATGAACTGCACGCATGCATTTATTAATCTTTTTTTAATGTTAATCTCAGCATTTAATAATACTTTAATAAAATCTTGTTAACATTAGAACATGCACCGTGACGTGAACTAATATTAACTATTAATGAACAGCTTTGTTTTTATTAACTAACATTAACAAATACAGTAACAAAAGCATTGCTCATGGTTAGTTCATGTTAGTTAATACATTACCTAATGTTAACTAATGAACCTCATTGTAAAGTGTTACCAACTTTTCCTCAGAGTTTCAAATGTCTTGCTGAACAGCAGAAGGGAATATTTTCTCTAAAGCTGCTTTAAATCGATATGTAGTGGGAAATTGGCAATACAAAACTTGACTTAAGCCTTCAAAGGCCTGACAATATGCAATAATAATCAGAAAATGTTAATTATTTGAAATGAAACAGTATATTGATCAGACAAACTATTAAAAAAGGGTTTGCGTATGTTATTTTGTTGAGCATCATATTTCATCCATTAGCATACCAATACTAATCTTAGATGATATTTAAATGCCTATTTTTAGGATCAAAGCTTTGTAGCTTTGACAAACATAATGCAATGCAATATGGTTAAGCGATGAACAAATACTTGCTCTTCAAAAGCCTGATGTATCATCTTTAATACCCTCATTTTTAAACAGATAATCAAGTAAACATAATTTGCTTCATTCCAGTAAGTTCATCTTGAAATATTACTAACAATATAACAGTTATTCCTATGTTAACATTATAAAAATCATTGTATACATGTATCACAATCTGAAGGGGGACGTTTTTAGATTTATACTAAAACTATCAGACGATGCAGTAGATTATGTGCAACAGGTTTTTCAGCAAAGTAAATTTGCATATTAAATATGCAGCAGGCTTTTAAGGTTCACTTGAGTTATGTATTAAACAATAAGTTGTGAAGTCCAATAAAAGTAATATTTTAAATTGCAATGTACTGGAATATTATTGGAGCTCAATATACCCCAAATCCAAAAAGAAAAAAGAAAAAAAAGAAGTGCTTTTCTGGGTAATTTAGGGCTAATATTTATGATACTTAAATATATATATATATATATATATATATATATATATATTGACAAATCACCAACATTTTGGATCTAAATACATTTGCTTTAGCACAATTTTTGCTTCATCTGATCCCCATCATTTATGCACACAAATTCTTCAATTCAGTCTTCTCTTAAATATCTTTAATTTGTATTTTTTTCAGCTTCAAACACATATCAAGCATTTTAATTGTCAGTTACAGTCAGAAATGTTCTTATTTGCATACAAAAATAACACAAGGAAAATGTTTCTCATTTGTCTATGTGGTTTGACATTCAAGAACAGAGTAGGCTACAAGCTTTAGCAGAAAATCGTCATCCAGGATGTCACTGCGTGAGGTTTTGGCAAAAGATATACTGAATGTATGACGGTTAGTCATCCGAGCTCCTTCCACAGCAAGCTGTCCGTATGCTGTCAAACACAGCCATGTACAAAAGCGGATGTAAGCACATGTTCAGGGTGGTCAGGCCTTTTGACACTTGATATGAATTATACGCCCAGTGGTTGGCACGTTTCACTGACTTCAGATACTCGTAGTACATCTGCAGAACGTGATAGGGCACAAATGACGTGGCGTAAAGGATGCAGACCAGAGCAACCAACAGAGCTACTTTCCTCTTCTCTAGAGTGGTTATGTTTTTATTTTTCAGAATGGTCCAAATCACACCCAAATAAGACCCAAAGGTAACTACCAAAGGAATCATGCAGCCTACAACCATAAGAAATAGCTTGTACTTAAAGTGAGAATTTTGCAGGTTTTCATCATGGCATGAGACACAAAGAGTGTAGTTTTTTTTCAATTCGATTCCAGCAAATTTGAAGACCGGCGATGAAGCGATGATCACGATGGACCACGTAAGCACGCTTGCGATCTTTGCATGTTTAGGGCTCACGTAGCTCCGGGTGAAGAATGGGTAAACTATGGCGACATATCTGTTGACGCTGATGCACATGATGAAGAAAATGCTGACGTAGAGGTTGCAGTTGAAAAGGAAGCGCTCGATTTTGCATGCAGCATCTCCAAAGGTCCAGTTCTTATTTTTGGCATAGTAAACGATGAGCATAGGCAAGGTCAGGACGTAAAGAACGTCACAGATGGCCAGGTTACAGGAGAACACTACTCCAGTGTGCCAGTTCCTCCTCTCTTTGGTCGCCAGGAGCCACAGGGCAAAAACATTCCCCACCAGAGCCACACACATCTCAATGCCATACATGGGGGGGAGGAGGAGGATTTGAAACTTATATATGTCTGAACTGTTGCTCATTGTCTCTGGTGTTCTCCGACCCCTAAAAAATACAAACAGAGATGGTAGTTAGTGTCACTTAACTCATTTTTAACATCGGAAATGAGTAAATCAAAAACGTACTTAAAGGCACACTATGTAATTTTTCGCCACTAGAGATCATTTATTCAAAAACAAAGGCGTAGCTTGATGACGCCTTGATTTGCGGGTAATGCGCAAATGATGTCATTGATGGGCGACGCACGGACACGGTCCGTGTCCTGGTTAAAACTGCTTATTTCTCTGGATTTAATATATAACACTGTTTTAATGTTTTTTGGATATTTTGTATCCAAAAATCTCACATAGTGTGGCTTTAAGCTGGACAATGACTTTCTTCTAGAGTTGCTGTACAGCCAAAACAATCTTTGTTGCATTAACCTTTGTTGCATATACATAGGTCCATAGAGGACAAAAATGTCCGTGTCAAAAACAAAAACCGTTGAGGTTTAGGTTTATGAAAATGAATATCCAATTGGCTCTATAATACACAGAAGCAGAAAACAGGAATAAAGTGAGTATTTGCTTTAAAGGCCAAACCTGAAAAAAAGGCACAATCTTGTAAAAAAAATTGTTTACTATTTTAAACTAGTTTAAAATCTGCCAAATGAATGAAAGCCTATTAACAAAGATAGGGCATCCTTAAGATCCTGAGTGGAACTATTTTAGTGCAAAATAGATTTATTAAAGGAAATAGGGGTGAAATAGTCAAATTCCAATAAAAATGCACACCTGTGCCAAAACACAGACAAAATGATCCACAAACAAAATCTGAAAAAGACAAGGTCGCAGAAAGGGTTAATTTCCTATTATCACTGTAAAGCTGATTTGAAAGTATCGGTATTGTAAAAAGAGCTATATAAAGGTGACAACCAGTTATTTGGTTGTTTGACAAAACTTGTGAATCCGAGCAGTATGTCTACACTGTAAAAAATTATATGATCAATAAGTTAACTGATTTTGAGTTAAAGCAATGTAAAAACCTAAAACAGCAATTTAAAGCTTTTAAGTTATACAAGATTTAACTACGAGGTTCTAAAATGAACTAACAATTAAAATGAACTAACAATAATACTTTTACAGTATTTAACTTGGTGAATGTTTATTTCTACATATACACTTTTTAAGATGTCAAGTTGTATAAATGAACATGAATTGTTTACCATTGTTAGTTGACACCTAATGCATGAACTACTGTTCGTTAATTCATCGCTACCTTGTTTATGATTCAACTCTGATTCTAGTTTTTTGTACCATGCATTTTTATACAAAATACTTTTACATAATCAACATTTTACAATTTGAAATTTTAACGTAGTTTATAAAAGATGTAATGATTAAAAAAAAAAAAGACAAATGACCGCTTAGACTTGTAATTCAGATACATGTGTCACATCTGCACTGTGGTTAGCAAAGTAAAACAAAAAACAGCTCGACCTATTCCCTCCAAAACACGTCTTTTCAGCACTTGCAAAAATTCACATCCAAATGCTGTTTAAGACATGGAGAATGTATCTGCATTGCTTTGTTTCTAATGTTATAATATACAAGTTAATGAATTATATAAGAGCTAAGAACTCTTAAGGGGTTTAAATGAGAATTTCACCAAATAAGATTCAAGCACAAATACCTCAATGTACTCAAACCAATAAATCCACATCAAGTACAGTTATATATCAATTACCCTTTATTCAACTGACACGTGTAATAACATGTTAATACAATGTAACAGGCTACTTTTACTGAGCACATATACACGAGGAACAGAAACAAGCCTTGCTTTTATATTATCCTCTGCAGTTTTTTTTAAATGGTATGGAATAGTGTATAAACATTAAAAAAAATCTAAAAAATTTATTAAAAAAACAAACAAGCTGATAAAACTCACCAAGTATCTCTGCTTTGCTAAATACTCCGACAATCTCTCTTGAATGGGTGTCAAACTTCCTGTCTCATGCAAAGGGTGCACTTTTTTTTAGAGAACAATGTGTGAAATCACTCAGACAAGCACAGGCAAGCACACTAGAGCGCTTGAGTGACACTATAAAGAATATGAACGACCCCCAACAAAAGCTGCATGGCGGTTTAAACATTTATTGGCAATTGCATCCAACTCTATGAACATTTATACAAGGCACAAGTCTGACATTGCACAGAATTATTGCTGATGTTTACGTGGAAATGATGCATCAGACTTGACGCATCAGTGAAGCAAGAGTCCCACCTTGTGGTTCATTTTCGTTTCCTTTAGCTTTTTCCTTTTTTGTGCCTGAAGTCCTTTTTTCCTCCAGCGCCTTTCTGCCGCTCTTTAAATGTTTTCTGTCCGCCGTACTTCTTCCCAGTTTCTCCTTTATTCTGCCCTGCAAATCTATTGCCCTTTCCCCCTTTTGTACCAAACCTCTTGCCTCCTTCACTCTTCCTGAACCGGTTTCTCCCCTCTACCGCTTTTCTATCCCCAAACCGCTGCCCGCCAGCTTTTCTATCCCCAAACCGCTGCCCGCCAGCTTTTCTATCCCCAAACCTCTGCCCGCCAGCTTTTCTATCCCCAAACCTCTGCCCGCCAGCTTTTCTATCCCCAAACCTCTGCCCGCCAGCTTTCTTTCCCCTATCAGGCGACTTAAAACTCTTCTTGTCTTGGGGAGGGCCGTTCCCCGGTGACAGCTTCCTCTTTTTGAAGGGTTTCGGTGACTTTCCGGGGCCGCGCTTCCTTTTTGCAGCAGGAAACATGTCTGAGATGGAGTCAAAGAACAAAATTACCACCACTGCAAATGATAAGAGTAAAACTTAGCAAATAATAGAGTATGAAATGATACCTTCATCTGGTTCCTCCCCTACAGCCTGTCTGTAATACTCTGCTTCGTCATCAGACTCCTCGGCTGGAGGCTTGTCCTCCTGGTTCCCAGGATCCTCCACTTCATCGTCAGACACCTCCCCTTCCTGCTTCCCCTTTCTCTTGATTCCCTCCAAGCTCCTTTTCCTTTAAGAAATTAAATAATTTTAGGTTAAAATACTACATCATTAAAGACGCCATGTTTACCATAGATATAATACTGTTTACAGCTGTTCATGAAGTTTCAGGAGCTGAAACCCAATTACAGTAAGGGGCGTTACGTTTCTGACACGTGCTCCATGTGGTTGACCAATCACAATTTATTTCCCAGGTCAATTTGACCCATTTCGATTTTTGAGTTGTCGGAAATACCCGTTAACCGATGTTTTTTTGACTGTTGTGACTGTGCATGCATATTCATGACACTAAATGAGAAAGTTTCAACACGCATACCAAATTTTTAAAGGATCTTGATGTGCGTGGGTCAATTTGACTCATATAAGCAACTGTTCAAAAGCAAAAGAGGAGCGGTCTTAAAAACAGTGGTTAAAAACCTTTTTATTAATCAAATTCTGATATTTATTCTTTGTAATGTGTGAAGGATTGATATTAAAAGTTAATTGCTTGCACCTGATTCCATGTTAGTTTGTTTTTTCATAGTGTGATGCTTGGGGGAATTGTATTGAATCCAATTGGGGGCAATTTGACCTACTCCAACAAGAAAGACATAACCGTTTACACCTGGTGTTATAATCAATAATAATGATAAACTCTCACGGTTAACTGATAATAGGAACTCACGGTTGTATACACGCAGCCGCCGGGTTAACAACGCTGCCCTTTTACCACAACAACTAGCGTTTCATCACCACCAGAGCAGCAGATGGATGGTCTACTTACTTGTTCTGATCGCGTTTTTCTTTTTTTAGAGCAACGTTCTGTTCTTGTTTTCTCTTCCGCTCTGCTTTCTCTTTCAGACGGGCCTCTTTCCTGTTCAGCATCTCCTGAAGCTCTTCCTCTGTTTTTGAGACTGCAGACAGAGCACAATTTGGACTAGTTCAGGGTTACGCTCAGTAATGACTGTTTTGGTTCTAGATTGTTTCTTACACAAAGCTATACTTACTTGTGGAATGATAAAGTATGTTTCCTTCTCCCATGCCTTCTAATATCTTCACCAGCTGAAGAGTCATTCTGGGGCCAATCTGTAGCAGAACAGACACCCATCATGTTCCAAACCCAAGTGAACGGCCAAATCAGGCAGCGTGGTAAAGGGTTAGTTCACCCAAAAATTTAAATTATCCCATAATTTACTCACCCCAAGCCATCCTAGGTGTATATGACTCTTCATTCAAGCCCAACACAATCAGTTATATTAAATAATATTCGGGCTCTTCCAAGCTTTATAATGGGAGTGAATGGTACCGGAGATTTTTTTTTTTTTTGTTAACAATTGTTTTTATTGAGCAGTATAAGACATAAGAAAAAAATATACAACATATTAAAGTGTAACCCATTCAACCCACCTACCGACCGGGTAGATTTATACAGTGCTATGGAATTGAAAGACATTGCAGTATAAAAGGTAAAAAATAAAATACCTAATCAATAGTTAAATAGAAAATAAACAAAATAAAGTTGTCAAAAGTTGTAATGGTACCTGAGATTCTTAAGCCCCAAAAAAGCACAGCCATCCTTCATAAAAGTAATCCACACGGCTCCAGGGGGTTAATAAAGACCTTCTGAAGCAAACCGATGTGTTTTTGTTAGAAACATATCCATATTTATAACTTTATAAACTATAATAACTGGTTTCCGGTAACGGCAGTATGCAAGTCGAGTGACCTCTGACCTGACCAATGACGTATGATATGTAGGAGTAAGATAAGCTTAGGTTCATTTTGCTCTACCCTCTGTGCTTCCACTTTTGTCAACACGTCATGCATCGGGTCCGCTGGAACTAGACTCATAAAGACATAAATATGGATATTTTTCTTACAAAAACGCATCGCTTCAGAAGCCCTTTATTGACCCCCAGGAGTCATTTGGATTACTTTATGATGGACGGATACACTTTTTCAGGCTTCAGAATCTCATGTACCATTCACTCCCATTATAAAGCTCGGAAGAGCCAGGATATTATCTATCTATAAATTACAGGAACGTCTGTCTGTCTGTCTGTTAATTTGCATATCTATCAAACCGTTACTCCGATGGATTTCAAACTTGTCAGGTGACTTGCACGAGTAAGTGCAGTGCCAAGTTCGACGTTGTTTGGATTAGAAATGCAAAAGATAGCGTTAAATATATCGGTAAAAGAAGCACACATTGAAGAGGTTTAGACGGTTGTGGTTTAAAAATAAACATTCTGACAAACACTGTCAGCTAAACATTAAAGGGGGTCGCACACCGGACGAGAAGCGCAGCGCGCCGCGTTTTAAAAATTTGAACACATTATTCTCTATGAGTGAACACACCGGCGGCTCCATTCGGCGTCTGTCCGTGGTGCACAGCAACGGCTCAGGACCTTGTTCAAAATCCTGCCGCGCCACGGAGCCCCATTTACATAGTTTTATATTAAATTTACATGCATTTGTCTCAAATCGTCAATAATGTATTTACTGACTTAACTCAGTAAATTTCTATACATTTAGTTTTACATTAATTTACAGAAATCAGCTGCTTGAATGAAAATTGCTGATACCTATGATCAGGCGCGTGAACTCGACAATCGACTAATGTGGACTTCGACTGAAAACAGGAAGTAAATACAGGTATGTGCGCTTGTTGAATTAACATCATTTTTATTCATATCTTTCACATCTAATGCAGTCAGATTCACCGTGTTCACTCTGAAGGAATCACTCAACATGGCTGGGCACTTGTAATGACACATCAAGGATGTTAAGAGGATAAAAGCAGGTTTAAAACTTGCCCCATTCAAGTCAATAGGGTGCAAATTTTAAACAGGATATCACGGTGTAGGCAACACCGATTTTTGTCGTTGTTCTCTGTATTGACAGCACTCCAAATTGACTAAAAATTGAGCTCAATGTTAAAATTGACCAGAGTTCTCCTTTAACGGACGCTCTGAGGTAGTGTTCAGACTGCAGACTTAGCAACGATTGTATTTAATTGTACAGTACAGTCATAACATAGTACAGACATTATCTTAATTCCATAATGTCCTTAAACATAATATAGCTGGCCATAAACTGAGAAAGTGCGCGTCCGGTGTGCGATACCTCGAGTTGTCCTAGGCGCGACGCTTCTCGTCCGGTGTGCGACCCCCTTTAGTCAGCTATACTGTTTACTTCTGAATATTATATTTTATTCACGGCCATCATTTGTAGTAGCCTATTCACAAACTGTTAGCTCAAGTGTAGCGGTTTTTTTCCCTGAGTTCACAGCGTAGCCAATTCCCTGAATCGTCATGCTTATTCATTTGTGGATGTTAACTGAATCTGTAATACCCCTTTTCCACCAGCAAGAACCAGGTGCTGGTTCAGAGCTAGAGCCGGTTCAGAGTTGGTTCTACTGACGGGTCTTCTAAGAACCGGTTTGCCTTTCCACAGGCTAGAGCGCCACAACAGAGCCAGATCTTATGTCACTGTGTATACATCTCATGTTGCCCAGCAACGCTAGCGCGGCAGCGCCAAACAGAAACACACCAGGCTTGTTCGAGATGGTTCAGCTTCTCGCAGACCGATCGCCGCGTGACATCAAAGCACTGCAAAAGCGATCCAAAAGCACAAGGAGTCGTATGCTCTCCAAACACTCCCGGAGCTCTGATCGATAGCCCATTCACAAACTGTTTGCTCAAGCCTGTGTAGCCGGTTCCCTAAATCGTGTAGTTCAATTTTCCATATTTATTGTATGTCATTATCAGTATTTGCTTTCTATCATGTACAAATAAAAATGTCACTGAACATTTGCTGTGTAATTGTAACAATGAGCTCTCAAACACACCAAACCAACAATAGTATTGTTTTGACTAAAAACACACAAAAACGGATTTTGCACGGGCACTTTGCACTAGCTTAATATAACTCCCGATTGTGTTCGGCTGAAAGAAGAAAGTCCTATACACCTAGGATGGCTTGAGAGGGAGTAAATTATTTTCGGGTGAACTAACCCCTTAAGGTATCACAAGCGACTTGACTAGTGGCTTGCAAGGAGTTTCCTCACCTCAGTTAACCGAACTGCGCTCTGCTGAGAAGCCATGTTCCCACGACCCGAGTACACCTGAGGAAGCTCCGTGATGTTGTGATCCCCGTCCTGCTCGGCCTCGCTCTCAGAAAGATTGACGCCTCTGAAAAGTGCAATGGACAATGAAAGTGTGACTTATAAAATGACTTCCTTAAATTACAAATGTAAGCATGAAGCTGGTGCATCAGAACGTTTACTTTGAAACATCACTGTTCCATCAATTAGAATACATTTCATCATATGCATCAAATTATGCCAATGATCTCCAGCTCATGGAAGACTAACTTCATGAGGAGCTCACTGATGTCGTCCAGCTTGCTCATGTTGGGGAACTTCTCCTGCATGAGCTTCTTCACCCCTCGACTCATGCCCACGGGCACCACCTTCAAGCTACTGCGGAAGGACATGGAAAGGGTTAGGAGACATCGTAACAAACCTCACAAGACAGCATTCGTTTTAAGGTGCATCAGTGCGTTTACTTTGAAAACAATCACAGGAAAGTCAAGTTTCAAATTTTCATCATGTGCACATTTACTTTGTTACAAAAAACAAACAAATCCAGGCTACTTACTAATGACGAAACTCCACCTCCTGAGACACCGGATCGTAATTTAACAGCACACATCTTTTTATGCAGTTGAGGTTGAGCTGAGAGATAAGAGGTTAATGATTAAAACAAGTTCGAAACCTTTATATTATGTCACCACTAAGACGACAAAAAAAATCAGCTGGTTGTACACTTCACAGGTCTCAGAAGACTGAGTTAAGAAACGTTTTACAGCTGTGAGCGAGCGAGTTACCTTGTGTACGTTGATCGAGGGGAACATGTTCTGGAACATGGTGGCCATCAGCTTGACATGCATGCCCTCTATGCCAAAATTATTCAGCACTAGCAAAGGATGATGGGTAAACTGCTGGTCATGCATCCTGTGCCTCTTTAAAGATGAAACTACATCTTTGATGAGTGTGTACTGGTACAGAGAGACAATTTGCTTTTAGAACAAATTAATTTAGAAGAGCATTCATAATGCGTTCAAAGTGAGACTAGACACATCAGTACGTTTACTTTGAAGAGACATCACTCAACAGTCAAAATACTAAAATGTCATCATCTGTGCCCTCGAATATGAGAAATCAAACCAAAGAAAGCGCATTTATATACCTTTGCAACACGGAAATATAACGTTGGACCTTTGGGAAGCCGAGCAAGCCTCTGTGAAGAAAGAGAGAGCCATTTTAGTTTGTTAATATACTTGATCTAAAAAAGACTGAGAAGATGATCCATCCATGAACTTTAAAACAGCAAAAAAGACATGTACCTTATTTAGGTAGCCATACTATATACTTAAAGGGCACCTATTATGGAATTTTGAAATTTACCTTTCATGTAGTGTGTAACATAGATCTAAGTGAACAAAAACATCCTGCAAAGTTTGAAATATGAAAGTGCACCGTATATAAAGTTATTGTCTTTCAAAAGTAAGAGTCGACTCGGAGTCATTTTTATGAATCGTTAGAAGACCGAAGCTTTTTCTCTGACTAGATGACGTCAACTTGTCAAGTTATTTGAATACGATACGCCCACTTATTGCGCTCCAAGGCCAGGGAAAACTTCATGGCGACGAGACGCTGTGTTCTGAAGTGCGACTCAAACTCAACTTTTTTCATCTGCCCAAGGAGGAGCATTTGAAGACTAAGTGGCTACAATTAATATATACAGCTATACCACAGAAGTATAGTCCGAGCCTTGTGCTTTGTTCGCGCCATTTTGAAGACGATTGCTTTTTAAATGCAATCAAACTTGGATTCGCGAGCCGGCTGACATTGAAGGAAGGTTCAGTTCCAAGTGTATTTGCATCAGCTTCCTCCTCCGTATCACAACCTGTAAGTGTTATTAATAATTGTTGCTTTTATGTTTTATGTAGCATGCTTAATTATTATTTTGTTTGTTGTGTAAGCACCGTTTAGCTTCTAGGTCTTCAATGACAATTGTATTGAGATACGTGAAGTGTTTGTCGTTGTTTTCGGAGTTGTCTAAAGAATAGAGTAATACCTCGTAGTAACGTAACTGCATTTTTTTTTTTTTTTGTAAAAACGTTATGTTTATGCATCGGGCTAATGCAAACAAAGACTGATTGTGCTTTTACAATATGAACTCTGGGCTATGCTTGCTAACATAACATTAAATTCTTTATCTTATTTTTAGTTTTTTACTACAAACTACAAAGCAGTGGACTATAATCATTATTATAACACGATTTAATTGATAAAAGCATCATTGTACTCCGTGTTAAACAATAAGTATTATCTCTGTAAACACTGCTGAGTCATCTGACCAATCGCAGATTAGCGTCGCGCAAAGGAGGGGTTTGGAATAATGAGTTGTTGAATGAATCATTTGGGAGTCGATGAGCAAATCAGGTAAAAATAAATGCATATTATACAGAAAACAAAAGTGTTTTTTGACATTGCATGCACGTAAAACTGTTGTTGGGGACTCCCTAAACAACATTAGGAACATTTTAAATGTCATAATAGGTGCCCTTTAATATTACAAAGTCATAGCCTCCAGTACCTCATTGCTTTTATTATAATTTAAAAAAAAAAACATTCCAGCAGCTCAAAAATTAGAGCATGGCATTTGCAACGCCAAGGTCATCGGTTTGATTCCAGGAAAAGCAAGAACGGATAAAAAAAAGAAAAGAATTCAATGTAATTTGCTTAGGATAAAACCATCTGCTGAATGCATAAATGTAAATTAATTTTAGTCACAATATAACAGAAGTAGCAACATATCCTTTCTTCTGTTTTGTCACATACATTTGAGTGAAAAAATTATCAGAAAAAAACTTTAGGGCAGGGTTCTGTGTGTTGGTTGTTGATTGCATGGTGGAATATCTTAAAGGGATAGTTCACCCAAAAATTTAAATTCTGTCATAATCTACTCACCTGTTCCAAACCTGTATGAAGTTCTCTCGTCTGTAGAACACAAAAGACAATATATTGAAGAATGTCGCAACCAAACAGTTGATGGACCCCACTGGTTTCCATAGTATTTTCTTTCTCTCCATACTATGGACATCAATGGGGACCATCAACTGTTTGGTTACCCATAATCTTAAAAATAATTTTGTGTGTGTTCATACAGGTTTGGACCAACATGAGGGTGAGTCAATGATGACAGAAGAAGTTTCATTTTTGGGTGAACTATCCCTTTAATGCAAGCTTGTAGTCAAGTGTAAGATAGGGGCGGGGTTTAAGCGGACTAAATGATTGGAGAAGACTGACAAACGTCATCAGAGAGAATTTTGTCATTTCACTGGAAGACTTGAGTTGACATTTTTGTAAAAAAAAAAAAAAAAGAACAAAAATGAAAAATATAAACAAGTATTGTTAACAACAAGAGTGAAAACATGAATTTAGAAAATATGGCGAATTTTGGCCTCATAATGCAAATATACTCACCATGTTTACACAATGATCTGTTTTGGTAAATATTGAGAAGTGCGTGATTCCCAACGGCCCGGCTACAGCCACGAAATCTTTCAAGATGTTTTTCTTCCGCACCTGCAAAACATGTCACCGGTTTCAGTGTATGATCATGAGACTTTGAATGAGCGCTGAGTTTAGCAGCAGTAATCGCGAGGTTCACCTTCAAAGATCTGGCAGTGAAAGGCTCCATGACTCGTCTCATGTCCAACACGAGCTGACCGACATTCTTGCCGATCTGACCCCGTTGAAACACGAAGGTGTGCGGCACAGTGGAGTAAGACTCCTCCGCCAGAACGCTGGCAGCCTCGCGGGCTTTCTTCTGATTCTTAGTCTATGAGATAAAAACAGAAGTGTAACAATTAACTCTTCTCTTTATTTTACCGTCAATTTGCATCGTCACAATTACGAAATGTAGAGACACTGCACAGATAAAGACAGGACTAGCCATGTCTCATAGTCTACCGTCACCTCTGGAAGAAAGTTAAACACATACCTTTGTTTTCCCCATTTTTGTATAGAACAGTACAACTTTTCCAAAATTAAAGTGGAAACCTCAACCTGACTTTAACGCGAAAATCTTAGCTAAAATATCTCACATGTCTTGTTAACTAGAGTCCATCTTGAAATTGAAAATCCTGAAACTCTGCTGTTAACCATGTGGCGTGGTTGCGCATGCGCAGAAGCAGTGTATTGCACGCTGTGCGCACGATGCTTGTTTGATTTACATGCGCCGTCTCTTGGATGGGATGAATTACTACACACACCAGCATTTTCATTTTTGGGAGAACTATCCATGCTTGATTATTAAGGAAATATCCACTGCTAATCCCAATTAATCACTCTATGATCTGATTCAAAATCGAATGTGAATTACAACCGATCTAAAAAGTTGCAGTATCGACATCTTTCTCTCTTTTTTTCTTGTTAGTGTTTCTTTTTTATTTTCTTATAGTTTTCATCTCTCACTTTTTCTTGTAAACATAATACTTAATAAGGTTTAGAAGTCAGGTTAAAGGGTAGCACACATCGTCAGCCCAGACATAAAATACTTTAATTTCAATTAATGTCAATCATGTAAATAATCATATGAATTTTAGCAATTTCTTGCACATATGCTGTAAAACTGCTGCCTTGTTATGGGGAAAAAAACGTACAAATAAATAAATTTTATTGGCCCCTAAGCTGCATTTCGACACAATGCCCAGCCATGGTCAGTCTGAGCGATGGACGGGGTCACAGGAGTGAAGGAGAGGGTGGTGTGTGTGGGACAGGACCAGAGAGGAGGGGGGCTGGTCTCATTAGGACGGTTTGTAATTACACTCTTCTTTGTTTAGAGATCCTCTGACAGGAGCTGATTATCCTGCTTTAAAAGTTTACTGTCAGTCTGGGTGTCTCCCACTGCCTTTGAAGATCTCCACTGAAGACGAGTCAGAGCACCGCAGACATCCACTGCTTCAGTCCTCTTGTTCAATTATTAACGGCAAAGGCCATGTTTAAACTGTGTTTCTCATTATGATAGGGATTTTTCCTTAATATTATAATATTTTAGTTTTGTAATGCACAGATCAGCAGATTTTGTTTGCATCAGTCGAGAGGACGAGGTAAATCAGTTAAACAAAACCAAAAATAAAAGAGAAGATCATCTGGTGATATAACTGAGGAGGTAAGAGAAATATTTAATATTTTTTCCAGGTTTTTTAAATATACATAAACGATGTGTGCTTCTGTTGGAATTCCTCTTCAGTATTACTTTGGTATTTGGTATCACACACAAACTTTTATATTAGATGTGATTAATCACAATTCATATATATATATGTGGCACCAAATACCAAATTTATATATATATATACAGTATATATATATATATAAATGTCGTATTTGGTGCCACATATATATGTGTGGTACCAAATACCAAATTTGGTTAAATTACCAATATACCATATATATATATATAGTACATACAGTATATGTACTGATAAATTGATTAATTGTGATTAATCGCATCTAATATAAAAGTTTGTGTGAGTATAATTGTTTATATATATAATATATTGAGTGTGTGTGTGTGTGCGTGTATATGTATGTATGTCTAAATATGTGTGTGATACACACATATAATGTAAACAAAGACTTTTATGTTAGATGTGATTCATCACAATTAGCACTAATTATATATATATATAAAGTTGCTGCCTTAAATTTTTAAGTACAATCAACTTGGATGTTTAAGTCATTTAGACTTAAATCACATTAAACTGACTTAAAAATTTGTTGAATCTTGTTTAACATAAGAAAGTTGAACATTTCTTAACTTATTTTGATGAGTTAAAGCAATGTAAAAACATAATTATGTTGTCAACTTATTGATCATAAATTTTTTTACAGTGTTTGTTCTGAACAATATATATATATATATTACGATCATTTACATTACATTCACATTTCAACATACTTTAGTTTTGGTAATTTTTTTATTGAGAATAATAATTCCTTTTGAGTTCTTTTGTTTAGTTGTTTTAAAGTAGTTGTCTCTCAGTCAGTGTTTAGACCGTTAATTGCTTATGACGTTTATGATGTGTGCCAAAGCTGTCATTTTCATCAGTATATTGACATTAGCAATTGATATTGGCGATCAGATGAAACGATGGCTTGACCCCGGCTCGGTTTCTGTTGACATGCTAATTAACCCAAGAAAAGGCAAAACTGTGCTTTACCCCCCATCGTAAAAACAGAAACATCTGGCATGCATCAAAAACTGCAGGCCTCTTCAGTTCCGTTCATGACTGACCGACTCTTGGATGCTACAATGTTAAAACGGTTACATTGTCTATCTGGTTTAAGCTCAGTTGAAAATTAAACGCATCTGACTTACAGTAACTGTTTATTACAATTTTGCAAGTCAGATTCAGTCTAAACGTTGAGTTACTAAAGAAAAGATGCTAGAAATAGCTACAATATAGTGCATTTAAAATTAAGTTAAACTATTAACAGAGTTCATTTGAGATTTATGCTATTGTGTAAATTGCTAAGACTTTGTATTATTTGTTTGTTAGGATTTTATTGGGCAGTTCGTTGGAACAGTAGCGCACTCATGGAGATTCCAGTGACTCGTGCCTTGGTTCTCCTGCTGTTTTTTGCTGGGGCGTGCTTTGTAAAGGCCCTCAAGGAAGCCTCTAATGCAGACACCTCCAAGGGTGATGCCAGTCACAAAAGGCCGTCTCGAGCATCAGAGAATAAGCCGAGCCGCTGTTCCTACACCTTCATTGTACCTCAGCAGAAGTTAACAGGGGCACTTTGCGTGAGCACCGAGACTGCCCGTGTCAACCGCTCTGAGATGGCATCCCTGCGCACGCTGCTGGACCGGCAGCAGGAACAGCTGGATACAATGCGTGGGCAACTGGAGAAGGAGGGCGCACTGGCCAATGAGATGAGAGTCCTGCGCCGGGAGAGTGTCAGCATGAACGCCCGCATCACCCAACTCTACGCCCAACTGCTGAACGAGATCATCCAGAAGAAGGATCATGCTTTGGAGCAACGGCGGCTCGAGAGTTTGGTGCTTAACGCAACATCCCAGGTAGATTTTCCTACTGTAAAGAAACATCACTATTGTCTCAGTTGCTTCACCCAGACAGCAGTGAGATTAAACGGAGTCTCCATGTATCTCATATTTTCCCTGAAAAAAAAGTTTCAGAAGAGATCATCTCAAAGACATTAAACTGTGCGCAGATTTGCTACAATACCAAAAATATGTGCAATGGAAAGTCATAGATTTTAATTTAAACCAAAATAAAAAAAATCCTTGTGAAAAAAGAATGCTTTTAAAAAGAGTAATTGCATGTAAATTGCAGTTACATTAAAATGTAATTTGATTTAAATGTAGCCTCCCCAATTTTTTTTGTTAAAAATGAACAAATCAATACATCATCAATATAATAGCCTTCTTCTTCTAAAACATGTTACCTGTCTCATGGTCGTTTTCGCGGGAAATTCCGTATACGTCACACGCCCGTGCTTGTGTGTGTATCGTCATATTTGACGCATGTCGCTGCTGCGTTCTAGACAGCTCGGAATTTGTTTTTTTTTTCCAACTCGTTCTTGGAAATATTGTCTGGAACGGCACTCAAATCGGACATTATAGGCTACCCCTGAGTCTGATCTCGTCGGTACATCGATCAACTCCTAAGTTACCTCAGCGAGACGCGTCATTTGACGTCTTCCATAATATCGGCAAGTCCTTCTGCTTCCAATGAGCATATAACGTAAAACAAACTTTAACATTAGACATTAAGTTTATGAAATAATACCTACGTTTTTGCTTTTCGTCAGCTGTTTTAAAAGCGATTTTATGTTGTTTTTAGTTTGTTTTTTCCATAATTGACTCAAAAACACGATAACGTTATGCTCTCCTTGTGTAACATTAGCGACATCATGTGGTCAAAATGTGAACGTGATGTCTGATCGCAAAAAGAGAACTCAACATAGCTTGTAATAAAACAAGAATGAACAATGGTCTGGCTTTTCGGAGATGGCGAGAACTGAGGGATTTTAAATATTGTTAAAGCGACGCAGAGAGGGTGTTTTTATTACTCAACACAACAGGTGATAAGGTAACGTTAGCCTATTTTATTGAACAACAGATAAATTGCCATATGCTAACAGTTCATTGAAAAGCATTAGCAGCTATGGGAAGGGTCATTTCATTGTGGTTGTTGTAGCACTGTACTAGAATTACATTTCAAAGAAGTTTATTTTGCAAAATGCATGCAGCAGTTACATATACCTTTAAATTAATATTAAAGGGATAGTTCCCTCAAAAAGGAAAATTCTCTCATCATTTACTCACCCTCAAGTTGTTCCAAACCTGTGTAAGTTTCTTTGTTCTGCAGAACACAAAAGAAGATATTTTGAAGAATGTTGGTAACCAAACAGTTGATGGGCCCCATTGACTTCCATAGTCTATGGAGGGAAAAAAGTGAGAACAGAATTTTCAATTTTGGGTGAACTATCATTTTAAGATTTGAAGTACACTATAAGTGCACATTCAATACAATTTAATGCATTTCTTTTTCTCAAGGGATGTACTGAAAATGTTATTTTTATTGAACGGTATTTTATATTTGAACCACTTATGAAGTTTCATACTTTTGTAATATTTTGATCACTCTTTGCAACTCGTTTGATGGCAAATCCTGACAGGTGCTTCAGGTGTCCAGCAGTTACAGAGACCTGGAAAAGAAGTATGACACACTCACTACTCTAGTGAGCAACCAGAGCCAGCTAATCACACATCTGGAGAAACAGTGCCAGCTCAAGAATCCCGCTAAAACACTGCAGGTAAGAGCCATCTGAGTTTTCAGTTTTCTCTTTCGCAATGCATGCAGGTGCAAAAATAACTGAAAGTTAAATTTCTTATGAATCTCTTTACAGGAAGCCACACCACTTCCGGTTCAACAGACAAGTAGTTTGTTGAGTGAGAACACAGAGACTAAAGAAGTTCCCAGCAATGTCCAAAGAGACCAAAGTGTCCATTTGCACCAGGAACAGAGTCAACAGAGTCCTCAAGAACTGCTGGAGACGTTTGATGACCCTCCCAGTCCACCAACTGACACACCTTTCATCAGTTACCCTGTGACTAAATCTCCAGGTAGCATAAAAATCCCTGAAGGCTTCACTCTTAAAAATAAAGGTTCCAAAAGGTGGTTTTACAGAAATACCATAGAAGAACAGTTTTTGGTTCTCCAAGGAACCTTTCAATGTTTCAGTTTTTTCTTAGTGTGAAGAGCTTTTTAATAATCTAAAGTACCCTTTTTCCAGCAGAAAGAAACTTTTGTTCAATGGAAAGATTCCATAGATGTTAAAAGTTCAAATTAGCGTTCAGAGCGCATTCCAAAAAAGCGCAGATGGGAGTGGAAAGTTCTGCGTGAGATCTACTGACGACGTTCAAATTAAAGAACACAGACCGATCATTTAAATAATGACCAATTTAATGAGCCGCTTTAAGACAAACTTTTTTGGGGCGGTAAATAATGGTGAAAACAACAGTAAAATGACTAGCGCAAACCTTATTAAATCACCTAGCATGATTAGTTTAAATACTCTACTCCCATAAATTTTGAGTTTGAAAGCGAAACTCCTTCAAATGCATATTCAATGAGGTCAGCCACAAAAATAACGCCGTCCACACTTTAGTAAATCCTGACAGTAGTTTTTTAACGGCAAAATAGGGTTTGTGCTGGAGCAAGCTGTTAGTAAATCTGGCCCTTACTGTGTTGCTATGCTGTTTATAGGGCGTTCAGGGTGGTTGCCAGGACTTACTGTCTTAAGTCAAAAGAGCCCACCCAATGTGGTCCCTCCTTCGATTTATTTTTTTTTGCCCGTTTTATCAAGATTATCAAGTGAAAATCTTGGGAAATGCTTAGAAAATCAATAGCACTTCTCGCCTCAACAAGCCACCACATTTGAGGTATCATTCATGTCTGCTGCACAAACTGTGCTGGATTAGTTACACACCAGTTTAATATTTAGGGTTAGGTGTTTGTTCTAAATTATAACATAAAGTATAAGCAATTAGTGACAACTGCCTCAGCAGAAGAGTGAGAATCTCATATATATGGGTTATATGAAACTATCTGTGCTTCATGTAGGAGTTCAATAGCCTTGAGTTTTAGTGACCTGTAGTCAGGAAGCTTTATCTCAGAGAATTCCAAACAGTGTCTTATCAGAGGTGGTGACCCTCATTAGTCTTCACTCGACGTACAGACTGTGAGAGCTGCGCTCAGGCTGAAAGCTGTGTATTAGCACAAGGACACACACACATGCACAAAACACATGCATGTTAATCACCACCTTTATAAAAGCTTTGTGACACAACCCTTGAATTACAATGCAATGCTTTTGCCTTCACCAACTCGGGTGTGAGATTACAGGACACATGTCGTCTCCATTTAACAGACCCAAATTACAGCCGGCGATTACAGCTGACTCATATATTACAGGCCACTCATATACGACTACTAGAATAGCTTTTCGTACTCAAATGGAAAAAAAAAAACTCCACACATATTTAACATTAACCGCGTTTCCACCGCAGGAACTTTCCACAGGAAACCAGGGTCTAAATGAAGGTCCAGATAAATATTTCCCCATCCGAACCATTCTGATTAGTTGAGTTAATGCTGCATTCTGATTAGTTGAGTTAATGCTGCATTCTGATTAGTTGAGTTAATGCTGCATTCTGATTGGTTGAGTTAATGCCGCATTTTGATTGGTTGAAATGTTGACTCCACAGCATTTTATTTCAACCACCATTTTTTTTAATCTGTTGCGGTGTGTGCCGTAACAGTTGTTTTTGCTATTAGAATCAACAATGGAGTTTAAAAAATACGACGGATGGACTGACGACGAGGTTCAGGTTTTATTACGTTTAAATTCAGAGGATGAAATCCAGCGGGAACTGTAAAGTAGAGCACAGTCCTACATCACCAGTCTAATTTGCCTAATCTTCACGGTACTTTAGAATACGGTGGAAACGCAGACAGCAACAGGTTTGGGGATGTTGCCCCCCTCTTTTAGATTTCAGTCTGTATCAGAAGATGGCAGTGATGTGCTGTATAGGTGAAATTCTTTGGCTTGTGGGAGTGGAATTCCTCTATGGTGAGCTGATAAATGAAGTCTGAGAGACGCCTGTATACACTATACAGATCATGACCTTTCTGCTTTCTGAACCAACAGAGCAGCCCTTCCTTACCCTCCGTCCAGCTCCTCCATACTGTCTGTTCTGCCACACATCCCATGTGCTCAAAACAAATGCTGAATCTCTAATTTTCTAAACATAGAAACCACCCATATCCTAACCTCTCTAAAAGTTCTCTAGTACTTTAAAAGTTCAAACAAAAAGAGTATGAGGGGTGTAGAGCTAAAGTTGCTCAGTGTGTGATTGAGAGCCTACTTGACGTTCATGTTAAGACTTTACAATAAAAAACACGCTAACATGAACTAACAATGAGCAATATATATTTAAAGCATTTTAGTCTTTCTTAACATTAACAAATGTTAACAAATACAACTTTGGATTTAAAAATGTTTATTAGTAAATGTTGAAATGACCATAGACTAAGATTAATAAATGCAGTAGAAGTAATTGTTAGTTCATGTTAAGTAATATAGGCAGCTAATGTTGACAACTGAAACCTTATTGTAAAGTGTTACAATTTGAATCATGCCGATCAATTACTGTGATTTTAAGAATTGGGACAATAATAACACAGATCGTCACAGAATTCATCAAATCCATTGCTAATACATGGTGATATTTGTTGTTGTTTTCCCACCAAATGATGCCACTTCATGGAAGGATAATGCCATTTATTTGTTGTTATAGTTTATACAAAAGACAAAGAAGATAGAAAACAATATTCCCATGAAAACATGTTTTGTTTTAAACATTTTGATTCACAAATAAAATCAATGAAGAAACACCAGGAATATTTCTTAGAAATGAACAGCAAATTAACATGATCCTATATAAATTATTCTAATACGCATTTCTTATCGTAATCAATGTTGAAAACTGCTGTGCTGCTTCCTATTTTTGTGGAAATCATGATACATAGATACCATTCAAAAGTTTGAGGTAAGTAAGATTTAGAGATATAATTAATTAATTTATTCTGAAAGGATTGATTAAATCATCCAAAATTGTTAATAACTATTATTAATAATTGATTACCAATAATAACCTAGCAGCAAATCGTCAGATTAGTATGATGTCTGAGGGATCATGTGAGACTGCAGTAATGATGGTCAGGAATAAATTAGATTGCAAAATAATTAGGGCTGTCAAAAGATTAATCGTGATTAATCACATCCAAAATAAAAGTTTGTGTTTGCATAATATATGTGTGTGTACTGTGTATAATTACATGATATAATTATATTATATAATTATAATTGTATAATTTTGACATACAACACAGAAGCGCTGCGCTGTTACACTATGCGAACTCACTCAGATGCCCAAACAGAAGAAAATGAATAGTTGAATAAAGGTGTTTGTTTTTTTTGCGCACAAAAAGTATTCTCTTCGCTTGATAAACTTAAGGTTGAGCCACTGTAGTCACTTGGACTATTTGAACGATGTCTTTACTAACTTTTCTGGGATGGCAGATATCGATTACCTAGCAGCCTAGCAGAACGAAAGTCTTACGGGGTTGAAACAACATGAAGGTGTTATTAGTCCAAACTTTTGCCTAATGTATAGATGATTGTGATGTGAAAATGTACTAAGTATGAATGAGCAGCACACTGTTTCCTTTAAAGGGCCGTGGCATGACTGTCATCATGTGCTGGAGTCAGGAGAGAAGAGCAGCGGCATCTACCTGCTGCGACCACGCAACACTAACCGTCTGCTGCAGGCCTGGTGTGACCAGAGCAGAGCTCAAGGTGGCTGGACCGTCATCCAGAGGAGACAAGATGGCTCAGTCAACTTCTTCAGAACCTGGGATCAGTACAAGGTGCATGAAACAAAACACTTGCTATTATAGAAGTTGTCTTGCTTCACTGCCATTCACAAATCCTCTCTTGTGTCCTCATGGGATAGTAAATCAGATGCACACTTCAGAATCTCGCTGGAAGTAGTAGGTCAATCCGGGTACTTTTTGCCTACTTTTTTATGAATACTGTAAATTTGGACATTACTCTTTTCACATACTATTTTTTGTGTGTGTGTGATATATAGTAGGAAAGAATGCATATTCAGATGCAGCCACAGTATTAGTGTTGTGTTTATGAATGAAGTGTGTTTGAACAAATCTTTTTAGTGAATAATACAATGACTTGCGTATTAAGACTATCAATTGTTTAGTTCCTGAATTAATCAGTGTGTTTAAATGAATGAATGAATTGCTCACTCATAAAAACAGCTATTTGTCGCCATCTACTTGATGCTAGTTGTCAAAAGTCAGAGCCTGTCTTGAGATTTTTGGGGCAGTCGGAGTTGACAGATATCATTTTTTAATTTACATAGTACGTACTGTGATTCCATCCATTTGGAGGAGATCAGTCATGTTTGATGTTTTGAGTCGATTTTAGAACGCATATTGTTTTCATTTGTCATGTGTCTCCTAGCAACAAGCCACATGTTTCTGCATGAGTTTGTTGTGCTCAGAACAAAGACTATAGAATAACACGGACGCGTCACCCGTGTTGTTTTGTTTTGAATGGGGAAAAGTGCAAAGCTCAATATGGCAAAATAAGTCCCGCCTTCTAAATAAGAGCCAATCGCCAATTGGTAGAGTCATTGCGTCACTGCAGCTACCATTAGAAGCTCCGGTTCCTATTCACCTTTTTCACATAGACAGTGCTTTTTCACAGAACGCGAAAATACCCATTATGCTTTGCGCGTGCGCGTAGGCAGGATGCTCGAAACTTCCGGATCACGGCTTGACCGTTATTGGACAGATCTCAAACGAAAGTTGTTATCTGTTTTACATAATTTTAATGTTCATAATGGCAAAAAGCAATGTCAACATTAGTTCGCGGTGGCAGCACGGGCTAGACTACTTAACAAAGACCGTAAACAACGAAACTGTGTCTGTCCCTCATCCTAAGAAGCTGACAAGTGCCACATCCTGGATTGATGATATGAAACAATAGCCAGCAGTCACATATGTTGACATATTCAATTGACCCTGATAACAGTGTTCCTGTCTAATGTGATAGTACTGTGCAATAAGTGAAAAAGTTCATATTTTGTGATTTTTGAAAGGTGCAGAATGCAGTGGTCAGTGGTATGACAGGGATATCTTGCACTGATGAGCAGCGTTGATGGAATGCAGGGACCAGAAGAAATCATGAACCGAAACGAATCAGCCAGATAACATTTAAACATCACAGAGCTGAGGAAGTATATGGTGCGTCATCAGCAAGGGAGGGAGAAAGGCTAGCATCTACACCATGCTATGACCAGTGTTGTGGGTAATTGCACAGTACTATCACAGTGTGATAAACACACTAATGGTATCAGGTCCTTCAAGACTACAGCCATGGTGTCAATCCAAAAAGAAATGATCCTGCTCACTTGACTCACTGATATACAAAATCGAATGGCTAGGTCTTCTCAATCACTGATAGGTAATATTTTGTCAAACATCGCTATTTAAGCTGTGATCAGATTTAAGATCTTATTGCAGTAGCTGCTCTGTGACTAAAAACATCATACCTAAACTGCGCTGTATTGACTATTAATAATTGTGTGGGAGTCTGAATGGTTCATTTAAAGAGCCGATGCTAAAGAGTCATTTGTTAAATGAACACACTTATGCTAAAAGTTAACATACTGAAGTGCTGAAGGAAACGTGATTTCAAAAATGAAATTTAATTGTAAGCTTTGTAATTATTGTAAGCTTTGTAAAAACTGTAATTAACAGCTTTGGGGATTTCCACATTCAAAGAGATAGGAGCTGCACTTGCATGATCGAGAGGCGTTTCAAAGATGGCCGCCGAGTGAAATTACTTGTCTTAAAGGGACTTTGGTTCAGAATGACTTTCAGTTTGGTAGTGTGTGATTCTCAGTCGTCAAGTGTATGATGTCCAGCCATTTTTTCCCTATTTTTTTAACTATTTACAAAGCCGGCAAGTGTATGTTGTCAATTTTTTTTCTCTGTAACTGTTTATAAAGGCAGCAAGTGTATGATGTTTTAAAATCTGTTCACATTTTAAGTTACAAGTTGTGTAGTGTATTTCATCTTTGATCTCAAACCTATTAGCCATGGGTAACAACAATGGTCTAAAAAATGACTAAAAACACTGTAGTATTCATGCCAGGCCAGTAGTTGGCGATGTCACTTTGTAAAGAAACACTACGCAGCTATAGACTGAACATGTAATATGCATGCACATGACATCATCATTTTCACAAATCCACATTTTGTGTAGTTTACACGGAGATGATAACGGTATAGTTTTCAAAAAAACGTGCACTTTGAAACCCATTTTCTAAAGTTTGAGTGTTCAGGCCCCCAAAATGCTGTTTTCGGGTAAATGAATAGCTAAAACGTATAAAACATTTTCCATTTTTAGTTGAAAACGGTTTCATGTAAACGGCCCCTTAGTCAATGGCCCTTCACAATTGATGGTCTCAACCCTTGCGTTCCACACTTTGGTGCCATAATGTGACATAAGCGGCAAAACATGGGCAAATTTGCAAAAATAAATCTGCATTTGTAATGCACACAATGTTCTTTTTAATGCAAAATTAAATACATGACTATTTCCTATACACAGCAAGGCTTTGGGAATCTGGATGGAGAATACTGGCTGGGTTTGGAGCACCTGTACTGGCTCACCTCTCAGGCCAAGTACAAGCTGCGAGTAGCTATGGAAGACTGGCAAGGACGACAGGTGTTTGCGGAGTACGACAGCTTTCAAGTGGAAGCGGAGAGCGACTGGTATCGTCTACGATTAGGCAGTTACCAAGGCAGTGCAGGAGACTCCCTCTCATGGCACAACAATAAAGCGTTCACTACTCTGGACCGCGATAAGGATGCCTACTCAGGTGATCAGTTTTTATTTTTTTCTTGCGTCTTTTCTGTCCTTAAAACTATTTTAAAAGCCACATTCTCTGTCCTCCATAGGTAACTGCGCTCATTACCAGAAGGGCGGTTGGTGGTACCACATGTGTGCCCACTCAAACCTGAACGGTGTGTGGTACAGAGGCGGCCATTACAGAAGTCGATACCAGGATGGCGTTTACTGGACGGAGTTCCACGGAGGCTCGTACGCCCTAAAGAAAGTGGCCATGATGATCAAACCCGCCTAAGCTGAACTGAAACAACTCAGCAGACAGAAAGAGTGCTACTTTTCACAAAGATGTGACAATGAGCACTAAATGAGCTTCAGGTTATTTCATTGCTGATGTAGTCTTGAAGTTTTCTTAATGTTGTGAGAACAAAGACATGTTTTGAATTTTGTCTGATGCAGTTTTGTATTCTGGTATATATGCATTAGACTGAATTGTGTTCAAACTGTCAAATATAAAATGTCTTATTTTTGTAAACCGGTAATTGCATATAAAATGTACATATTTTTAGTCACTACCAGAGTATCTTCCAAACTTCTATTTTTTCTTTATTCCTTGAAATAAAAGTAGGACAATATTACAGTATTCATTTTTAAAACGTTTATACATTTTTTAATTTCTTTTAGCGTCAAATTATATATATATATATAAAACATTGCCTCAGAGGCAAAAAAAAACAGAGGGTTTCCTCTGAGTCTGAGCAGGATTTCCTGTTCAATTGCCAGCTTCTTAGATGCTTCACACACCATGCCTTTGACAGTTAGAAGAAAATAAATCCTTTTCAACAGCAACCATCCATCTATCATCCATCTCTGGCATTACCGCTTCATCACTGCCAATCATTCGTTTGTGCCGACAATGCTTCTGCTTCAACGGTTGATGGGTCTCTTGCTGATCAACTTTGTTCATGGCGGTAAGTTCTCACCATGTTGTCTTGCTGTGGTTTCAGTCATGTCTTTAAGCATTGTCATGGCTAAAGGGCCAAAAAGTCAGGGATCGAGTTCATAATGTTTGTAACCATGTTTCTTTCATGTCTTTGTAGCCTTATTTCTACTAAAGCCAAATCTGTTTTTCTTGAGATGGTCTCAGATGATGTTGTTAGATCTGAATGTTCTTTTACACGTATAAATATGTTTTAAAGCTACGGCACTTTGCAAAGTTTTCCATCTGATTTTATCTGACAGATGATATTAATTTCTAAAGCCAGACACAAGTACCTTTTTTCTTTATTTCTTCTTTGTAACTTTTGAACGATTTTGAAGGGTGTGCCAGTTGTTAAGTCTCTGAACAGAAACTAAAGCACATGCTGACAGTTCTTCAAGTAGGTTTCACACTTCTAACGCCCAACAGTTTAACACATTTTGACCTTTGTTTTTCTTCTGTACTCAGGGTGGGAACATATGCATGAGATAATTTCATGAACTTTTATAGAAGCAGAATATTGATTTAATTACTAAGTTTTAGTAGTTTTTTTAGATTGATAGTTACTATGGTCTTTTGAATTATTTTCATGGCATCGTTTAAAGGCGTTCAACAGTTTGGTAGGTGGTTGTTTCCCAGCGTATTAGAAAAAAATAGCACACCTCTACTCAACAAGCCACATGATTTGTCAATAATATTTGCTGGATAATAATATCTGAACTGCAGGGTCAGTTACGTACCAAAGAGTACGATTTAGAGTAGTGGGTGGTTTGTTCCCTATGAGCAAAAGAAAAACTAATGCTTGCCTTAACAACCACTATAAACACACCAAAACAACGCAGTCAAAATGACTCATCTCATCATAGACGAAATAAAGTCTGAATAATGACATGAGGTGATACTGTTACTGTATATGCTATTCTTCTCTTTGGATAAATACAAGCCACACAATTCATGAAATGTGTAAATGCTAAATTCTGGATGTTTATCAGATTTTGTCACATCAAGCATAAAAAAGTCTGTAGCAAAGGCAAGGCGTTCAGTTTACGCAAAGGCAAGTAAGTAGGCGTTCAGTTTACGTGATGTTTGTTTACAGTTTTACTAAATCTTTAATGAACTCTAATACTACTTTTCACATAAAACTGTCTTCGTTCTCTTTTGACAGACTGCCCCATTTCCTTCAACCCTCCTGAGGTGGTGGTTCAATATGAAGCTTCATTCTCAGTAAACTGCTCCACTAACATGACGGATGATTTTGACTTGAGTTGGGGGGCATTTAATGACACACTGGGCAACATTGGAAAAATCTTCAAAAGTGGTGATGTGACAAACTGGGAGATGCAGCTAACTTGTCACATTCGCTCTAATGAAACACAGTGTTCACAGAATCTCTCATTTATTGTGTACAGTGAGTTTTTATTTTATTTTAAATCATGCAAAACTAATTATTTTCTGGAATTCACTCCGGACTGTGGAAATCAATAGCTCTGAAATCTGTTCCACAGAGACTCCAGACAGTGTGTCCATCAGCACTGTGAATCACAACGGACCAATGACGGAGGGAAACCAGTATGAGCTCCAGTGTGACGTTCTCAATGTTGCTCCTGCTCAGAATCTCACTGTCAACTGGTACAAAGGACAGACTCTGGTGAATCAATCCATCTTCACTGACACCATCAAGACTCCAGTCAGTAAAACATCTAAACTCCTGATCCGTCCAGACAGAGCTGATGATGGAGCTCAGTACTGGTGTGAAGCAGAGCTGGGACTGGGAGAAGAAGGACCTCGGCCTCCCCCTAAAGTCACATCTGATCGTCTCAACATTACTGTACATTGTAAGTAAGATCCATCAGTTTATTAATCTTTTAAGAACATCTGTTGTCCA
Source organism: Phoxinus phoxinus (assembly GCF_949152265.1). Lineage (NCBI taxonomy): Eukaryota > Metazoa > Chordata > Actinopteri > Cypriniformes > Leuciscidae > Phoxinus > Phoxinus phoxinus. The sequence goes on along the minus strand of NC_136876.1, from coordinate 19,069,029 downwards.
AATCAGACTTTTGGTTGTAGCACTTACCATGTGACACAGTGGCTGTATCCGAAATCGCATACTTCCCCTCAATACAGTATATGACCCAAGAAGTATATATGTCTGAATTCACAGTACTCACAAAAGAGTAGACAAAAAGTGTGCATACGATAGACACCTTAGTATCCCACGAGGCCACAGGAGAGGATTTGTGAATGGCAGTGAAGCGATGAAACTGACTCTGGTCACATGATAATGACAGCATGGCGAATGTAGTTCATCCAGATTACATTCATACACTTAAGCACTGTATTAATTGATAATAATATGAAAATGTATTTCTAATATTTGTATTATTTTATGTAGGAATACATGTGCATGTGAATATTGTCTAGTAAAATGGAATACAAAATACTCAAAAATACATGTTTTAATTTAAAAAAGTATTATTGAAACAAATTGTAGTACATCCGTTTAATTAAAAAACTAAATTTTGTCGATTTTGACCGCTGAGGATCATAAGTGTTACCACATAGTTAAAAGACATGTTTTTTTTTCATTCCACTGCCCTGCATCTCGTGTTTTTAAATGCATTCAATGTAATTTTCTCCTAAAGCATTACTGTTTTATTGCTCACACTTTGCTAAGGAAAGGTGTTTCATCAGATAGATGATTGAGTGCCCAAACTGATTTTTAAATGATGCTGTTATTCTGTGATAGAGATTCATTTGTTTTCAATCACATCCAATTCTGTAGACAGTGAATGTCCAGTTCAGGTCAACCCACAGAGAGTTGTTGTGAAGTACGGCGGAAATGTGTCAGCCGACTGCAGGACTTCTATCCAGCATAAAGGAATGGGATGGGAAGCCAGTGAGGGAGCAGTGGCCATGAGCAAAGACAGTCTCGTCACATGGAGAGTTTCAGAACTGACAGAATGGGACATAAAGCCATACTGCTTCATAAACCATAAGGAACAGTGTAACGCGACTCTCCCAGTGACTATTTACAGTGAGTATTTACTATAAACAGTTTCCCTGTTATTGATATTGTTGTATTATCATTCTCAGAAATATCTACTGTACATTCATGACTGCAGATATCAGAGAGTGTAAATCTTCCTCCACAGAGACTCCAGACAGTGTGTCCATCAGCACTGTGAATCACAACGGACCAATGATGGAGGGAAACCAGTATGAGCTCCAGTGTGACGTTCTCAATGTTGCTCCTGCCCAGAATCTCACTGTCAACTGGTACAAAGGACAGACTCTGGTGGATCGATCCATCTTCACTGACACCATCAAGACTCCAGTGAATAAAACATCTAAACTCCTGATCCGTCCAGACAGAGCTGATGATGGAGCTCAGTACTGGTGTGAAGCAAAGCTGGAACTGGGAGAAGGACCTCGACCTCCTCCTAAAGTCACATCAGATCCTTTCAACATTACTGTATATTGTAAGTAAACAAAATATTGTATTATCTCCATTCTCCACACATGTAAAGAAGCTAGAAATGCTCTTAAAATATATACTGATAAGTTTTTATGTTCTTCTTTTTCAGATGAGCCAAACATTATAGATTGTCAGGACTGGTCTCCAACGACAGGGACCTCCTTGGATTCATATCCAAAATCATATTCTCTTGTGGGTAACCCTTCACCAGACATCTCTTGGAGACGTGAATCATTACCTGGCCAACTCAATGCTTCTATACTTCTTAACACGTATGATTCTGACGAATATGAAATCACTGCCAGTAATGAACATGGCAAGTCCACGTGTATCATAAACATCACAGTGGAGTGTAAGTGTGAGAATTCTTTTGCGTTAAAACCTGATGTTTTGTGTCTCTGATTGTCTTTCTGTTATCAAATTTTTTTTTTTTTTTTTTTTTAAATAGACCCTCCAAAGCTGAACTGCAGTGAGAGCTACGAAGTAAAAGAGGAAACACCCTTCCAACGTCCTTGTGTAGCTAATGGATTACCAGAGCCTGATGTCTCCTTCTACAAAAATGGAAAACTTATCAAGCTTCCCTATTATCCCAAATGGAATGATGGTGGCTTGTATCAATTAAATGCAACTAACAAACATGGATCTGTGAATTTTACATTCACTCTAACGATCCTGCGTACGAAATTTTTTTTTCTTCAATACTTTATATATTTCTTTAACAACCTTTGACACTGAAATAAAAAATACAACGTTCTACTTCCAACACAGATGCCCCAGTGTTTCATCCCAGCCAAGACAAGTTTGATGTGGTTGAAGACAGCAATATAACCCTAGAGTGCTATTCGACTGGTAAACCAGAGCCTAATATGACGTGGAGCTTTGAAAATAAGATCATCTCCACTGGGTGGCGCAACATCACTTTTAACATCGAGAGAGCCACGTCTACCAGAGCTGGAGTTTATACATGCAGTGCCACGAATCAATTTGGACATCAGGAAAAGACCTTCAAAGTGGAGATAAGAGGTTAGGGCTACGACTGTGATAATAATCTGATATTGATTCCCCATGCCATGAGATATTAACAGATTTTGGTTATGTGATATTTTACTGTTGAGTAATTTAACCACAAAATGAATGTTATGCTATATATTTTGAGTTTTATATTAGATCTTTATTAACTGAACCTACATTTTGCTTTTTCCTTTAGGCAACTCTCCAAACTACATTCCAGTTGTTATAGCGGTTGTTGCACTGATTGTTATAATCATCGCAGTACTTATCTATCTGTGGATAAAGAAACGATCAACTGGAAGTTATCAAATAGCAGCCAATAAAGCAGTAGAAATGCATCCGTTAAACAATGGTGGCACATGCTAACATTGAACAAAGATGATATTGCCTGTTGAACATCATTCAGATTACATACGTTCAATAAAAACGGGTGGGCTATCTATCCCCCAGTTTCACAGACAAGGTTAGCTAGACAAGCTTGTCCCATGACTAAAATGCATGTTTGAGTCTAGCCTAAGTCAGTGGCAGTGCCATTGTTTTTGTCTCAAGATTAATACCAGTAATGTTTTTTCTTCCGTCTGATGCACGTTTATAAAAGCTACTTAAATGCCCTAATTAAACTAAGGCCTAATCCTGGCTTATATCTAAACCCTGTCTGTGAAACCCGGGCCTTCAATGTGTAAAAGCTCAAAGCAGCATGCGCTGTCACGTGTGTGACTATGTGTCAGTGTCAAAGAAGAATGTCTTGGATGTTAAAAAAAGAAACGTATCAAGTTATCTAATCACATGACAACAAAATGTTTTCCTGTATGTCGGTTAGCCTATGCCTAATACTGATTTTTATTTGCTGTAAAAAAGTGTTACCAACTATGTTGTGAGATTGTGGGTTTAAAGTTGGGTTAATGGCTTGTGTGAAAAGAAAAAAAGATGTTGTGTGTTGCATAACTTATTACAGTTGTTAGAAGTATTTATGCACAAATCTGTAGTTGAATTCTGCATGGTCAGATATAGTAATATGCCTATTTTGTTATTTAATACTGATGCAATAAAGGATAAAACACTGTACAAAACGTTTTGAAATAGAATAATGTTTTAAAACAAAATTAATTTGTAGATTAAAAAAAAATAATAATAATGAAAGATCATACTACTTACATACGACATACTACTTTTAACTTAGAGCACAAAATGTGTAAAGTTACTCTTAATTCAGACAGTCAAAACATATTAATTAGAGGAATATTCGTTAAATCATTTTTTTTTAATTACTTCTGCATGGCTTAATAGATTCAAACTAGTTGTCTAACTGACAATTGTATGATATCAGCTACCTTCATGGGCATTCATTGGATGAACATAAATCACTAATTTTAGATCAATTAAAATATTATAGATTTATAAGCAGATATATATATATAATTTTTTTTTTAAGAAATGTAAATTACCTAGGTTGTACATGTAATGAGGGTGAATTTACTTGGATTAATGACTGAAATTTATATATAAAACAGCTGAATGTTTTTTTTTTTACTGATGGATAAAATTTATGGAAAATGGTTTCAGGTTGTATTTATTGATTGTTGACCTGTGGTGTGTAAATAATATAATAAAAATCTTCCCGAAGTTCATGCAATCTGAAAGATGGAAACTGGATCCTGCGGCTCCTTTAAGAATTAGGGATCTGGGAGTGACGCGGCAATGAAATCCAGTTGATCCTTCTCTTGCTTTGCAACGAAAAGTATTTGTGCCGCCACAAAGTAGCTCGCGCTGGATAACCATACCGATTTGTTCAGTGTTGCGCGTGAATGTGGGAAAGATATGAGTCGGTTTCTTTGATCCTATTTTGAACATATGTTACTCTCGTAAGTTGGGATAACTTTTCAGGCTAATAGAGGAGGGAAAGGAGAGCTGAACATGGACTGGGGGACTGAGCTTTGGGTAAGTTCGGAGGATAAACTCTGTTTTCTGTTTCAGAAAATCCGAGTCCGATTCAATAGCACCAATGAACTTCTCGATTAAATACATGGGCGTAAACGTGATTTATGACAATAGTTTTTTTGCAAACTGGAAGAAGATAAATGCACGAAAAGACTATCTGGCAGATTGTGAAACAGATTTATGATCTAATTTTTCGAACTTCACGGTTGTCATCATTTAATTCGATTAATTGCCACGTTTAATGTGAACATCCGCTCTACGACAAAGTTGAGCAGAATCATAGCAGCAGCAGGAACAACAACAACAGTATCGCCGTTAACTTCATATACTCTGAGGCTAATATAGATGTATGTAGGCTATGTATGGATGCATACATACATACATGCATGCATAAATACATACATGCATACATACACAGTACCGGTCAAAAGTTTTGAAACATTACTATTTGTTATGTTTTTGAAAGAAGTCTCTTATGCTCATCAATCCTGCATTTATTTGATTAAAAATACAGAACAAAACATTAATATTGTGATATATTATTAAAATGTAAAATAATGTTTTGCTATTTTAATATACTTTAAAATATAATTTATTAGTGTGATGCAAAACTGAATTTTCATCAGCCATTTCTCCAGTTGTTAACTGTCATATGATCCTTCAGAAATCATTATAATATGCTGATTTAATTCTCAGTTATTATCAATGTTGGAAACAGCTGTGCTGCTTAATATTTTTTGGAACCTGTGATTTACTTTTTTCAGGATTCGTTGATAAATAAAAAGTTCAAAAGAACAGCATTTTTTCAACATTGAAATCTTTTCTAACAAAATTAATCTTTACTATACACATTTTTATCAATTTAACACATCCTTGCTGAATAAAAGTATTAATTTCTTTAAAAAAAATAAAATAATAATACTGACCCCAAACTTAACCCCAAACGGTAGTTATTATTGTTAAAAAGATGTATATTTTAAATAAATGCTGTTTTAACTTTTTATTCATCAACGAATCCTGAAAAAAGTATTCCAGATTATGAAAAATATTAAGCAGTACAACTGTTTCCAACATTGATAATACATCACTGAAGACTAGAGTAACAGCTGATGAAAATTCAGCTTCGCATCACAGAAATAAATTATATTTTAAAGTAGCCTACGTTAAAATAGAAAACCATTATTTTAAATTGTCATTATATTTCACAATATTACTGTTTTTACTGTATTTCTGACCAAATAAATGCAGGCTTGATGAGCATAAGAGACTTCTTTCAAAAACATAAAAAATATTAATGTTTCCAAACTTTTGTCTGGTACTGCATGCATGTATACATGCATTCATACATAAATACATGTATGCATGTATCTATCATCCATTTTTTTTATTTTGGGAGATATTAGTTTGTTCAATATGACATGAGTGAACTATAACCAACAACTTTAACCATAAATGTCACTATTTTGTGTTTAGTGGCCTACTCCGTTTTCTTTACTTAGTCTCAGGCTGTTTTGTAAAGAAGTTTGGCTTCGTTTATCTGCTCAGACAGGCTTAACGGTGTCCTGCTAATGGGAATTGCTAGCTAATAATTCATCATTTCTGTTGCTTGATTTGAATGTTTTCTGTAGTTTTGGAGATTAGTTTAATAAGCAGTCCCTGTCTATCAGTATCATCTGACAACGAGGAGCTCATGAATTGATGGTCATAATTTAGTTCCACCAATTGCGTTTGTTTTTGTTCACAATGATCAGTCTTGTCACCCGAAGCACTTTCACAAAGGTAGAATTAGTTTCGAGAAATAGTCAGTGCTTGTTTCTGATTGCATCATCCTCATCAGCTGTGTTTCATCCTGCCTGTTTTAGTTCTCGCATTGCCATCCCATAATGCCCCATCTGCACAGAGGTTCCCACCTCTTTCGACAAGAGACAGATTTTACACAGACCCTTCCACATGCCTGCAGTGTGCAAATGGAGCGTTGCTCTGAAGTGGGTGGAGATTGTTTGACCTCATTGCTGTTGTTGCTCCCCTTAGGCCTCTGTCCCGCTGTCCCCTTTCCATCTTCTACTGCACCAGCACCAGCCTATTAGTTTTGCCCTAATTTCATAAAAACGCACCACTTCACGTTGCTGTTTATTTTGTGGTCTGCTTCACTAGAAAGTTTCCCTTTTGCGTGCTTTTTGTGGGATGCTACTTGGAACCAGGGAAATTACAGTAGTTTCATCTCTGTAGTAGACAGAAGTGAAAGTTGGTGTTCGTGTGGACTTGTTTCTCAGAGAGAAGCTTGAGGCGGTCCAGGTGGGAAGGGCATGCGTTGGTTCTCATAAGTCTGGCTTTGGTTTACCGTCACTCTTAGCAATGTCTAACCTAATTGGTTTTGGTTGGGTTAGTCATCAAGTGCCATTCCCATGGCTACACTGCATGTGGCATCTGTCCACTCTTCTCGCTGTTAAGCCACTTGCTATTTTTGGCAGCTCAAGATTTCAGATGTGTACCGATGGGAGTGTGGCTGATTTCTGTTGGTTTTTAGCGTTTGTTTGAATTCTTTCTGCATGTCTTGAGAAATGCCGCACAACAGGCTCCTTATTAAGTCAGGAAGGATAGCGGTGTTTCGCCGTGTACTCTCGTCTCGTGGAGGCTGTTGACTGCTACTCTCTGCTCAGGCTGGGAGAATAGCTTTAGTTTGCACTATGGGGAGGAGGAGTTAATGATAGCAGTGAAGTACAAGAGGAGGGGTCAAGAGTGGGCCGAATACAGTGCTACAGATAAGAGGAACCCTGCTGTAAATTGTGCTCTGGACTGTTTTTATAGATTGACTGGATGTTTGCAGAGGGAATCTCTGTTGGTTTAAAGATTGTGATGATAGCAGTTGGTGTGAAGTTTGATTGAAGCCACCGCTGATTCAAATCCAGGGGAGTATTGTATTGTCAATGGCTTAAATTTAGTTTTTCGCAAAGTTTGCTGCTTCAGTTGATTAAATTGTTTCTAAATTGATCAGAGTTATCAGATGCTCTTTAAATAATTGCAAAAAACTACTTAAAAAAAACAACTTTTAGTTTTATCACAAAAAAACCCAAATTTCACTGTTTTTTGGCCCTGGCACAATGACCAGATTATCATCAGCACATGGGAAAGTGTGAACGAGCAATAGTCAGGTGAACTCACTCTATCATTCTGTTTGGATTATAAGAGCAGACTGATGGTTATAAAGGGAAGGAATAAAATGCTTCCAATCAGAGTGTTCTTATGTTAGGAAACAATGGTTTCTTTCAAAGAATGATGTGTACCCATGATCCCATCATCGCTTTGCATGAAAATGGCCTCACATGAAAGAAAATTGCTGCAAAGAATATTGCACTTGAAATAGGGCTGCGCGATTAATCGCAATAAAACCGCACGCGATTTGGCAAAGGCTGCGATTATTTTATGTGCAGCTTTTCAGTGCAGTGCGGCTGACCGGTAGTAAATACTTCTCCATTTGATCGCCAGAGGGCGCTCTCACGCAGACACGATAAATATGCCCCGCCGCAGAAACGATAAATATGCCCCGCCGCAGAAGTACAATAACGCGCATCATTCCAGGAAATCCCTATCGCTGTAGCTGAATAAACAGAAGATTGAAATGCTTTGATTGATTAAACATGACTTATAAATACACGACTGCCTTATTCTGTGTAAGAAGCCACATCATCTCACAAATTATGCTCATCTGTCGTTATGAAGTGAGTTTGGAGAAAATGCATGTTATTAAATGTTGTCTTTTGTTGGACAGGAGGTTCATAAATGCTTCTCATGTTCGGAAAGATGTTTGACACGTGTTGCTTTTTCAAATGCACGTTATAAGAGACTCAAATTCACAGTGGTTTCTGATGGAGCAGCGTTTACAGAGCCGCACATCAATGACGAGCTGCGCATAAAAGATAATCGCAGCCTTTGCGATTTCAAAACTGCGATAAGCCATCTCAATTTAAGTGCGATTATATGGAAATTGCGATTAATCGTGCAACTTGAAAGAACCATTGGCTGAATCTTTAACTCTTTCCATGGCAGTGTTTTAAAAAAAAAAAATTGGCAGCCACCGTCAGCGTTTTTGATAATTTTCACAACAATTTCATGGCCCACAGAATATTTTGTTGTATGAATATCTGAATATGCCTGTAACCCAGTTCAGATGGTATGTGAAGGAGGCAGGAACCAGCGAACATTTCAAGACTTTAATAATAATTAAATAAACAAATACAAAAACGAAAGTAAAGACGGCAGTCCCTCACGGTCGACTGCCGCCACGCATAATAAAACAAAACATTAAATAAAATAGTCCAGGCCTGGTCCTCTCTCGATCTTCACGATCGTCGCTCCACCTTTTATGCCTCCGCTCCTCTGTGAGAGATACGAGACTGGTGCGCCGCGCAGGTGTCGCTCTCGTCAGCAATCACGCCACCGGCCTCGTGCCATTCTCTCGCGGCCCTCGGCCTCGTCCTGCTCGCCACAATGAGCCTCTGCTTTTAAACTAAATGTTCATTTTAGCTTCATGCATTCTTTTTTTATCAACACTTAAGTTTCATAAAAAAAAGCTAAAGTTTTAGCAAAAAGTTGATAAAATCATTTTTTTGTCAAAGACTACATCCAGATCTGATTCAAAACGATGATCAAAACAAAGATGGAATATATCGAGTCCATCAACACCCGCAAAGCTGCACACACTGTGCACAGTCCTATAGCTCGTCCTGGGTCAATATTTCATTTCAGTAACATTAGGCAGTTTTGATTCATATGCTGTTTAATGTTGATGATCATGTTATGCATATGATATCTCTTGTTTCTGCATCGTCCTCGCGTGTGTTTTGATCGGGAGATTCAGTAATCTCTCAGAAGATGCGCTATAGTGCTCCCTACCGATTAACAGTGAAAACATGGAAAGCAGGAAAATTCCATCAATGGCAGAGGAAAAAGTTCAAAACTTCAAGGAGAGATGTTCAACTGCAGTGTAAACGGCTTTAGGACGTCCCAGAGTGTCCAGCAAGCACCGGGACGTCTCCTCCTGAGGATTTCGGGTATGGAATCCTGTCACCACCGGTGCAGAGCAGCAGGTGGGCATGAGTGAGTGCATCTGCACACGCAGTGAGGCCAAGACTTTAGACATCGGCCTGCCGGGCCTGGTGTCAAGAAGAGCAGCAAAGAAGCCACTTCTCACCAAGAAAAACATCAATGACAGACTGAAATTCTGCAGGAAGTACAAGGACTGGACAGCAGGGTTATTTTCTCTGATGAACTTTCTTCCAACTGTTTGGGACATCTGAAAATCAACCAACTGTGCACAGAAGGTGAACGCTACCATGAGTCGTGTGTCGTGCCAACAGTGAAGAATGCTGAGACCTTGTGTGGGGCTGCTTTTTATCCAAGGGAGTGGGATCTTTCAAAATTTTGCCCAAAAACACTGCCAGGAATATAGAAGGGTATCAAAACATCCTGCAAGAGCTACTGCTACGACACAGGTGCAATTTGGTGTGATTAAGCACCATAATTAAAGTGTTAAGCACCGTGTCACAGGGCAAGAGGTATAATGAAGTGGATCAGAGATCATTACATTGAAATTTTAACCTGTGGCCAGTCCTCAAAAGGCGAGTGGACAAGCAGAAGCCCACAAATTGTGATTAACTCCGCGCACTAATAAGGCCAGGATGGACCGCCATCAGTCAGGATTTGGCCCAGAAACTGATTCCCAGCGAGTCGCAGAGGTTATGAAGAAGAACACTGTAAATATTGACTCTTTGCATATGTTGAATGTTTTTGCCAATATTTAAAACTTATGAAGTGCTTATCGTTGTTTTTCTGTATATATAGTAACGTTAAAAAAAATCAATTACAAATACTGAAGCAGCAAACTTTGCGAAACACAACATTTATATCACTGCCAATACTTCTGGCCACGGCTGTACATTTAAAGGTTTAGTAGACCTATCTTCGAAACAAAATTCATTGTTTCTGTCCATGGATCCAAAAATCTTTGTACTTTTTGAAGTAATTTTTTTATTTTTATTACTGTATACTTAGATGTTCAATAGGCAGACAAAAGTAAATATTAAAATATATTTGTTTACCGAATGTCTTATGGATCTGGAAATGACATGAGGGCGAGTAAATGATGATATTCTTTTTTTTTTTTATATTTCAAATATTTGCTGTTGTCTTAAGACGCAAACTTAACAGAAGCTTATCTTGTTGGGACATAAACAACTGCCTCACGAGGCTTTGTTTTGAAGTTGAAAAGCGCTCTATTTTTGCGAGCGAGTGGGTTGTGAGGGGGTAGGGAATTCTTCTCTTGTTCTATATTAATGGACTCCATTTTGAGGAGAGAGGAGGAGGAGGTGGAGTCAGGACATGGCCTGGCTTGTTAGGAATGTCATCCCAAAGGCACCTCCCTCCTTCCCACTTCAAAAACGCATATCTACATCCAGGCTGATGGAGGTAGAGGGGGTGGGGGACGTTTCAAGATATCATCGCTCTCAAGTGGTCAGGCCCGTACTTGAAATGTAACAGAGCGCCCCACCAAATAAGGAACTGAGGAAAAAAGGGAAAAATACAGCCAAACCAAGCAGTTTCAGATGTTTTTTTTCTTGGGAAAATGCTGACAAGTGTTTGACAAATTAGTCCCTAGGTCTGTTTTTGTTTTGCTTCAGGCATGCTGTAGGAAATCGAATGTTATATTCACATTTTTGTTGAGCACAGCTGTGATGCAGCAGGAAGTGGGGAAGACTTCCACTTCCTGTGTTCTGTCTGCTCAGTCAGGATGCGTTTAAAGCCCCGAGGAACCCTCTGCCTCGCACAGATAACGTTAGGGGTCAAGGGTTGCGAACAGGCAGGGAATCTCTGGGATGTCCTCTTTGTGGGCAGGCACATTTATAGTTTGGTTATAGCCTACGTTTAGCCTTGGACTTCTGCCGATTGTAATTTACACTTCAAAATTCATAGTTGTGTTAATTTGCGAAGATTGTCACGATGAACAAAACATGTAAGAATCATACGTTTTTGTTAGTCGCAGACCTTATTTTCTGCAATAAGTCAAAAGCCAATTGGGATTTTGTCGAGGGAACCAGAGTGATCAGAGTGAACCTACAAAAATAGCTCTAGAGATTGTGCAATTTTTGGGCATTAGGTTTCTGCAGAAATGAGGCTGCAAACTGTCTGGTCTTCCTCTTTTCACTTGCATTTTTACTTGCTCTCGCATTAGTTTGATCGACGCAGGCTTTCAGCTGATGTTTGGAATTATAAAACTTATGAAGTGCCTTTCCATCTTCATGATTGCATTCATTTGGACAGGTTCGCCTAAAGCTGCAGCGTATATTTTAATAATTTTACAATTATTTTTAAGGATGCAGCTCATATTAGATGAGATGAGAGACTATGCATGTAATAATAATTTGTACTTTTAAAAATTAATTTCTGCAGGATTTATAATAACTAAGGGAAAACCTTACAAATGATGAGAAACTTCCCCTTATAAATGCATAAAAAGTTCAACCTAAAATCATTGTTGTTTTAAAAAAAAAGGTTCAGTGAGACGTTATGAACCCAAAAGATGTCATTTTTGATTCATCCTTAAAGGGTTGGTTGTTCACCCAAAATTTTTTATTAATAATTTACTCACCCTCAAGCCAAGTGTATAACATTTTCTTCTTTCAGCCGAACACAATCGGAGTTATATTAAAAAAATATCCTGGCTCATCCAAGCTTTATAATGAGAGTGAATGGTAACTGAGATTTTGAAGCACATAAAAGCACATCCATCCATCAAGTAATCCATTTGACTCCAGGGCGCTAATAAAGGCCTTCTGAAGTGAAGCTAAACGCTTTTGTAAGAAAAATATCCATATTCGTAACTTCCAGTAAAGGCCCTCCTCGAAGGCCTTTATTAACCCCCTGGAGCCATATGGATTACTTTTATGATGGATTGATTTTTTGGGCTTCAGAATCTAAGGAACCATTCACTCCCATTATAAAGCTTGGAAGAGCCAGGATATTATTTAATATAACTCCGATTGGGTTTGGCTGAAAGAAGAAAGTCATACACACCTTGGATCGCTTGAGGGTGAGTAAATTCATTTACATTTTTTGGTGAACTAAACCTTAAATATTTCAACATCTCAGGAGTGTTTTTTTTTTTTTTTGGCAGTCAGATTTGAAATAGCCAGGACACGCTAAACAACATCTTCTGAGATGTTTACAGATATGCTTGCTTTGCTTATATCATATAAGATGATGATTGCGTCAGTTAATTTTAGGGAGAAAAAGGTTAATTGTGGATTTTTTTTTTTTACTCAATTTTTATCTTTCACACACTTAAAAGAAAAGGTTTTATTAGAACCTTAAAAGTTGGCTTCATATATAGAACCTTTTATGGGAAACCGTCATGTACAGTAATCATGTGACTGATTTTTACATTTTTAAAATGTATTTTTATAAATTTTTTGAATGAAACCGCTCGCAAACATACTTTTTCACTAGAAAAAAATGAAATAACCCATTAAACATTAAATTATTATGCAATCATATAAGACATTTTTCCTTACATGGAAACCCTTTGGCTTAAAATGAAGTCAAGAAGACCACTATTGAAACAGTGCAGCTTTTAAATCTACATAATGCTAATGTCACAGGATGCTGCGTAGTGTAATGCTAAAGTTCGCCAATGAAACATTGTGTCTCAAAATTATTAATAAAAAAACATGTGTCCTGTTTACCAGTTGACAGGTCATGAACCCAGAGACTCCTCATCCACAGATTCCTGTTTTATTGATTACATACTAAGTGGTACATTTCTTATGTTTGTACATGGTTCTATTGAAAATGGTTCCTCTAATGCACGTTTCTTACAAATATAGTGAACAATACTTATATTTTCAGTTTTAGATTAAAGTATGGCATAGAACTGCATGATTCTGGATGCATTAAGAATCACGATGTTTTGTTGTTTCAAATAACGATCCCATGAACTATATCAAAATAACATCCTTTTTTTTTATTTAACGTTATTTAACAGAGGTTCTGACAAAATATGAATTGCTGCTGTCTATTTAAAATGTTAAATTAAATGAATTTAAATTAATTATTTTTTCAAAATCACTTTGAATGAATGATTCAATGACTCGCTTATAAATACTTGGTTCATCACTGGATGAATCAGTGTTTTTGAACAAATCTTTTGAATCAATACAGTGACAAACCTTTTATAAACAGTCACTTGTCGCCACCTACTGGTGTAACGATGTTAACGATTCAATCGTTATCCGAAGAGCCATGTTCAGCTCTATTCTGATTGCTACCATAGACATCAGTGTTTATATCTGAACTATAAACTTTTGTTTTATCCCATTACTTCTGTGATCATTTGAATATTTTGTGGTTGAAAAGCTGTTTCATACCTATATACATGATCTGATAAACATTGGCGAATCGTTGTCATTTTGGAATGAAATTGTGTGAGTGTTTGAATCGAGGTTGCGATATTTTAACGATTAATCCTGCATCTCTAGTATGATTACTGAGTGATAATAATCAGTATGAAGAAAGTGTTATCCCTTTAATAATATCATAAATTGTAACCATCGTGGGAGATGCAACAGCTACTTGATAAGGAATGATATCAGGCCACCACAATCAAATGATCAGGATCAGTGTCTGACAAATCAAAGTAAGTAAAACATTTTAGAAATTTTTATTTAAGAGCCTGGTCTCGATTTTGTATTACAGGACCAATATGACATCCTTGATAAGCACACACAATCTGGCTTGGACTTGGTGGAGAAATACGTGAAGTTTGTGAAGGAGCGAACAGAGATCGAACAAAATTATGCCAAGCAACTACGGTAAGAGATCTTAATATCTAGGCTATCCTGTTGGGCTGTTTGAGTGTGTACATGTGTATGCATGCTTGTGAATGTTTATCCAGATCTGGGGCTGATTGTGAAATATTCGGGCCCCGTGACTGAACAGGGCAGAACTGAACTTGTTGGCACCGCTGAGCTGTAGCGTTGGCCTCGGCCCAGAGGATAAGCATATCCGCGCCTGCTCCCCTTCTCATTCATGACTATGCCTTGACACTTACTTGATCTCTGCCAGACTGTTCAGAGTTCCACACGCTTACCTCTTTCCTCCCTCCCTCCCTCCCTCCCGCTCTGAGAGAAGAGGGGAAGTGGGAGCAGACGGGCATATGACTGAGGGGATGTGGAGGGATAGAGTGAAAGTGTGGAAAGCTGCTCAGCATTGGCTTCTGTCTCGGCTTCTCGAATGCAAAGGAAGGAAACGAATGCACCCTGGTTTGAATACGATGGCCTTCCTTATTTGACACATTTCATTGCTTTCAGTTTGTAGACCAGCTCTTTGGGATTACACAATTGTGCTTGTTCAATCGAAACTGAAACACGCCACAGTGTTTGATGTACGTCTGAGCTTTTGTCCTTACTGACCGTGACAAATGGCAGGACCAAGGGGCCAATGACTTTAAAGAAAATTAAAAATCCTTTAAAGATTTATATATTTTTTTAATGATTTCAAAAAACATTTTAAAATAAAAGTTAACATTTAAGGACTGTAATGTGGTGTGACCTTAAAGTAAAAGTACATATATCCTAAGTAACAACATTAATTAATAAATAAATCATTGTTTTTGGTGAGTCGCACCACATGACAGTTTACAACCAGAAATAACTTTCCTACATCGTACATCACTTTACTTTGTCTTTTGTACCACATTATTTATTTATTTTTATTTTAAACAATTTGTTTTATTTTTTTCTAAAAAACAGTAATCCAAAAGGTTATGCCTAATTAGTTCATAAGCTTTTCTCTTTAGTGAGGCTTTTTTTAACCCCCCGTGCCCCCCCAAATAAATGTAAAAAAATTAAGTCAGATTTATTTTTGTAGCACTTTTCAAAATATATATTGTTTTAAAGCAGCTTTACAGAAAATGTATGTGTCTACATTACAATTTAGAGTGATCCGTTATATATATTATGTAAGTTATATATTTCAAAAATGTACATATACGAATCACACAGTTAGCTAACATCATGTATACATTTTAGGCAGAAAGAATGAGCAATTATTACAAGTAATGTGTTATTGCATAATTATATAATGATTACAATATATAGAAAACTTAGCATTGGTGCATATTGATTCAGAGTTTAATAAATAAATACCATAGAAGAGGTGTAGTCAAGACATTGTATGTATAAATGCTGTTTTCAGTGCATTTTTGAATAAATTAATAGAGGCAGACAAAAAATTGTGTCATTATGTTTCTGCAAACGTTTTAGCCGTTGTCCCGTCCGCAGTGAAATTTCATTGGTCCAAAATCCTGCTCCAGCAGAAAGGCATTCACACCAAAGATGATAGTTATAATGCTAACGGTAAAGATGTATTTCTTTTTAAAATCATTCTAAATTTAAAAGAATAGCAGACCACACCACAACTATAACAATAATTTTACATAATTTTTTTTCTAGCTGATGAATGTTAAAAACATTGACAAAAACATGGAGCCAATCAAAATCCATCCTGCTGTAAAGAGCATGAGCATTTAAAGCGGCTGACAACTAAAGTGCAGAACATGCTTCTAATAAACAGAACAATATTGTCCACTGTTGTGTGGACGCTAACATAGTTATAGTTAACTGCAATGTTCCCTCTCATTTATTTTTCTTGCTGAGCAAAACTTTTTTCTATCGCCGCGGGACATTTTGGCCACCTAAACAAAAATATTCTTTATACCAGACCTGTACAGCGACCTGTACAGCCAAGGGAACTTTATCACGATCCACGAAACAACTGGCCTTTAGAAATACAAATCTGCCTGCCTCTATGGGAATTTAACACAGTGCATCCTGTATTTTAAGGAAGAACATTTATTTATTTACCATACATTATTCATTCACAAAGAAAATTGGTGTCATTAAAGGTTGGAGTTTCCCTAATTTTTTTAAATTAAGGCATTAAGATCAATTTCCAAAAGATTATTTTTTTATTCCTCTTTTTAGTCAACTTTAGCATGGGTGTGTTCACTTATTCAAGACACTGTACTTATGGAAATTCCCTTTCTGCCTGATTAGTGTTATGGTAAGAAAAATGAGTAAAGAAAATGTCCCTATGACATACCCTCAAATACTCTGATGTCTGTGTCTTGGAAAGGACAACTGTTTTGCACACAATGTCCCATGCAAATGCTTAGCGGCCACCTGCTCCGGCAGGACCTCTGCAGTTTTCGATCTCCAGCGTGGCATGTTATGCAACCTTTTGCTATTTGAAACTTGAGCTCTTGCAAATGACATTATTATGATGTTGTTGATCCAGTGGATTTTTTTTTTTCTGGTTGCCAGGAATTTAACCAAGAAATACAGCCCTAAACGAGGCAGCAAAGAAGAGCAGGAATGCAGGTAATTTTGCACGTTTCAAAAGCGTATTTTCCTCACAATTGTGATGACAATTGAACTATCCAACCTGAACAATGTGCAATCAGAGAATAAAGCTCCCCAGTCACTATAATCAGTTCACTGCGGTACGCTGAGCTATGTCTGATGTTGCTACGGTGACTGAACAGCAGGACCTGTGGGGCCGTTGCCGACTCCAAACAAAAGCACATGAGTTCAACAAACAAGCGCATACACGTGTAAATGACTTAACGTATGATCCCTCTGGAAGGCTAAACTAATGAAGTCACTCATGGAAATCAGGCAGTATTTGAATCCGCCACAGGTGATGAAACAACATTCGCAACACATTGAACCGGCAAACATCAGGGTTTGATTGGATTGTGAAAGTGGGCTATTAAATTATTGTTTGTTTTTTTTAATACAGATTTTGTATACTATGCATAGAGTAAAACTAGCTTGCAACCCCTAATGAGGTTTGATTTTTGAGGTTTTCCCCCCAAAATGAGTCTTTTCCCAAATTAGTGAATCGGTGAATGAATGAACATGAGTTATCACAAATGACTAAAAGAAGGCCATGGAGATCTCTTGCATTTGTATCTCATTCGTATCACTTTTCGTTAGGTTCTCCAATCACCAGGCCTTTCTGGACGTCCTGAATGAGATGAATGACTATGCGGGCCAGAGGGAGCTGATCGCTGAGAACATGATGATCAATATCTGCATCGAGCTCACAAAGTACCTCCAGGATCTCAAACAGGAGCGCAAGATGGTGAGAAAGCGAGAGAGGCAGTCGGAGAAACTGGGCCATGCTTAAAATAAAGCATGCTGTGGGACAGAGGGCTGGGAAGGACACAGAGAGGGGGATTGTGGGTAAAAAGGAGAGGCAGTGGAGAACTTGTGAAGAAACATTATAGTCTTTTGGGGAGGAAGGCTCTTTTTGATTTGTGCCACACTGTTGATGATCTTCATAAACAACAGTTGATGCTCCCCATAACCTCAGCTGTCTCCTCTTGTTTGTCACTTGGAATTTATGGGACACTGTTTTATTGTTTGTGCTTCCTAAGGCACAAATCACTATTACCATTGCTCATATTTAGAGTCAGACGTTTAAACAAATGACTAAACATGAGTATTAAACTCAACCCAACATGTTGTTGTTGTTATTGACAAGAATGATACCTCAGATTTGTGAGGTAAATATTCTTTACTTGAGAGTGGTCTGCTATTTCCTTTCTAAGAGCAGGATCACACAGAACGCGTTTTTGCTGTTAAAAAACGCTTTTTTTAAAGGTTGAACATTTTAACTTGAGCGCTTCATTTTTAGAATGCCGTGTCATGCGTGAGACGCTGCAAAAGATGCTAGCGAAGCGGTTAAAGACGCCCGTCTAGCGCGATTACATTGAAAAACAATGGAAAAGTAGCGCAATAGAATGGAAAAACCGTCCCCTAAGCGATCATATTTTTGCCTTGCAGATGATATATCGGGCGGAAAAAATCACATAGACGCACGCTTGTAGAAGGAGGGTTCATCAGCTGTTGATTGGATGGAGTCTGATTTGAATAGTAAGAAAGGGGTGGGGTTTAAGCGGACTGAATGATTAGAGAACTCCGGCATACATCACCAGAGTTCAGCTTGACTCGAGAGAAGATGGAGTTATGTTTTAAAGTCCCCCTGGCCTGAAGTCAATCATTTTATCCCTTAAAACTCGTCTTTGATTGCCAAAAGGACATATTTAAAAGTTTTTTTTCCCTAGAAAAAAAGCTCTTCATGCCTTAAAAATAACTTGGATGTAACTCCCTTGCCTCATTTAGTATACACGATTTTATTATGTGAAATGAGCCCCGCCTCCACTCACTCACACCAGCTCAGAGATCCACTCATTGATGATCTCATGTTGATGTGATGTAGTTTGTGACGTCAGAAACACCAGTGATTTCAAACCATATTTTTGAGACTGTCTTTGGTTCACTGCAGTTTTAAGGAGAAAATACTCAACAATGGTGTTGTTGACTTATGAATTTGCTCATGGTTTGTCTTAAAGCATATTACAAACACCACATAGACATAACAACATTTAAAAGCTTGATTTTCACCACAGGGGGCTTTAATTAAAAAGTCTGAATTCAAGAAAAGAAATGGAGGCATGTTATAGATTCATTTAGAATATAGATAAGATGAATTTTAATTTCATGCAGACTTTAATCTTATAAATCATGGTTTTCAGTTTTGTACAAGCATACACTCGCATGTTTTTTTGTTTTTTCAAAATTTGATGTTATGTCAGAAAGCCCAAAGCACAATGACCATGTTTTTTTTTTTCTCTCTCTCTCTCTCTCTCTCTCTCTCTCTCTCTCTCTCTCTCTCTCTCTCTCTCTCTCTCTCTCTCTCTCTCTCTCTCTCTCTCTCTCTCTCTCTCTCTCTCTCTCTTTCTCTTTCTCTTTCTCTTTCTCTTTCTCTTTCTCTTTCTCTTTCTCTCTCTCTCTTTCTGTCTAAAATGAACAGCATCTGTTAGATGCCAAGAAAGCACAACAGTCTCTGGAGGGCACCTACAAGCAGCTCGACAATGTAAGTTTCTCTCTGTGACAGGTTGTCATTGAGCAGCCAGATCTGACTGGCTCTTGTACCCTGTCAGAGGCTTGCGTCACGTCTCTTTGTGGCGTAAGCGCTGACTGTGGGGAGAGAGCTCTTTTGTAGGGGGACTGAAAGTGATTGTTTACCGTTTGTTTCCGTGGCCAGTGTTTGTTCAGGTAAGGGTAAGGAATGTAAACAGAAACACATTGAAGTATTTCGATATGCGGTGTAATTTAGCTATTTGAGTTAGCTAACAATCGGCAGCTATTTCAGACTTCATTAATAATAACATAAATTCACAATTGACTATTAATGAATAAATGTCCATAGTTACATAGTATTCTTCCTTGCACATTATTTTAAAGAAACAAAGTTGTTTTAGATGTTTTTAAAAAATGTTGATCTCTCTAAAACTATTATTGTTTTTCAATGTTGTAATCATTTACACAGGGGTGGTCGGAAAAAACAGTGTTAAGGCCCCAATATACGAAATCCAAGAACGAACAGGGGTGCGTTTCCAAAAAGCATCGCAAGTTGATCATACAACAATTGCCACAAATGGTCTCTACTGTCAACTTCGGCTTATAATGCTTTTGGGAAACGCAGCCCTGTTCGTTCTTGGATTTCGTATATTGGGGCCTTAACACTGTTTTTCCCGACCACCCCTGTGTAAATGATTAACACAAAATCAGGCCAAAACTAAGTTCGTTTGGAGTTCGTTTTGGGAGTTCGAAACGACTTGCCAAAGCGAACTTTCCAGAAAAGTTCACTCCAGCTGGTAAACACCTTTGTGCTACCATTGGTTCATGGTGATTACATACTAGGTGGGTGTGGCACTGAGGCTCCGCCTTCTTTCACGTAGAAATCATGTTGTTCCAAACCAGTATGACTTCCTTTCCTCTTTGGAAAAGAAAAGGAGATGTTCGATAGAATATTAATGCTGATATTATCCATGAAATAAAAGTGAGTGGGGATAGATGCTGTCAAGCTAAAAAAATACCAAAAATTACTTCAATAAAAGGTTATCAAGAAGAGAGGGTGCTCAAACTATGGCAAAATTCACATTTAGAAGATGTATGCATTCAAAATGAAAAAATTCACTTCAGAAACTTAACATACTGTCTGTCCAATCAAATGCTCTCTAGAATCTGAAGCTTCCCACCTCCTACATGATAAAAGGATGGTACAACGGTGCCTGAAATCAATCACTTCACTTACACACTTACTCTCACTATGTGAACAGCACATAGTGCACTATATAGGAAATAAATATCTATTCTGGCAGTGTGAATATGCTTACCATAAGCATATTTCGCTAAAACCGCACTCAAGCCCCTTTAAAGGCACTTTTAAATGTATATTCAAATATGCCGCATGAATACTCATAGCAGGTTTGCATTTGGTGATGCTAAATGCCTTGTTTTATTTGTGTGTAATAGCCAGTAGTAATATGTCAGAGGAACAAAGAAAGTGATATAGGTTTGGTGATGACACAATGTTAACTTTTGGGTAAATTATCCCTTTAATGGCTAAAAATAAGAGCATTGTGTATGTAGTAACCAACAGGGATAGCTTTGATATATTTTTTTTCTTCTTTTTTTGGTAGAGTAAAAAACGATTTGAAAGGGAGTGGAGAGAAGCAGAAAAGGCTACTCAAAATGCAGATAAAACAGATCAAGACCTCAATGCTACCAAAGCGGACGTGGAGAAGGTATTTGTTTCCCCAAAAGGTTTCACAGGTGTTGCCGCACCTTTGTATGCACATCATCTCATTTCCATTATATCCAAATGCATTATTGTTGTTTCCTTGTTCCTCTTTATGTACAGGTGTCTGATTTCACTTTTTTTTATCTAACCATAGGCCAAACAGCAGGCACATATGCGAACACACATAGCAGAAGAGTGTAAAAACGACTATGCTGCACAACTTCAAAAGTACAACAAAGAACAGAATCAGTTCTACTTCACGGACATGCCCCTTATTTTCAATGTAAGAAGCACCCGCCTCAGTCCTAACATGTCGAGATGCATCTGTTCCTGTCAGCTTACTATGGGAATGATCCCAAGCAGTCTTGCAGAGTTTATACGGATATCTATATGCATGTTTTTTCTCTGCAGAATCTGCAGGACATGGATGAGCGGCGAATCAAAAAGATGGCGCAGGGCTACATCCAGTTTTCAGACACGGAGCGTCAAGTCATGCCCATCATTGGGAAGTGTCTGGAGGGCATTACCAGAGCTGGCACGAATGTAAACGAGAGGAACGTAAGTCGAGTGGCATTTCTAAGAAAAACGGTTTCATTTTCTGCTCTTATTATGCCGAGGGAGTCCAATCCTGCTCCGGGAGGGCCACAATCCTGCAGAGTTTAGCTCCAGTTCTAATAAACCATACCTGAACTAGCTAATCCTAGCACTAGGATTACTTGTGTGATTGGGCAGGTTGGAGCTAAACTCAGTAGGACATTAGCCCTTCAGGAGAGGGATCGGCATTAAGCCGAACAATTTGAGAGAGCAGTCAACCCTCTGCAAACCGACACATAGGGTAGCTAACTCTTCTTTGTGTTATTCAGGACTCTGTGGTTCTTATAGAGCAACATAAGTCTGGCTTCGAGAGACCAGGAGATCTGGAGTTTGAGGACTACAGTCAGGGCATCAACCGGGCCTCCTCGGACAGCAGCCTTGGCACTCCTAAAGGTCCCCTAGAGCTGTTGGGCAAGAACAAGAATAAAACCTTCCGGTTGTTTAATAAGAAGAGCAAGGTAGGCTTCACCACTCCATGAAACCAGAGTTGCTTCTGATGAAATTCCTGTGTTCTTTGTGGAGATGGAAAGTTCCCTGTTGGAAAAACCTAGTCATACCAGCCAATAATGTCCAAAGCTTAGTTAACCATCTCAACCAGATCCCACCAGCTTGTCCATACTGGTCTAACAGCTCTAACTGCTGATAGTCCACCTGATCAACCATCTAAATCAGGGGTGTCCAATCCTGCTCCCGGAGGGCCATAATCAATGCAGAGTTTTGCTGCCTGGAAGTTCCTTGTGTTACTGAAGAGCTTGATTTGCTAGTTCAGATGTGTTTAATTTAGGTTGGAGCTAAACTCTACCAGAAGGTGGCCCTCCAGGAGCAGAATTGGACACTCCTGATCTAAATGAAGCTTGACCAAATTTGACCAGCTAGAGGCAACTTTGAACCCAGCCACCAGAACCATAGATCTGTTTTTTGCTGGGTTTTCCAGCAGGTTTCTACAGTACCAATTCATAAAGAGATGTCCAATCCCACTCCTGTAGGACCACCAGCATAAGTTAAGCTCCACACTTGTCTGGAAATGTTTAGTTATCCTGAAGACCTTGAATAATTGGTTCAAGTTTTATTAAGGTTAGAGCTAAAAATCTACTGGAAGGTGGCCTTCCAGGAGAAAAATTGGACACTCCTGCCCTACAATATGATAGAGGAGAGTCACAGTCTGAAAGGTAACAAAGGGTTGGCTTGAGATGATTTGTGGGAAAAACATTGTTTCAGGTCTTTGAAAAGTTCAGACTAGAAAAGGTATCAGAGCCAAAGCTGTGGTCTCTTGCACCCTTCGTCTCCCTGCCACAGCTGAAAGATGCATGATGTTTAAATCATCCGTCACCCTTCCTTACCCCAGCTCTCAATCTCTCTGATGCACCCAACACAGAAGGTTTTCCAGTATAAACCCTTTGCATGGCTGTCTGGCTGTAAATGGGGATTGAAAAGCCCCCAGCTCTGTTGTTTAGCTCAGCGTGTGACCTAGTGCTCATTCTGCTGTGTCTGTGCTTTTCTTTGGGACACTGCTGCCTCTGCTATGGGCCTTAACACACACACACACTACTGCTATTATATGCTGCATAAAATATCCTTCAGTCCCATCACAATGACACCTTTGTGCACTGTTTGCCATCAGGAAAGATGCTCGGTTGCATCTGGTTAAGTTGTTAAGGAGAAAAATCCTCTTAAAATGAGGGTTAGAGGCGAAGCATTAAAAACATTCCCTTTTCAGTCATGTGATGATTCAGAGCTCTGAATAGGATTCAATGGATATTTCTTTGTCCCTGTGGGCTATATAGGTCTGAAGTGTTTTCTAGGAACACCATCATATTAATAATCTAATTTCCTGCTTGTTCAATGCTTGGCGTTCTTCACATGACCCTCAGCGCTTCCTCTGCCAGCCTTCTTGAGCTTGCCATCTTAACTGTCCAGTCTTGTCTTGTTTAATTTCAGTCCTAATCATTGTGCAGATCCATTCTTTTCCTTGTGAGTAAGCAAATATCATGGAGTTTTTGTCATGTTTTAGAAAAGTTGCACCTCAAATCTACTTCCCTCTTCCTTTACCCTTATTCGTGTAGATCAAACATCTTCCTTGATGCTTTACTTTTTGCTCGCCGTGCATGTTTGCTTTCCGGCTGGCTGAGACAGTCGCAATGTCGAGAAGCTAAAACCAATTTAAGGGGAAATACTTATTTTTAGCACCAAGCTGTCATTCGTTTAGCCATATAACTTGTAGAGGATTGTTTGATGCAATTGTAGTGTTTAAAAAAAAAAAAAAAAAGAAGTTTTTTCAGGGTGAAGCTCTTTTTGTCTGTTCCACTTTGTGAACTGCCCCCCTAGAAAATTAGAAAAGGGTCAGAAGAGGCCCTCCTAATGTGAAAATTATTTCAAAATTATGCTGCAATATAAAATGGCTTACTAGTATCACATTTATCCTACAACAATAATCCCAGATTGCAATGTATATATATTTTAAAAGTATATGAGCATTAATGGAGTTTTCTTGTGTGCTTCAATACTCTTTGTGCTTATTTGAGTAACTAGTATCTTAGCTATTGTCAGCTTCTTTTGGAATCAACTCTGAGCTGTAGATTTAACTGTGAGGTTGTCTTTGTAGACAGCTCACTTTTTGAAAATAGCAAGTGTGCACAGCTTATTCACTGACTTATCAGGGCTCCTTTAATTTTTAGGCCATTTTGTTGCTATGCAATCCAACATAAACCTCTGAATGTTGATTGGGCAAAAAGTGGCTCCACTCATTACATCCATAGTGGGGTGTAAAACAGTAATAGTTTTGTAGATTGTTTACATTGACTATTCTTATGCTGCTTACAGTGCCAATTATTCTGGAAAGCTTATGCATTTGGCTGTCATGATTTCAATGTGATGTGCTCTCAGGAGATTTTGGTTGGAATGAAATGCACAATTAGGCGTAATTTCTGCATTTTTCTTCTGACAAAGACCAGAACCTTTTTAGCAAATGAAAAAACAAAAAGCAGTGGGTTCGCTGTAGGCGTGTAAATTATGCCTTGGTTTTTTTGGTCTGTTTTTGTGCTGCCACATAAAACAAAATTGGGCTTGTAATGATGTTTGGGTAATGATGGGTAGTCCTGTCACCTTGATTTTTTTTAGAAAGCTTCATAACTGTTTTTCATCAACATTAAGCAAAGTTTGTATAGACCATAGTTGTGCCATTTATGTATGTCCTTACAATCATTCCTGCATCTCTTGAAGGCCACATTATCCATTGAACAAGCCAAGACTTTTATTGTTTTCTGATGGAGCCATTGTTTGCTTCTTCATCTGGCTTATTGCTTTGCTGGGGCTTGTGGAATTGGGGCTGTTGTGGGTTTGGGTTTTCTTTGTCTTGCTTCTCCTGGCTCTTGCTAAGGTTGGTCCAGTGTTGTCCTCGTTGCTGTTTTGATGTTGCTTTGAGGTGTTTGATGGTGTCTCTTTATTTTCCCTTGTCATATGTGTTTTTTGTTTGTTTTCACCCTTCCCCCATCCCTCTCCTGCCGTCCTGTCCCCATGTTCCTCTGGGTTTGTGCCTGGTGTCTGTCCCAGCTTCCCTCGTCCTCGCTCAGTCCTTTCTCCACACCCCCCACCCCCTCGCCCGCTAACGGACCCCCTTCCCCAAAGTTTGGCCGGGATCCCCTGTCGTACTGTTTGAAGGAAATCAATAAGACAGTCAAACCCCGAATCTCTTCCTTCCGGACCCTCAAGAGAACGGTGAGTGTGACCGGCCAGGGATCAAGCAACTTTGCTACACCTGTGTGCTGCTGTTTTTGGCACGTTTAAGGCGTTCAGCAGCACTAGATTGATCTGGGTCTGAGTAGTGGTCACATGCACATGAAATAAAGTAGAAATCACAGCTCTTTCACCACTCATCTTCAACCAACACCAACTTTTCACCTATTCCTACCACAGTACACTTTTAACACCTACTGAGTTGTAGCTAAGGCTGACATCACAACTAGCCAACTCGAAAGAACTGATAACAGTAGGAGATGTCACCCACCGATTGCTGTGACTGAAATCTCAACGTCTTCTGGCAGTGAGTCTTTCACACTCTTCGATTAAGAATGAAAGTTTAGTGGCAAGTTATACGACTGGCTCGGATATTTCTTTCTCATTCCCATGCAACGTCCCATATTGGCATCAAATCAACATGAAGCTTGATGAAATAACAACAGGAGCAAAGACTGAATTAGAATGCACTTCACGTAGTAACTTTGTCCTTTGAGTGAGTGTGATTGTGTGTTTGTCCCTCTGGAGCTTGTAGTATGTTCATGTTTTCCAGCATAACTTGTCAGCTTATGTGAAAACATGACTTAATTTAAATAAAAGTAGACTGTTCTGCCTTTGCTTCCTTATTTTGTTGCCCATGTAAGTTCAGGGCGAATGCCAAAAATGCATGTTTACACAATCACGGTCGACAATGGTCCGCAGTTTTATGCGTTTTGGATGAGATTTGAGCAGTGAAGAAGCATGTCAGTTGCTGAATCAGAGCTTATTGGTTATGCACATCTACTAAGGCTGTGCTAATACAATCATGTTTCATGATATTGCATGATACTTCAGGGTTCCTACAAGGAGCAGGTCACGCAAAATCTTAAGATCTGAAATCAGCGTTTCTCACTGCGTTCAGAGCTGCTTTTTGTAAGATGCAGAACTAGACAAAAGTGAAGTGACCAGCATGAGAGACTAATAAAATCAGAAGGAAAAAAATGACTAGTGTGATGCCAGCTTATAAAGCACTGTATGTTTATTTCTCTCTTTCTTAGTTTGTTCCAGAGAAGCTTAAAATGGTATGGGCCGTACTTGCCGTATACATGCATATTTCACTTCCTCTGTCTTTATTGGATTTTTTTCTGCTTCTGAGGATTTTCACATATTTTCAATCATTCATTATTGTGGAGGTGGCCATTCTCAGTAAAAGGCACAGAAGCCTTTGGGCTTATTAACAGTTCTCTCTATCACTGCTCTTAAACCGTGACAAGCCATTCCAGGGTGAGACACTGCAACACAAAGGCATATAAACACATAATCTATGCATTGATGCTTAAGCCAGGCTGTTATGGTGTACTATATTGGACATGTTTTAAAGTTGCATTGATAAATCTATGCACGTGGTTTAAATGCATTGAGAGTTGCTCAAAGAAATATTCCTGGTTAAATTAAATCTATACCCTATTGACATCATCTCTCCCTCGGGTTTGTTAAAACAATTGAAAACAGCAATACACTTTTGGAGGAGGTCTATGGGCCAAGTCTGTGAATAAAAGCTAAAAATATGAAACTGTCACTCTTTTTTGATAGTGTAGCCATTACATTTCATCATTCAACTAACATTAGGCTAGTGCTGCTATTAAACCTGTCTGCTCTAAGTAATATCCAACTTTAAAATATAAGTCTAGTACAGGTGCTCGACACATGTACAGAAAGTTTCATCCTTGTCCAGTGTCTGCGCTATTTGACTGTAACTTTTATCTCCAAAAGTTATGACTGTCTTTTGTACTTTTTGCTGTTGTTATATTCGGCCTCATCTGTTTGTTTTTTTTACCGTGAAACAGCAAGCCTAATTAATCCCCAAAAAACTCAAGATGCACGTTTGTCTAGCTTTGCACATACGTGTGTGTGTGTGAGTGTGTGTGTGTGTGTACGCACGCATATAGTGTATGCGTCAAAAGCCCAAACTTTCAAGTGCACACGTGTCGAGCATCAAAGGAAGTAATCAATATGAAGTATATTACTAAATATTAGGGCTGTCAATTTAACATGTTCATTTAATTAATTAGTTCTGGTAAAAAAATAACGCGTTCAAATTAACACATCCGCCCCGTCCTAGACCTATTTCATCCAGTTGATGGTGGCAAACATGACGCAGGGCATCATGGTGCACGTTTTTAGTGAATAAATCGAGTGAACCAATGATTCAATGGCCCATTCATAAAGAAAGCCACTTGCTTAATTCCTGAATGAATCAGCCGTTTGAATTAATCGAGTGAATCAATGACTTATTCATTTAGACATATTTACTGGCAGTTTTAGTTTCTTATTTAGAGTATCATTTCATAAAAAAAATATTTCAGTTACCTTTTAATAAAAAGCCCATCAAAGGTATAGTTCACCCGCAAATTCAAATTCTGTCATCATTTACTTACCCTCGTCGCCGTTGAAGCCTAAACGTTTGTCTAATAAATTCATATTTAATCAAATTAAATATTTTTTCTAAAGTTACTTTTTGTAATGTCTATTTGATATTGTGTTATTTAACACAATTATGACTTTAAATTATCTTATGGGGGTAATTTCTTAGCCAAATGTGACGTACGATTAATTAGCGATTCATTCGAATAAATAATCGCCACATCGTGTGATTCATTCGTTTAAAAAATATTTTACTATATATTTCATGTACCGGTAACTGTGTTAACATAAATATTAGCTTCACAACTCTGCCTTTAAACCCCTCCGGTCACTATTCTTTTACAGAATAGTCGACAGCATGTCACAAATTCTGTTCAAAAAGCTAGTTTTATTTAACCCAGAACATTCTTTTGAGTAAAACTGTGTATCACCCATTTAAGCATGCCTTACTTGTCATAAATGAAAAATGTGTTGTCAAAATCTTGTTAAAGCATACAGCCTGTAGTGTTTAAGGGGAACAATTGTGACAGGCGGTGTAATTACCCCGGTGACGAATTGCTACATTACATCTTTTGCTACTGCAAACCTGAACTCTTACTATTGGGTCTCTGGTTCACGTCTTTCACGGCTTATCTTGTGGTGTTGGTGGGGTTGTGTGTTGGTGCGAATCTCTGTGAGTGACACTATCTCCCCCGATCCATCTCTCCTCAGCCTGTGGACACGGAGGGCTTCACCCATCTTCCTCCCGAGCAGCGCAGGAAACGCTTGCAGCAGAAGATCGATGACATCAGCAAGGAGCTGCAGAAGGAAATGGATCAGAGGTGAGTCGCCTCTCCGACAACCATCTCCATGGCAACCGGCCACAGCTGAATCCTCAGGGTTACCGGGGGGTCTGGGCTTTGTTTACTAAGCACTTCAGGTCTCTAAGGAATCAGTGGTGTTGAGTGCCACGAGTAACCGTATCTGTTTGTTCTTTGTCTTTTTACGATCAATCTCTTTCTATCTTAAATAAATATATTTATATCTCTCTGCAGTGAGGCTCTGGGTAAGATGAAAGATGTATATGAAAAAAACCCTCAGATGGGAGATCCCGCCAGTTTGGCACCTCAGATCGCTCAGACGGCACAAAACATGGAAAGACTGCGAGGAGATCTCAACAAATATGAGGTTTCAGTTTTAACGCTGTCTGTACATCTTTATCCGCTTCATAAAGACTTTCTCAGCACACTCACGTCTTGGTTTGTTGTAGTCCTGGCTTGCAGAAGCAGGGGGCCGGGGAGACTCGATACGATACTCCACTCACTCCCTGAACAATAACGGTGCTCACAACCCTAGCAGGTCAGTTTTATTTCAACAAGTTTTATTTCTGATTATGGTGTGTATTCGGATTAAAGGGGTCATCGGATGCAAAATTCACTTTTATATGGTGTTTGCATATGTGTCTTTGCAGTGTGTGGACACAACCAACATACAATGAAAAGAATCCATTCACTCCTCTTTTTTTTTATCCTCAAAAAGCCTAACGCTCTTAATAATCAAGCTGTTTGGATTTTCTGAGCAATATGATGTCATACTGCTCATGCTCCGCCCACGACCACTGACGGACTGTCCCGTATTTGCATATTTCCGCCCTCAGCCATTTGTATACGGCCCGCCAAGGCCGGACTTTACGTGTCTTGTGTCGACACCCCCCACGGAAGAGAGGGGTGGGGTGAGCAGTTGCTCATTATCATTTAAAGAGACACGCACCGAAACGGGTCGCTGTGAACAGAGCTGTTTTTGAGGAGGTAAAAAGGATGTTGTTTTACACAACCATTGAGGAATTTAACCAAAGTATGTTACAAACTTTACATGAAGACCCTAAAGAATCATACACCCTTATGAAAAATAGGCATCCGATGACCACTTTAAAGTGGTACTTCACCCAAAAATGAAAACTATCATCACTTATTCACCGTCAAGTTGTTCCAAACCTATATGGGTTTGTTTCTTCTGTTGAACACAAAAGAAGATATTTTGAAGGATGTTGGTAATCAAACAGTTGATGGACCCCATCGACCTCCATAGTATGTTTTTTTTCCTACTATGGAAGTCATTCTTCAAAATATCTTCTTTTGTGTTCAACAGAAGAAAGAAACTCATACAGGTTTGGAACAATTTGATGGAGAATAAGTGAATTTTTGGGTGAATTATCACTTTAATCCTTCTGAAAAAAAAAATCTTCTGCTTCATCTATTGGAATATTAAACAGGTGTACAACCAAAATGCTCTTGAAATGAATGTAGTCAAACTTCACTAATTCTGGGTCACTGAGAACGAAAACAATGCTTAAAATTGTTGATTGGCTCTAGTTTTCCAGATATGCTATTGGATTAGTATACGACCTTGACCTGGAAATGGCGGAGGATAAATGAGTAATAAAGGGAAGGGATCTCAGTTTAAACGAAATGACTAAAATACATCTTTGACTGGATCTATGAATATGACTGGGTTCGGAAAGTACTTGCTTTCAAGGGAAAACAATGAATGATGCCATCTGAAGCTGGTGTTGCATCACATGATATGAATTGCATCAGGTTGGATGTGCCTGAAATCGCCCCCTAAACCCTCATTCACTATTCCCTACATTAGTCCTCTCATGTTTACTTTGAGTGAATGAAAATGAGTGAGTGAATTCGGACACTGTGGAATAGCCGAAAGGGCTTTCGCTTTTGAATTTAGCAAACTTAGCAAACTGACAGCTCCAGTTGTATAATGAAACATTAAACTCTGTCATGGAAACTATGTATAAACCATAATTAAACAATTTAGTAATCAATAAAAAATTTATTTACACCTGTGTGATATTACGTGGTAGCCACAATGGACCAGCGTTTTAGAAAATGAATGGTTGGATGATTTATCTGCAGGCGCCATCTTCTGGTCAGACGTAGGAATTAATTCGGCACTCGACTCTCACAGTGCATTATGGGTATTCTCTAGCCGTTGAGCGTACGGTACATCGGTTGTAAATCGGCACTCGATAACATCCACTATGGTTTTGGACCCATTTAAGGGAATAGGGGGTGATCTCAGACGCAACCGCTTATTCCTAGAACTCATGGATGATGCAATCATAACAAAGCTTACGTCACTCTGCCGAACAATCTGCCCTATGTCAGCTCTAGGAATCATACAGCAGGGGTGCAAAGCTCAACTCCTGGAGGGCCACAGTCCTACAGAGTTTAGTTCCAATACGCAATCCTGTCGTTTTCAAATGGGCCTGAAGGACTAGATGAGCTGGATCAGGTGTTTTATTAGGATTGAAACTAAACTGCACGGCTGTAGCCCTCCAGGAACTAAGTTTTGCACCCCTGTCATACAGTGCTGTGCTCTCTTATTTGTCAGTGTTTGATTTTGCAAAGGGGCACATTTTCAAATGGAGCCCATCAATACTTGCAGATTATTGCTGGACAGTGACAAAGAGATGCTCCATTTAATGAATACAAGAGTCGAGCCAAGAAGCGCATAGTAGACACTGATTAGGACTAAACTATGTACATAATTTGTTTACCTTTGTTTCATAATAAATGTGATTTTATATAACCCCTGTGCTGATTTTTAAAGGGTTACATAAACAGGTGACGGGTACTATCTACACAATACACATAATGTAAAATGTGAATACTTAAATATCTTTGAAACAGCCAGTTGTTTTAATTGTCATATTTGAATTCAGCACGTCACAATAAATAATAATAAGCACATTTTTATCTCTGAAGCAGACGATTTGTAAATATGTAGACCTGTGTTATCAGCATGTTTCCAATAAACTGAAGAATTGCATGTTGTTTTCCTTCTACTCTCTCGTGTAAATATCATTATATTTTATTCATTATTAGGAATTCTACAATTAATTGAATCTACTCCTTATCATTTTGTGTCCTTGACAACAGCACACAAGAGTGCAATGAATGGCAAAATGTAGGATGTGATTTCACTGTTAATAAAAATAAAGGAAAATTCCCTAAATAATAAAGATACACAATAGGAACAGACACACTTTAGAAGCTAGAAGTTATTACATTAACATTTTTTTTTAAATCACAATTAAATTGAAAGTCTGAAATGTTAGAATTTTTTTGCCTTAGTTTCTTTCTATCTCTCTCTTGTTGTTGTTTGTTATTATTATTATTACTGTGTGAAGTTGAAGTCATAACTTTGCTTTAGTACAGAATGAGTCGTTTTTACACCCCAGTCATCTGGGCACTGGGAAGGAAATTATGAGTTTTGACAGTAATAGTGTGTTCTCATAGTAGAGGAAGCTCTTCTCAAATGATTTTATTCCTCATCATTTGTTTGTAATGAGTCATTGAGTTCTTCATCGTAGCTTCACTTCTCTCGTTTTACTCAAATTACTTAATGTGGATACACCGAGATATAAATAAACACAGAATTCAAATAAACAGGAATATGTCAGGAGGCTTATTCACATTTTTTTAGGAACCATAACATTATTTGAATCTGGGCAAGGCGATTAGATTGCGTCAACATAATCAGAATGGTCCTGTGCTCTATTTTTTTTTAGTCCTGGAGCTCTCTCAGATGACACGGACCCCTCACATGACATCTACACCGAGTTTGATGACGACTTTGAGGTAGAGGAACTCGCCGCACCTATTGGTCAATGCACAGCGCTCTACAATTTCCCAGGTACGATTAAACGGCTTCGCACAAGCATTGGCGAATATCATATCCACCGCTTGTCCTCTGACACTCGCCTCCATCTGTCAACAGGCTCCAGCGAGGGAACCATATCCATGCAGGAAGGAGAGGTGCTGTCTGTAGTGGAGGAGGATAAAGGCGATGGGTGGACGCGGGTGCGCCGGAACAACGGGGACGAGGGCTACATCCCAACTTCTTACGCTACCATCACGCTTAACAAATGACCTCGTCCCCTTTCCACCCGCTGCAGCAGAGATGCACTATAACAAACACTATGAGTAGCTTCAGATTAACACTCATTATGTCCCAACACGGCTTGCTGCTCCAGGGGGGGGGGATCACCGCACAATGGGCTAATACACTCCTCCTCTAAGGATGAATGAGTATCTCAGGGTGTGTATTGTGTGAGTGAATGAGGTAGAGAAGGTTGGAATCTCCTTGTTTTTTCTCCTTGTTTTGCATGGAAAACAATGCAGGAGGGTGCCATGTGCTCGCAGCTATTGCTCAACAGACGCATCAGTTCCTGTGGTGACTCTGTCTGATGGTGACTTTTAAAAGCAGAGCTGAGATATTTTGCCTGGCCATGATCCACTCAACTTGTCCTCCACGAAGATCTTCCATCCGCACCTTGATGATGTGATTTGGCACCTGGAGCGAAAAGCGTAACTATCTCTGCAGGCAGAAGTCCAGCTCAAGTGCAACGTTTTTAAAGTTCTTGAAGTATTTGCTTTAAAGATCTGAGTGGCCAAAAATGATATTTTACAGCAGTGAGTGTTGCAAATGCTTCAGTAAGTGTGCAGTCACATGAATGCCACATCTACGAGTCGATAATACCTAACATTTCTGTGTATAGAAAATACTGAGCTCCCTAGTAATATTAAGTAGCTCCTTTTTTTTCTCTCTCTCCATAAGACTGTTACACAAACAGTTGATGTACTCAGAGGCAGTGCAAAATTATGACAATCAAAGTCTCATAATCTGCAGAGAAAAGCCACCGTTCTCAAATCTACAGATATGTAGTACAATAAATAGTTTGTTGCAATAAAAGAATATAATTTATTGAGTACATAAATAAGTGTTTGTATATTAAATAAACAGTAAATCACATTTATATACGAGGTAACTGCACACATTTGCTATTTCAGATAGATCAACAATGCACAGTGTACTAGCAACTAAGAAAAACTATTCTAGGCAGCAATAGCAAATTTAGGATTTTCATATATATTTATACGTATATGAAATAATATATTTTAGGCATCACAACACCACTTTTGTCTTATTAGTTTTTTTTTTATTCTTGATGAATAAAGATTGTATTGTTAAGAATAGAGTTCTAAATTCAAGGGTTTAAGTCTCATTTCAATATTTGTTTTGTTTGTCTTTGATTGAATCCGAGGCAGAACTGTTAGTGTTTGTCTAAGTCAAGGTGCCTTCAACTTTGTGTGTGTACCATACTCAAAATACACTTATTTTATTGTCTTTATAAATGTCAAGCACATTTCCAAATTGACTGTGTTTTGTTTTTGGGTGAAAATCTCAATTGAAAGGGATTTTTAAGCAAGCCATATAGCTTTTGAGATGAGTTATTTATTTTAGCTGCAATTAGTAAAAAATTATTTCACATATTGAGGTCACATGATCATAATACCATTGTTTTGCATAGCTTACAAGTGCCACCTGCTGGTAATAGGAGGTTGCAGCTCAAACAGAAAATGTTGTCATCATTTAGGTTTACTCAAACTCGTACAGGTTTGGAACAACTTGAGTGTATTTCTTCTGCTGAACATAAAAAAAAAAGTTTTTTATTCAAGAATTTTGAAGAACATGGGTACAGTTGGGTAAACCCCATTGACTCCCATATTATGAAAAAAAACTACTATGGAAGTCAATGGGGTCCATCAACTATTTGGTTATTGACATTCTTCAAAATATCTTCTTTTGTGTTCAACAGAAGAAAGAAACCCATACAGGTTTGAAACATCATGAGGGTGAGTGAATGATGACCGTGGCAACTCTTTGAGCTGGCGTGGGTAATTTCGGAAATTAAATTAGATAATCTGAGTTAATAATCCAAAATGAATGGGATAAGAGAGCCTAAAGTAAATCATACAAAAACGCATACTTATCTAAATCTCTAAAAAAAAACGTTAGACAAGTTTTACATTTTCTATTGAAAACAGCTAGGCTACAACTGCTCAGTTGTTAGTCGTAAAACATGATGGAGGAGGAAATAATCTCCGAGCCATGAGGTCTTTTTGGACTTTTTTAAAATTATTTTAATAAAATGTCTCCTCAATATAATTTATTTTAGCCTACTAATAAATGAAGTCGTAAAA
Source organism: Phoxinus phoxinus (assembly GCF_949152265.1). Taxonomy (NCBI): domain Eukaryota; kingdom Metazoa; phylum Chordata; class Actinopteri; order Cypriniformes; family Leuciscidae; genus Phoxinus; species Phoxinus phoxinus. Next base: position 19,034,173 of record NC_136876.1, on the reverse strand, counting down.
CGGGTGAAATAGACTAGGCCTACTCACAATTGGGGCAGCCGTAAAGTTAGGTGTATGATCACTACAATTAATAAATGTATGTTCATTGGCCTTTAGTATTAAACGTTATTATTTAAAAAGGCTAGGCTATTATTTCACGTCGTGCAAAAGAATAAATCTTGAACAGTGGTAAAATAATCACGACCTCTCGTGTTTTTTTTGTTGTTTTTTTTGTTTTTTTAAAGGTTTCCAACAGGTGGCAGTGTTGCACAACAAATCTAAACTGGACCGTAGTTTTTCTCTCATATACATTTGCAACAGATTTGAAATAATGTTGTCCATGTACAGACCAAAAAAAAACAAAAAAAAAAACAGACACCTCTCTAACTAAAATTAGTCAAGGTAGTTGGAAATGACTGACAAACGCCAAGAGTGATCTTTTAATAGACGTGCAAATCTGAATAGCTGCCAAATATTCTCAAACCACAGATCGTAATGTGGACAGATCAAAATATCTAGGCTATAGGCTATTTGACAACTCGCTGTACATTGAGACCGTTAAAGCTTTCAGTGTCTGTTAGTATTCAAGGACTCATCTTATTATTATAAGCTGTGACTAGGACTCATGCACTTGCTTTCTCCAGCGCATTTTCGCAAACTGTATTGAAAAAAATACGAGACCGACAATCATTGCAATAGGCTACTTCTAATTAAATTGCTAAAAATCTTAAACGTTTTAGGAATAGAATCACAACACATTAACAAAAATATACGTGCATTAAAGAACAAAAACAATGCAAATGCTCAAGATGCCTTTGATGAAGCAGCATAAAAGGCCTGGATGTGTTCGCAATAGGCTTCATGTATTGACTGAATTGAGAGGGACTTGCGTTTCATAAAATGATTTCCGACTGTGGAATCATTAATCCCTGCTTCTTCTTCCACTTGTTCAGTATCAGTGCTGGTCTAGAGGGCGCCAAATCTCAACAAATGTTCAACGAGCTATTGTAGCTCAAAATTCCCCAAAATGCTGTGATCTTAACCTCAGTTATTTAAATATACGTTGAATTTGAATTTGTGGAATATAAATATGTGTGTTTTTTGCATATCATGGATATCCAGGATGAATCTGTGTTATATTGTTAAAAATAGCCATCTCTGATGTGAAAATGAACCATGGTTTTACTACAAATACCAAATAGGCATTTTATTTGTTTAAAATAGGGTGTATGTAATTTACTGTGTAGCCTAAAACGTTAGGCTATGTGGCGTTCTGGGGCCAGTTACATAACCATAGCCATTAAGACAGTGTCTTAAAGTGATAGTTCACCCAAAAATATATTTTTTAACAAAATTGTTACCATACAGTTGACTGTAACCGTTGACTTCCATCATATTTTTTTTCTTACTATGGAAGTCAAAGGGGTCCATCAACTGTCTGGTTACCAACAATTTCTCAAAATATCTTCTTTTGTGTTCAACAGAAGAAAGAAACTCATACAGGTTTGGATCAACTTGAGGGTGAGTAAATGATGACAGAATTTTTGGGTGCTACGTTTTTACGTAGTTGACCAAAAAAAAAAAAAAATGTTTAACTGCCTAAAAAACCCAAAAAAACACTGATGACTAACTTGTCTTAGCGGTTTATGTAACCGGCCCCTGTGCACTATTCCAAGAAGCAACAAATTCTGACTTCAACTAGAAAAAGTGCCCCAGTATTTCTGGATAACTTTCAATGTTTTACTCTGTTTATGTTAGCATATAAGCTAACTACTTGAATTAAATTAATTATTACTTGTTTTAGGTTGAAACATTTTGTGTGGCAGCCTTTGCTTTGCAGTGACAGTCCTCATCACCTTACCAACACTTCTGTTGCACAGGGGATTGTGGGTAATACCTAAAAAAAAAGCATACCTGGATACAGACTTCAAAAATCCACCTGAAATAGTATCCGAGCATCTTTGGAATACTATTTTGAACACAGTCTGCTGTTTGAGACAGAAACATTCTGTTCTTGCGTGCTATTTGGGACAGATACACAAATCAGGGAACATACCTGTTGCTCCATTTCTTTATTCCCTCATGTCCACAGCCCTGAGGATTTTTTTTTTAGAAATCACATCTCATTGCCTGTCCAAAACATGACATTTGATCGACCTTTATAAATGCTTTTTATAAGTGTACCTATCTTGCTTACTTCCAGTTTTTAGAAGACATTGTTGTAGATCCATTAAAGCTACTCTCAGCAGTGAGTCAGCTGTACTCCAATACAACAGTGGTTACTTCAATTACAGCTAATTGCATGCTTTTTACAATTAACCCAATTATCCGGGCCGTTCCTCTTGCGTCCCTTACGTCAGAACACATACTTGTGGAATTTTTCTCCACTTTGTAGTATTGAACAGGAAGATAATGGCTGGCCTATTCAATAAAGACGCTTTTGTTACTTTTCTGACATGAAAACTCCTGTTAGGTAAAACTTAATAGGTTGGCAAACTACCATATTTTTTTATTTAATTGCTATAAACAGACAAAGGCTTATTGTACTACTTTACAAATGTGCTTTGCATGCATGGATTTCAAAATGAAGCATTAAACTGATCTGTAATTATGCAATAGTATTTTTATTGACATTTCACACATGTATTAATTAAATCGAATGCTGCTGATGGGGGACAGTTACTGATCCAAAGAAATGCTTCTTTTCAGTTGCAAAAAGACTAAGCAAACTATTCAGCAGAATCAGATCTCTTATTAAAGACATATGTAATGAATTGCAGATTATATACATTTTGTAAATTTTTATACAAAATAGCAACGGATTCCGGTCCTTGATGCTGATTGGTCAATTCTGTTTCAATAAATAGATCTCATCCTAGCCACAAAAAGAATAATTATACAATCAAAACTGTTTAATAAATTATGCATGTCAGCAAAATCAGCTGTTTATTATTTATTTAATGAAGTGTTTGCTGGCAGTACTTGTGTGTCATTAAAGGCCCACTGACGTGCCTTGAAACGCACAGCATTATTCAATAGGTGTGTTGGACATCGGCTGTGGCTGGATGTAACCGATCGGCGAAAAAACTGAGATGTGAAGTCGGACACTTTCTGCTTCCTGTAACGCTCGCGCTGTGTTTGCATACTTCAAGTTATGCCATTGCAACACACACACACACACACACACACACACACACACACACACACACACACACACACACACACACACACACACACACACACACACGCACACACGCACACGCACACACACACGCACTGAACATTTCAATGTTTATGTTCAGACAAAGATGGAGAGACTCGAGAAGAAGTGACAACATGTGGACAACATTTCTGAATGGTTAGTTGGTGAATTTATGAAGCTAATGTGTAGTTATTTTCTAGTCATTGATTAGCATATTTTGTCATGATAATCTACTATCGCGTTCAGGGGGCGGGCTTTATGTAAATTTTAGGGTTGGTGATGTCACTAACCCATGAAGAAGCTCATTGTAGTTCCTACCAGCCGTTTGTTGTAGTCCTTAAAAAGCGATTTCTTTAAAAGCAAATATCTCCCTTTGCTTTGAACTTTGAACGTTGTAACTTTGCAGATGTTGTTTATGCTCAAACAGCAACATTACACACTAACTAAAGTTAGAAAAGTGAAATCATACTCAACCACACCTTTAAGGTTCTCCTTCTAATCTCCTCTATATCTCTTTAAAATATAGCATTCTGTGTAGAATTTGATTGATCCGCTCTGTGCTATTGTGGTTCGCGTGACACTGTTGTGACACCAGTCTTCATTCGCCCCAATGGAAAGCATACACTGTTTGAATCGTTCCCTATATAGTGCACTATGTGCCATTCATGTAGAAAATAGTAAATGTGTGAACAAGTGACCGATTTTATATGCAGCTTCAGTGTCTTATTTGGGGGCGGGATTTAAGATTCTAGAGAGCATTTGATTGGACAGAAAATCTGATGAGAAGCTGAAGTGCCGAGAATGATCAAAATCATTGATCCATTCTATCATACTTGGTTCAATGAAGGGATTATACTCGTAGGACAATTGATTAATTCAAATGGATATTTGTTATCATATACTGAATTTCTACAAAAATTTAAATTACCAGTTAAACCAAGAGAATTTGCCATTGTTCTTGACGCGATCCCAAAGAGTGTGATGTTACTCTTAAAAAATGCTGAGTCAGTGGAAATCAACATGGATAATCTTTGTAGTAAGATTTTCATCGATAATGTTAATGTTAATGTTGGTCTTCTTTATTTGGATATATCTCTTGGGGTAAAGCATGGAAATTGCCAAGTAAGTTTTCTGTCAATAACAAAATTAAAGAAGTGTCTTACAAAATACTTCACAGAATTTATCCTGCTAAGCATGTTTTGGAAAGATTTAAACTAAATATTTCATATACTTGTGAATTTTGTGCAATAGAAAAAGAAACAATTTTGCATCTGTTTTTTCACTGTATTTACTCAAGATTATTTTGGAAAGATTTAGAAACCTTTATTAATAAAAAACTGAAGTGTATGATGGAAATTAATGTTTTTGATGTGCTTTTTTATACTCAGAATGACAATTTGGAATGTAAAGAACAACATATTATACAGTTATTTGTTTTATTAGGAAAATACCATATACATAAAAAGAAGTGGGCTCAAGATAAACCAAATTTTCCACATTTTATAAATGACTTTACCCTATATGTACATCTGTTGGAACAAACTAAAAACAAAAAAGCAATGAAAACATGTAATGCTTTGAAAGCACTGGATTTTATGTAAATTATATTACTTTTTTTATATTACTTATATTATTTTTTTTTCTCTCTTCCTGGCAGCTAATGTTAATGTGATATTGTGAATATGTAATACCTCTTGTTCTTGTGGCATTGAATAAAAAAAAAAAAAAAAAAAAAAAAAACGTTTTTAACGATTCATAAAAAAAAATAAAAAATAAAATCATTGATCCATAGTGGCAGAAGTGAGTTTTGAATGCTTATATCTTCTAAATGTGAATTGTACCATTGTTTTGGAGCACACTAGCTTATAGATAACAGTAAGAGTCATATTAAAAGCCAAAAAAACTTTGATTTCATGGGGACTTTAATTTTGAGGCCACACACTTTCCCTGTCAATGAAAGTAGGCTACTGTCATGTTGGATACTTTGATGTGTGTGCGTCCCTGTGGAAGCCCGAAGTTGCCGACGTGCGCAGAGGGAATATTATTTAAAGGTTTTCTGTTTCAGGTATGGTTCTACAATATGTTCATCGAGTTATACTGTTTAATGGCGCTTCTTATTATGCGAATTTGCGCGCAAACATATTTAAAATAAAGACGGAAAACAAACTGAGAGATAAGCGTGAGGAAATATCATACATTTGTCCGGTTTCACAGACAAGGCTTAAGACTCCCAGACTAAAGTGCACGTTTGAGCTGTTTTAATTGAAAGCAACTTGCACTGACTGATATTTTAAAATATTTCAGTGCCAAAATGCACCTACTAAGGCCTACTCTGAGCCCTGTCTGTGAAACCAGGCCATTGTCTTACAAAAATAAATGATACCGCGCATGTTTTTTGCTCCATCAGTTGAGACATTACATCAAGGAACATTATTTTTATTGAGTTTACTGTCAGTGCAAAGGCCTAGTTTTCTGGCGGAAGGATGGAATATACCGGTAATGATATTACTTTAAAAAAAAGTAACATAGTAACAGTGCTGGTAGATTCCACAAATTAGTACTTGTAATACGATTATATTTCATTTTAAAATAGCCTACTTGTATCAGACTATTACTTTTCTATTGATTTCATGATTACATGTTATTCCCACAATGGCAATACATTATTAATAATTTGTTGATTCTACTTGTTTGTTATATTTTAAAATTTCCTTTATAAAAAAGCCTACTGCTTATGTTTAGATCAGAAGGTCTTCCAGGTTTGTGGAAGTGCACACTAGTCATGTGACTATCACTGAGACCCAGTTTTATATCTAATCAGCTCCTGACTAACACATTCATTACTATTTGAATTATCACCCAGTGAGTCATTTAACCATGTAGGCCTATTACTATATCTCTTGAAGTCTTTTGTCTTTCATCATACACATTCAATTGTACAAATTCATATAATTTCATATTTACATGCAATGCAGGGATTCCCATTTTTTTTCGTCAGATGAACCTCTTTGACTTAATATATTTACTTTAAGTAAATTTTCCTCCTGAGATTTTCAGTTAATAAGTTAGGGCAATAATACAATTAGTCAATAAAAATAAAATTAAGTTTACAGTTCTCTGATGTCAGTTAATTACATGCAGGTAAACAAATAGTGTGTATGTGTATGTATATATATATATATATATATATATATATATATATATATATATATATATATATATATATATCTTTTAGTATATATAAATCTTTTTTTAGTAAATGTTTTGTTTTTATTTTAAAATGATTTATTGACATTTTTGTGATTTAGTTACTTAATAGCTTTTCATTAAACTCACGAACCCCTGCTGCTCCATCATGAACCCCAGTCTGGGAAACCCTGACATAATGTAATATTTAATGCACTGTTGCTAATAACAAAGAATGGAATATATTTACTTTGTCTTTGTATTTTTAAAGCAATATGGCACAAGATTGTCCTTTTCAAATCAATGTGTTAAATGAGTTAGGTCAAAAGTAATTTAAAAAGTAGTCAGAATACTTTACCTAAAATAAGTACTCTCTAGATTACATTACTAACTACAATTTTGTCATGTAATTTGGAATCAGTTATTGACTATAGTTTTGTAATCTACCCAGCACTAAATATGAATACACGTATTTTCGGCTTTAATATTTGTATTGTGTGGTAACTGTTTAAGAAAAACAATAAGGTACTCGAGGCGTGTCATGGCTGAAGGGGTTGCCTTTCAGCCTTGACTGTATAACACAATTGCCTACAGCATGGCCTTTCATACCTTACTGCTTGCATAATAACACATATTCTGATTTCACTGGCTCTTAAAGCACTCACATTAGGGAGTTATTTTATTGGCCGCCACTGGCTGCTGCTGGTGTCAAACATGTAACTGGCCACTGTTTTGCGATGATGTACTGGATTTAATCTGATATGGTGTCGTGTAAATGCCACCTGAGTCAAACAAACGTGCACAAAACGACATTGGATCAACCAATGGCGTGAGTTTGAGGCGGGGCTTGGAGAGTTTGAGAAGCTTGTCTTTTTTGCAATTCTGCTGCACTTTCAAGAAGCTTTGTGATTTCATATATGCAGTTAGCCTGGCAAGCCAGACTTGCATCAAGATGTTTAGTCTGGCAACTCTCCATAGAGAGTTTTCCACGGTTTTCTCTCAAAATCCCTCTGCACGCAATAGGATAGCGCTACAACCAACCAGAGCAACGAAGAAGGTGACGTAGTCAGAGCGGCAAAGACCCGGTCCAGCAAAACTCCGAACACTTCTTCCTTTTTTAAGAATGTTTAAGTACCGTTCTTTGCTCTTTTCTTAAAGAAAAACTTAACTCCAAGTCCTCCAGAGTCGCGGCCAAAGCCGATTCGAAAGACCGCTGTTCTCCATCCGCAGCCGCCATTCTTTGTTTTCAAGTGGCAGCCGTCGCAACTCTGTCGTCATTTGTTAAGCCCGCCCCCGCCTACTCTATACACGACGTGATTGGCCTGACCCAATTTAGGTTTTTGCAGCTAGAAGGTCTATGGAGAGTTGCTAGACTGCCCTGGCTGCAAAATACATTTTGCTGCCGCTAGGGTGCGTCTAGATTTCTAGGCTAATATGCAGTGGTTTTTAATTGCAATTCTCTTAAAGGAATACTCCTCTTTTTTGTGAAATAGGCTCATTTTCCAACTCCCCAGAGTTAAACCGTTGAGTTTTATCGTTTTCGAATCCATTCAGCCGATCTCCGGGTCTGACGGTAGCACTTTTAGCATAGATAATTGAATCTGATTAGACTGTTAGCATCTCTCTCAAAAAAAATGACCAAAGAGTTTCTATATTTTTCCTATTAAAAACTTGACTCTTCTGTAGTTACATCGTGTACTAAGATCGACAGGAAATAAAAAAGTTGCGATTTTCTAGGCCAATATGACTAGAAACTATACTCTCATTCCTGCGTAATAATCAAGGAACTGTGCTGCTGTACCAGCAGGAGCAATGATATTACAAACTTAGTGTCGGTCACGCTGGAAGTTACCGAGCTGGGGACTATTTTCAGGCGATGCGTAATATCATTGCGCCTGCTGCACACGGCAGCACAGTTCCTTGATTATTACGCAGGAATGAGAGTATAGTTTCTAGTCATATTGGCCTAGAAAATCGCAACTTTTTTATTTCCTGTCGATCTTAGTACACGATGTAACTACAGAAGAGTCAAGTTTTTAATAGGAAAAATATAGAAACTCTTTGGTCATTTTTTTAAAAAGAGAGATGCTAACGGTCTAATCAGATTCAATGATCTATGCTAAGCTATGCTAAAAGTGCTACCGCCAGACCCGGAGATCGGCTGAATGGATTCGAAAACGGTAAAACTCAACCGTTGTGCTGTGCTTTTATTGTGTCTCTTTTGTTTGCTCCTCAGGCGGTGTACTACCTCATTTGTATGCTTTGAGATTGCTCTCGAAAACACATTAAAGGTCAGTTTTACCATAACACTGTGCTAACCTGGCTGAAACTGATAGGTCCCTGGTACAGAAGGGCTTTCTGGGGCACAAGCTCTTCACAAAGATAAGCCGCCCCACCGCTGGAACCATCACTCTTTCACTAGTGAGAGCAAGACCAGCACTTTATAAAAGGAAATGCATAAAACATCAACTCCACTATTCTAGATTATTCTGTACTCAGCAAATATACATACAACAACTGATTTCATTTTCTTATCATTCGTCAAGGCACTTCACACACACTGCAAAAAATTATTTTCTTAATCAGTACTTTTATCTTGTTTTAAGCACACATCCAGAAACATTAAGTAAGACTTGCGCTTGAAACAAGAAAAAAATAATATCAGGAGTGAATATAAACAAAACAAAGTTCCTTATTAAGAAAATAATTAGTTAGTCAGGAAGAGTAAAATGCCAGAGTGTGATGATATTTGTAAGTTTATTTGTACGGCACAACGTTACTTGTGCCGTAAACTATATATAGCCTCAAGGTTTGTGTTTATTGAATGTCTCATACAGCAGGAATTACTTGCGCTTAGATTGAATAACAGCCAAATCTGTTTGGAAGCAATACATGCATTCTGTTAATGGAATGATTAATGATGTTTTTTGCTGTATAATTTTGATACGTCTAGTCTGGAGGTTTCATGTATTACTCTGGTGTATAATCTATAAACGACTAATGATTTTAACTTCAATAAAACATGGCACATGAGCTCTCAAAATATTGATTTAACATGACATATACTAAAGAGCAGAAATATGAGCATGACGGAGGCCGTTCCCAAGGGAGAATGATGAATTGTTTTGGCACTTTCAATTTTTTGTCCATATCCTTGTCAGCATTTGTGACTCACTGAGTGAGCTCCTGGTGGCGTTGATGTGTGTAAGTGTTTGTGTGTGTGTGTGTCCATGTATGCTCTTTATGTGTAAATGTTTGATGTTATTCGATGTCACGCTCGTGGCTGCACTTCTGCTTGTATTGCCATACGGTGACTGTATGTGCGAGTGATTTGTTTACAGCTTATCAAAGGACCAATTTCCGCTTTGTGTTCATATCGCAGTGTCTGGATATTTTCAGGGCTGGATTTGCCCATATGAACATCTGAGAGAGGACTTGAATATTCTTCTCAAGGCACTTATGAAAAGCACTATACAAACATAATTCTTCAGTACTGCAGTCTATCTATCTATCTATCTATCTATCTATCTATCTATCTATCTATCTATCTATCTATCTATCTATCTATCTATCTATCTATCTATCTATCTATCTATCTATCTATCTATCTATCTATCTATCTATCTATCTATCTATCTATCTATCTATCTATCTATCTATCTGTCTATCTATCTATCTATCTATCTATCTATTTGTCTGTCTATTTGTCTGTCTGTCCTATTTAAATCAGAAAAATTGTGAGTTATAGCTTGCATGCATTTGGTTGTTTTGAAAGTATCAACGAGGCTTTTTATGCATCACATGCTTGCATGTTAAATATAATGAATGGATTAGTTCAAATCACAGTTTATGTGTTTAGGTTAATGTCTGACCTTTCACAATGTTCTTAATGCGTCTGTCTCTTCAGTGCCAGTGTTTTCATGTTTGTGGCATATCACTCCCCTTTTCATTACCGACTGTTGCGACAAAACAAGCAATTAATTTGCTGCCTAACAATGCCGATTAAAGATTAAAAACTAGTTTCATCATGAAGTCCCCGTTTAAAGGGAGCAGAGATAAAAGACGACTCTGCGAGTCGTGCCACGCACACACAGGGCAGCACAAATCAGCCTTTGAGCGCATCAGTCACTGTACGTCCCATTTGAGAGTCATGACAGCCAGTAAATGATGAACCACCCACATACTGTGTTTGACCCCAGAAGTGTTTTAATGTAAGCCGAACCCCTCTCAATCAAGACATTCTCAATCAAATCTCAATCTAAAGAGACCTCTCAATCAAAACCAGTGCTTTTTGACAAAACATCAGTTCCAAAAGATCAAGTGCACGTTGCCTGCTAAAAATCAGCTCTACAAGACATAAAAGTGAATAACTGCAATTCTCCAGTTATTCAAAGAAAAATAGTTCTGCTTGCTGGATGGTTGCTAGGGTGTTCTGGATGGTTGCTAGGTGGCCAAAAGAGCCCATACACGTTTTTTTTATTTTTTGTCCTCTGAATATCAGTTCCCTCCTTCAAAGTCTATAGGGTTCTTAACCCCGTTTTATCATCCACCAGGCAAAAATAATACTCTATGTTTGAGCACTAATATCACAACTGTCCTCAAGACGCACCATTTTATGTATTGTTCGCGTCTGTAGCACAAATGGTTAGTAAATGGATAGTGATTTAGATAAGTTGTTAAAGATTAATACAGTTACTCCATTGAGCCGTGGAAATCTCACACTGCTGTTTTTGTGTCACTCTGGTCATGCAGACCTGATTTAGTTCACTGAATGGAGGCATGAGAGAGAGAGGGGCAGAGATGAAAGAGAGGGAAATAGGAAGAAGGGGAAGGGGGGGCGCTTTGCCGTTTATCTCTCGTTCATGTCTGTGCGCCTGCCGTGGGGGATGAATGGGCATCTTTAAATAGCTCTGATTAATTAAAGTTTTTAATTGCTAGCGGTGCTGGCCTCTTGCTGTCAGTCAAAGTGTGTATACAGGTGTCATCCGACAGTGACAACTGTATACTTTTCTGTATACTTTTACTGTTGACACTTGAGGACACATTGTCGTGCCAGCATTATGAATACACACACATACACACACTCTGAGACCTTTTGTCACCATGGCAGGCAGCTTAGAGCAGCTCTGTGATAATGGGTTTGCGTCGTCATTAACCTTGCGATGCCGTTCCTTCATTAAACTGCCATGCGCTAGTTTTGAGTTAAGCCACATGCAAATTGTGCTCTCTGCTTCCTCGGCAACATCTTTCAGGCCGATTGCATCAGAGATTGCTTCTGGTTGCCTCTTGGAGCTACTGATAGTTCCTGTAATGCTTCAGAAACAGTAACGTGTGAAAGAGAGGTCTGCAAAAATATGTCTCTTTATCAGAACGTCTTATCTTGTTTTACAGTCAGTTTAAATATCTAAACATACTTAAAACATGATAAATTCACCGGTCAAGCAAAACAGGGGAAAAAAGTAGGCTGATTAAATTCTGGCCGATACTAGCTGATAATTATGTTATGCCAGATATATTACAGATACTAAAGAAATTAGGAATATAACACTAAAAATTAACATAAGCCATTTTAAGTATGCTACAAGTGAAATTAGGCAGTATGAAATATGGATATTCATTTTGATATGTGCTAAAGATTATATTTAACAGTGTTGTACAAATACAAATTATTACTGTTTTTAAAGATTAACTTTAAGTGAGCATTAGATTGCAGCAAAGGTAATTTAACTAAAAAAGAAATGAGCATTCACAACAATTCAATATCCAATAACCAATATGATACTGATATACTGTTCATTTTTAAAAAAAATTAATCTTTATCTATCTTCTTTTTAAACTATAAATCAAACTATATTTAATGAGGTTAAGTTTTTCTTTGCTATTGTGATGTATATCCTATTAAATCTGCTTGTCAAACAATATTTTTTTTTCTTGTTGGGCTTGTTGTCCATGAGGAATTGATTGGATGGTTGTAATTTGCTATTGCAGTGATGTCATGTGAGTGACAGGTTGCCCCGCCCCCGCGCCAGTAGACGCATCATCAGAGAAGAGAAGAGATGTCGCTGCAAGAGGGAGGGGACGTTATTTTGATTTAAGAACAAGAGGGCACATGAATTAAAAAAAATGATGATGTGCACGGATAAATAATTAATATTACATACTGCAATATTCCATAAAAACAAGAATTGTCCATTTGGATTTCATGGGGACTTTAATAACTGGTGCAGTGCAGAAATAAATACTAACAGATTTTGTCCTGGTCATTTTCCAATTCCATCTGTTCTGCCATACAATAAATCCAGTAAATATATACGAATATTTCCTAGACTCCTGTTAGCGTAAAACCGTAAAGCAGCCTTAGGTCGTTGGTTTCATTGAGCTTATCTCAAGGCATTTGGCAGGTTTGGAAGCGTGTGACATTGGCTGGCCTTGCTGGGCCTCTCCAGGTTGCTTGCGTATGCAGGGGAGCCAGCGCTGATGGATGAGTCAGCTGGGGGAGTGCAAATCTATCCCCAGGCTGCAGCCGTGGCCCAGTGATGGATGGCCCCTCTGAGCTGTACGCTGGCCTGATGGGTCATGGGCCACTCTAAACCCAGAAGGGCCTGTGTATTTCAGAGTAGAGAAGGAAACAGCCTCCTTATTCATGCTCCATGATGCAAAATCTGTGCTGTGTTGATGTGCGCAGCTGTTTGGTATTTGTGGATGTTGCCATTAGTGTAGTAAAACAGAAGAAAATGCATTCTGACCCTGTCCCGGTTGAGATGCTTTAATAAGCACAACAGTGTATGACTCCCCTTGTTAGATTAGTCACTCTTGTCCGAGGGTGTGTTTGTAACGCCCCAGATTGTGTCTCTTTAGAGTGCAAGACTGCAGTATGTAGCTGATGTTAAGCAGGGAGGCAAACCGCTGCAAGACATTTACATTTTCACCTTTATGAATTATTCAAATGCCATTTATCAATGAATCTGCTTGCCTAGAAACCATCAGTAACCGTTTGCTTGAGTAATGTAATATAATCTGTAACACTTTTTTTTAGTGTCTTTGTTACATAGTCTTACCACTCTACAGATAAAGCATTGTCGGGATAATTTCGGTTTCGCGTATCTACCCTGTAGTGATAAAATTCAGTCTAAATATGTATAAAGCCTAAACAATCTGTTACATTAAATGATCCGTTTATCACTGTAAAGCTGCTTTGAAACAATCTACATTGTTAAAAGCGCTATATAAATGAAGATGACTTGACTTGACATATGTTACTATGGAAGCTGGTTTCTGCTACAGAATAAAAAAATAATAATAATAATTGCGACTTTTTATCTCACAATTCTGACGTTTTATCTCAGAAAGAATTGGAGGATATAAAGTCGCAATTGCGAGTTATAAAGTCAGAATTGTGAGATGTAAACTCGCAATTGACCCTTCGCAGGGAGTTTGATTGACAGGCGATCTGACCAATCATAATCTGCCATTTTTGTCCGACCAAGCAGTCAAGAGAGTTAGAGGATTTGAACTTGAAAAACGGAGTGTACTGACGCCTTTCTGCGGTTAAAACAATATTCCTTATGTTCATTCATGTTTATTTGATGCTATAAATGAACTAGAAGGAAGAGATGATCGATTCACGAGCAGCTTTAACTGATGCTCTACAGCGATCTGTCAGACACATTAAAGAGCCACAAAACGCTATGTATTGTTTAAATTTCGTAAAGGAATTACCAAATTTGAAAGTAATAACAGTAAATGATGCATAAACATGCAACTAACCCTAAATGACTTAGTACTTAAATGCAGTTACACTGACAAGGACACCTTAAAGTCTAACAATATAATAATATGATATGATATAATATAATAAAATACTTTAATATTTTCTGTGACTGCACTGTACAAATATTTTTACGTTGAAACTAAAAGAAAGATTATTAGAGTACATTTGAAACTGATTTCATTGAGTGCATTTCTCAGTGAAAATTGTTGTGTGGGTTGCTTGTGTTAATGGTTCCAGACTAATTGCTTTCTTTGTCCTATAAGAATGTCTGTTAATTCTGACCCTGTACTGTCTTGTTTTCTCTGCGCTTGACAGCTTTATTGTATTTGTCTCATGAAGAAATAGATTACATTTAATTGCTGTGATTCTTCTGAGAGATAATGTGTATGCCCTTTTACTGTAGGAGGGATATTCTACAGGGAAATGCCTTATATTGGGAAAAAAACAAGGTGGGTGGAAAATCTTACTGGAGAAGAATTCATTATGTGGACTGTAGTTACTTTTTCATTGTAGTTATTTGTCATCAGTTCCAATGACATACTATAGTGTGACTAATTTGTCATATGGTATGACATGCACAATACTGTTTAACCATGTGCCTTGATATGACTGTTAATCGGATCAATCTGTGGCAGGCTGTGACTTGAAATAAGCTCATTATTGTGGCCGCTTCTACCCACTGCAGCATGGCAATGTTACCGAAGCCATGGAGTTTTTTCTGAATAGTGTCACAACAACTGATAAAACGCTGAAATTGACATTTTATCATGATACAAAGCAAAAATCCCCTTTGATGTGTTTCAGAGATGTTTACTGAGTGAAGACACCAGCACAAATATGTCCAAATCGATTAGCATAATCATCAATTACAGCAGTTTCATACTAATCTTACTAATTTCTTGGACAAAATCAGCCATGTTTTCAGATATTACAGTATCGTAAAACCATGCACATGGACACCATTTCTTCAGAGTAAAGATATAAAAAGATAATTAGGACTTGATCTCTTATAATTTCAACTTTATTTCTTTTAGCTGCACAATTATTTCTTAATTACAAATGTTCTTCTTAATTGGGACTTTATATCTCACTTTGTGATTTATCACAATACTTGCATAATTGCAACTTTATTTCTCACAATTAGGACTATTGTGTGACTTTATAACTTCTGTCACGCAGTGGCTGTATACAAAGCGCACAACGAAGAAGAATCCAAAGAAACACTTTATTATAAAAGAAAACAAACGTGTAGTAGTTCATGGAGAAACACAACCCCTCTTCCATTAATGATACAGGACAAATAACTAAGGAGATCTCAAGGCTTATACTGAATACAAACAGGGTAATCATAGTAACAGAACAACAACCATAGAAACAAACGAGTGGCGGGAAATGAGAAACAGAAGGAAAACAAGGAAACAGGAACTAAAATACCAAAACAGAACGTACACGTGACAATTTCACAGTTGCACATGTATTTCTTATAATTATACTGCATATTTTTATTATTCCACTTTATATCACACAGTTTAGACTTTTTTATTTTAAATTAAAAAAGATTGTTTCTTTATTTTTTAATCTGAAGAGGAAGCGAGCTTCCATTTGTAAATTTTTTGAATTTTATTATTTTGTAACTATTATTATTGAAAAACCTATCCAAATCTTAACATTATTTCATAACAAATTCCCATCATATATTTTTCCATTTTTCAACATTTGTTTTCATCATTTTTCTTGTTGTGTGTTTGTCTGGCGGGAGGTTCATGCAGACTGGTTACAGTTTTACATTCCATTCATATGTTTTTTTCTTCTGTTTGTGTCTCTCTTTTAGCCTAGTCAAGGCAGTGTGATTCATTCCCCATTTGTACTGTTTGTTTGTGTTTTCAGTGCCTGTCAGACCAACACATCTAAATCAATGTTTCTTTCTGTGAAGATGGTTGACAGTTCTATTCTGGTCAGATCTTCCTCAACTTATCTCAGCAGAGAAAGAGAATCTAGCTGAAAACTGTTAATACGAATGCATCTTTTAAAGTTCGCAGAAGCTTTTTTGACTATACCGTGAAAGTACCAAAAACCAATCTCTAATGTGCAAAGACTTTACCAAGGCTGACAGAAAATTAATATAATCCCTCTTTTTATGATGTCTAGAGGTGGAATAACTGCTCACAGGCTTTGAGATGAGCTTTATGAAAACATAAGGCCTGACAGCGCTGGATCTCCACTCCTGAGCCCATTCTAACCCTGCAGCCTCGTTAGTCCTCGCTGCTTCTTTCATAAAAATAATAGATAGAGCCGCACTGACCTACTGCACTATTTATAAGGCTCAAATGGTCTGTTCTGATGCCCTCATGCACAGCGGTGGATATGCTAATGATATTTTTGCAGAAGTCCATGTGGCTTTGCCAAAAGCAGGCAATTGAGAGATGCCTAACCTTGCTGTTGGGTACACTGTTATGACTTCCCTCTTTGTTTCAAACTTGGAATATGAATGGATCTGATATGAATAGCTTAAATGTACAAAAAAGGGGCTTTATTGTTACCAGTATAACAAAAAGTGTTTATATAAAAAAAATGCCTACTTTACCTTTAAGTTATGAAAATTAAAGTTCTCTGAAAGTTTTTAAAAAATATATTTTTTCATGGTTATGCAAATGTTAAAGTCCCCCTAGTCAATAATTGTATCCCTTAAAACTCATCTTTGATCACCAAAATGACATATTCAAACGTTAAAAAAATTATTCATGCTTTAAAGCTTGAATGTAGCCTAACTCTACAACCTTGCTTCGTTTTGTATACGCAGTTCTATGAATATGTAAATGAGCCCCGCCTCCACTCACTCACACCAGCTCAGAGATCCACTCGTTGACGATCACATGTTTATCTGATTGGTTACAAGATAGTTTTTGATGTCAGAAACACCAGCGATTTCCATCTGCGTTTTTGGGACTGTCTTTGGTTCACTGCAGTTTTAAGGAGAAAATACTCAGCAGTGGTGTTGACTTATGAATTTGTACATGGTTTGTCTTAAAGCATATTAAAAACACCACATGGATTATAAACAACATTTAAAAGCTTGATTTTCACCACAGGGGGCTTTTAAGGGAGCATTTCCATTGAATGTTGAACATTCTGAAACTAGAAGTAACATTTAATAAAAAATGTTAGATGAACATCCAACGTTTCAGAAAAGAAAAAAAACGTCCCATGAACAACAAGGTTTTATGTTAACATTTTGAGAACATTATAAAAGACCAGATAACTTTAAACTAATATTATTTTAATGTTACTGGAAGAACGTTTGTTCATAAATTCTAGAGAACCTTGCCCCAACATTCCCCAAAATTCTGAGAACGTTTCCTGATAGCTGTTTGTTCATAGTTTAAATCTGCACTATTTAGCCTCTTTTATTTTCTTTAAGTTTATTTTCGGACATCGACACTTCGACACTGCTCTTCAATGAGGATAAATCTGATGGTTTAAAGTAAACACATGGTATATCAGAGCAGATTTGACTACTGATAATAATAAGAAAGGCTGAGGAAGTAATATATCTGACGCCATAGTAGCCAGACTTGTATTTCCCATTGTTTATGGACATGACATAAATATAAACATTTCCCTGGTTGCTCAAAATATTAATCATTATTGCAGGCTTACAAGTGTACTGGGGTAAAACAAAAAACGCTTGACAGCTGATTTTTATGTATTTACTTAAAGGAACACGACACCGTTTTTTTGAAATGGGGGTTATTCACCATCTCCTGCTAGCTTAGCTTATACCATAATGAAGGGCATCCTTTGTTGCCGGATAGGGGTGGTTGATTATGATTTCACTTTTCTAACCTTAGTTAGTGTGTAATGTTGCTGTTTGAGCATAAACAACATCTGCAAAGTTACAACGCTCAAAAGTTCAAGGCTGGGAGCAGCAGCTCAAAGGGAGATATTTTCTTTTAAAGAAATTGCTTTTTAATGACTACAACAAACGGCTGGTAGGGACTACAATGGATGACATCACCAACCATAAAATATACATAAACCCCGCCCCCGGGACACTATTTATAGATTATCATGACAGTATATGCTAATCAATGACTAGAAGATAACTACACATAAGCGACATAAATCCATCGACTAACCATTCAGAAATCACCTGTTGCATTCTTCATGTTGTCACTTGTTCTTGAGTCTCTCCATCATTGTCTGAATCCGGTTTGAACATAAAATGCTAAAAGTTTTTTAAATTGAGGTAAAAGGACACAAGCTGTTGAAGCTCCGCCCCCTGGGCTGGGAGCAGCAGCTCATTTGCATTTTTGCTTACCCTCAAAAAGTGACCATTTTAACATGCTATATAAACATATCTGTGGGGTATTTTGAGCTAAAACTTCACATACACACTCTGGGGACATTAAAGACTTATTTTACATCTTGTGAGAAGGGCATTATACCACCCCTTTTATAGTAATGGAATTGTTGCTTTTTCACCAAAAACATCTTCCATGCTCAGCTTCAGTCAAGATCCCTTTTGAAGTAGTTAGCTACACTACAAGCTACTTGAGAAACTTTCTTGTACTAAAGAAAAAGTGGCTAACTACAATAGGGGGAACTATCTTATTAGATATAATTATAAGATAAAAATGAAATGTTTACATTTAGATTAACTGCAACTAATAAAACAAACAAACATAAAGCCCTAATTTATATGCATCAAACAGCGATGACCTGCGGTATTTAATTGGACTTTTCTATACAAAAAGAAGATGGAAATGCTGCACTGGGACTCCAATGAATTGGTGATTCTTTCTTTGAACCAGTTTGAAACTTGTCCAATCGAACTGATTCGCTAAAATAAATCAGCCTTCTCCAATTCTACTTCAAAGAGAGAGTATCCGTTAGGAGAGTGTGATTGATTGTCGCCTTGCTCGCTCATTGTAAAGCTATGAGCGCAGTACAATGTGACACAAACAGTCATTTAGTATTTCTGTTATTCATTGGAAAACTTAGTTAGTTATGGGGAAATACACTGTTTTGAGCTACTGTCATTCCACTGAAAAATGTTCAACTATTTTAGTCAGTTAGCCACCATACAGTATAGTGAGGCACACACATTTTGGGTCAAGACCTGTTTTCATACTCGCTCAATCTAGAAAGTAAATTCGTGTTGTGGAAAGCGTAGACTAATTCATTCAGATGAAATGTCAGCACCTGGTGGAGAGGCACTTGACTGAAGCCAAGCATGGAATCATCAGCTCTGATATCGTGATCGCAGACAGGAGGGGCTGGAGCGACTTGTTATTTCTCATATGCTCATCCTGGTTTCAGATAATGTCAATCTTTTTCCTCCATTGCACACAAAAACTCTTCTTTTGGCTTGTCGGCTGTTACCCATCAGCCCTTGCTGCAGCAGCTGGCTCTCCATTTCCAGCTCGCCTCAAACATATGTTAGAGCCTCTCCAGCCCAGTGCTAATTCTGCCAGTTGTTAACAGATTTCTGTTGTTTTGCTAATGAGAATTTGTTGGAGTAGATCCTTGTAGCACAAGGAGTTCCAGGAAAAATCAAAAGTAGATTCATAACATGCGCACTCACAAACTAATGCGCTCGTAATTGGATGACTAGAATAGAACGACTTGTGTATTTTATTATGAATGGCTTTGGTTACAAAAGGTGTCTACTTAGAGTGTAAATGTAAGTGACTAAATGCATCTAGCCTCATGTGTCGTCTCAGGGAAGCTGTACTCTGTGTATCAGTGTGGTGTCAGGGATAAACCCAGGAGTTACATCATTTATCACCTTTACCCATCTTCTCTTTCTTGCCGTTTACTTGTTTTCTTACTCTCTCAGCCCCTCTTTAGAGCCCTGGGGCTCCCTGCATTGCACCAATGACATTTAGGCTGCACACAAGAATATTTCATCTTTTAGGCACCAGAGCCTTCCTTATTCTCTGGCAACAAGTGCAAAATGAAGGCAGTGCAGCAGCCGCCGGGTTGTGTGTGAGAATGTGTTAGGCAGTGCGCTTTCTCAATTCAATTTAAATGAGAAAAAAAAATTAAATAGATATTATAAAATATTTGAATCGAATAACATATAAACACTTATTTTTAGAAACAATTTAACAGTGACAACAGAAGATAAAAACAACATTATTATTATTATCATAACGTAAAATGTTCACCTTTTATGTGTTAATAATAATAATAATAATACAATTCTAATAACAACTGCCTAGTATTGTTAATATTTTATAAAATATTAATGATAATAGCAGCAGGCATACAGTTTTATGTTAATTTTGTAAAGGTTATAGACTTTGCGCCAGCGCCGCAAACCCACTTTTGGCGTTAAAAATCTACTGTCAGGATTTACTAAAGACACGTATAGTGAAAAATGAGCGCTGAAAAGGCGTTGACACAGTTATTTTAGCGGCTGACCTTATTGAATATGTATTTGTAGGAGTTTCCCTTTCAGGTGCAAATTTATGGGAGGAGAGTATTTAAAGTACAAGTTCGGTATTTTACACTTAAAGCCCTGTTTTCAGATAGTTTCTGATGAAATAGAACGGTTAAGATTAAAATTTGGACACATGCTGCTGGCCCTTTCTTTTGCTTTCCACTCCACCTCCACAATGGCTGCATAGGTGCACTCATCGCTACAAGGTGCACACTACAAAAAAATCATAGTTTTTGTCCAACTCCATTGACTTGTACCTCACAGCACATCCAATACAATGGAGTTGGACAAAAACTCCGATAAAACCTGTTGGAAAGCATCTTTTGCAGCGATTTTTGTGTGAGCATATCAGTGAACACCCCTGACCACTCGGTGAGTTTCACGTCTTTGTAAACGAAAGTTTAATGTGTTTTAGGACAGAATAATTCCAGTGCACCTATGCAGCCATTGTGGAGGTGGGGGGGGGGGGGGGGAAGCGAAAGAAAACGAAAATTCTCGGGACAGCAGCATGTGTCCAAATTTTAATCTTAACCGTTCTTTTTAATCAGAAACAATCTGAAACCAGGGCTTTAAGTGTAAAATACCGAACTTGTCCTTTAAATGAATTTACTAGGGTTTGCGCTAGTCAATTTACTGGTATTTGCGCCATTACTTACCACCCAAAAAAAGCTTGTCTTTAACCAGGCGCTACCTGGTAGATTGTGTTGGTCATTATGGAAATTATCTGATGGCGTCTTGTACTTTCATTTGCACGTCGTCTGTAGATCAAGCGCAGAACTTTCCACTCCCATCAGCGCTGTTCTGGAATTGCGCTCTCACGCTAATTTGTCCTGTTTAGTAAATCTACCACTTGATGTGATGCGGTTGGGAACTAGGGATGCACCATTGTATCGGTGTTGCAACGAGAAAAGCAATTATTTTAACTATTGGATATCGCTTATATCCTGTCAATCAAAAGAGGGTGGAAAAACATGTTAGACTACAACTCATACTGTGCATGAGGAAAATGTCTCGGTAACACTTTATTTCAAGGCGACTTAGGTACATGTTATTACATGTACTTGCTATAGTAATAGTAAATTATGCATAATTACAAGTAACTAACCGCAAACCAAACCCTTTCCGTAGTTAATTAATATTAATTATTTTAATGTAAATACGTCACCTTAAAATAAAGTGTAACAAATGTCTCTTGTGTACAATTTAGGGCTGTCTCTAAGTTAACACGACAATAATGCATTAACAGTAAAAAAAAAAAAAGAAGCATTGTTAAAGCAGGCTCTATTTGACCTTATTATGAATTACCTGTAGTTCAAGCCAGGGTTGCCAAGTTCATGTTTTTTCACTGGACATTATTTGTAGTGCCTGCCATCCAATAATCGCAAACAGTTTTGTGCTTTGTTACTTCTGATAAGAAATGATGTCTAAGCTTTCAAATTCTATCCAGTTTATAACAAAATTCAAACAATAAATTATATTTTGATGCTCTAACATGTGACGTGACAGATTGCTGTAGTGCCCCAGTTGTAGCGGCAGCGCAGAGCTTGATTCTTTGTTTCCCACCACTTTATTACTAGTTACAGCTCAAAATAAACATGAACATCAAAAGGTTTGTTGAAAGATACAGTGCAACTTACCGAAATGTATCATATCTCATGTAATTGCTTAACCAGTGTTTCAACTACGGAGAGAAGTCAATAAAAGATGTCAATAAAAATTCAAAGCTTGTGAACATTATGTCACTTAACGTTCCATTAGTTTGAAAAACACTACAGAGGAGCTTATTTACTGTTAATTATATGTATATTTGAATAATATTGCCATGAAGACAAGTGTTTATGAAAACTGTCTTATGTGCAACTGAGTTGTATGCAAACGTTTCAGTTTTATTTGAGTGTATTATATTTGAATATAAATTGCTGTTAAATATAATAGTTTGTGCTCTATTGTTAATTTTAACCTGCTATTAGACAACATTATTGCCCAGCCTTCACAGCAGATATACACGGCATCAGAGAAGTCGTAGCGGGAAGGAGGGAATGTTACTGCTTTAAGTTTATGAAGCACATTTTTTATTATTTAAAAAATAATTCCATTGAAATTGCATAGTTAATTTTGATTTCATGATTTTAAAAGACTGTTTACAAATTTTACACCAAAACAAATGTCCGACATGAAAAGTTGGTTAAATTTTCACATGCGGTTTGAGTCCGACAGTAGGTGGCGCTTAGCAAAATAGTTTATTCATGAGCACCACCAAGTTTTACATTAAAGCAGTGACTCTGGGCATGTGACTAAAAGCACAAATCTTATTGGTTGGGCAGTCGTTGTTGTTTCGCAATGAGTAGAAAAAGAAGTTAAAACGCCTTTCAATGCTTGCAAATGTATGAGTCGGTCTGAACAAAATTAACAGCCGTTCATTCAAATTAACCAAATTTGTTCACAGAATATTCGTCTTGGTGTGAAAAGGAGTCCACCACTAGCTGCTAGAATGTGGGTACTGGTAAATCCCACGAAATCTGTCAAGAACATGTTTGATTTTGAGTGAAATGATTTGGGAATTAATTTATTTTAGGTTCACCTGTGCATGTGTGTGCGAAGAGTTTTTTTTTTTTAAACTCATATGCCTGCAGGCGTATGACTCTTACAGTGTCGGTCAATCAAACGAAAACTCTCTAGTGAAGAAATCAAATATCAGACGTCATTCTGAGGACCTCATCCAGTCTGGGCATTTATGACCGCAGGCTATAGTCCGTCTCAAGAGAAATTCTCTCTCAGCAGCAGAGATTTGATGTTCACAGCTCTTTAATTGGCCCACTGTAGATCATGTGACCTTGGCTTGACCTGCTGTTTGAGTGCTGTTTTTTTTTAAATCGTGCATTTCTGACCATTATAAACAATATTTTTTGTCGCAAAAAAAGGCTTAATTAGAATATTTAGAAAAGAATGCCATGCCTATCTGGGTCCACATTTTTCGCCTGGAAAATGAATGCGTGTGTGTCAAGTGTCCACGCACAGCTTGCTCATCTTGAACGATCACGTGCCGTTCCTCTTGTTTCAGCAGTAAACATATCCCTCTCTGCCAAGGAAAGCAACAAGAGCAGGCGCAGCCAAAATAAGAGCAAGGGATGGCATCAATCTTTTAGATTATACAGTCCCCAAACAATTTCGCAACTTTCCAAAACATGTTTTTATTATCACCAGACAAGTCTTTTTTTTCCAGACAAGCTTTATGAAGGTTGCAGCAGTGATAAAATTGCCATGTGCAGATGTAGCATGCCGGCTGTGGGGACAAAAAAAAAAAGGACATGCACCAGGCTTCATATAGTCTCAGAGGCCATCACTCATCCGGATAAGGCAATCTCACACTCGTCTGGGAACGCCTGTGTGCCCTGTAGCGATTCTAAGTAGGGACGTTAGTGGATGGACTTCTGCTTGGGAGCTGTGCGTGTATTAAGATGGAAAACTGCCCAGCTCTTATCTACTTTACTGAGCAGAACTATAGATTAAAGGTGCTGTAAGCTATTTTTATTTAATGGAATGGGATTTGTTCAAATTCATTGGGCCTGGGACAAAACATTTATGGATTTTATAGCTTTTAAAAATATATTGAATTGATTTTAGACGCTTAAAGTATTATCATATTGCATATTCAGTTATGTCAATTATGTATTTTCTCACAGCACTTGATATAATTAAACTTATCAATTTGATGGCAGATCCAGAAAGGTTCAAACGACAATCACCAGTGACAACTGGAGATTCACCCATTGTAAAATGCGAAAGACTTTGGACTTTGGAGTAACTACAGAAAAAAAGAGACTGCAACCGGGCCATGCGAAAACAAGGATAAGGATCGGAAGGGCATTAAATGTAGTCACGGAATGCTGATGTTGTTAACATTACAATTTGAGAACAAATTATAATTTGCACGGTTTGACGTGATATGATAAGCGATCGTTAGATTTAAACAGCGTGATTTACTGAAATGCTTCCCGTAGTTGGTCAGAACAAAGGTGGATGTTACTTACTTATTCAGATGAAATTTTCCATTGAAAATTCTTATGTTGGTCATTCTTCCAAAAAGTAGAATCTGTGATTCCGAATGACAGGATCCACACCGGCGTGGTGATTGACAGCCGCACATTCCCCTCAAAACATTGGATTCTTCCGCGCTGTGCCATGTCGAGGCACAACCCACGTAAAGTTGATAGTTCTGCGAATAACTGCAATTGCAGATTTCTAACAGAGATGGCGACAAAGAGGAAAAACTGCGGACTGCAGCTTTAAGTAAGTTCAGCGATGGTTAATGTCTGTTGTAAAAAAGTTATTCAGTTAGTTCATTTATCTACAGTTGCTCTGCAAAAAACAATGATGTCATCGTCCCACTCAGTTCAGTTCTCATATAATTGTGTCAGTGCAGGCAATACAATACAATACAATACAATCAATAGTTTTGTTGAATATTAAGTGTCCCCAACTAAGCAAGCCAAAAGTCAAAGGTGACAAAGATGAAAGTGGCAAGGAACCAAAACTCCATCAGGTGACAGAATGGAGAAACATTTCTTGGGAGAAACCAGGCTCAGTCAGGGGGCCAGTTCTTCTCTGGCCAACGAACAAACAGTGTATGATATATGATTTAGGCTGCATCACAGGCCAGAAGTCAGATTGGATCAGAACATTCTGAACATTTATCATCACGCCGGTATGGAAACGGGTAAAAAAATAAAAGAACATAGACTGACCAGCGTGGCTCCTCTTCATCCTCACAGAACACCGTAATGTGCTGGAGTATTTGGGCTGGATCACCCCCCCCCCCCCCCCCCCTCTCACAGCCTACGAGCCCAAGGCACTCACCGTGCTCGTCCCAGAACTAGAGCCGGCTACCATCAAAGCCCGTAGTCTACGCGCACTGTTCAGTCCATCTCAAAGCCAGGAGCGGACCTCTGCCTCATTGATCTGTGGTCCTCGGATCCAGTTCCCTCCCTAGTCCCCACTCTCTGTCTGGCTATCTGGATGGTCTGTGACCTCTCTGCTCCGCAGGATACTCCACGCTCCCCGGTTCCGCCCCGGCCCTTCTGCCAAAGGTCCACCCTGGCTCTCCCACCGTCGGCTCCACCATGGTGTCTGTCTCCACAGTAATCTCCACCAACTCCCACTTTCCTACCCATCACCAGCTACGCACCCTCATCCTTCTTGAGCCCCTGCCCTTTAGTAGTGAACAAGGAATGCAATTTCTAGCGGGGGATTTCTATCCATCCACCCCACCCCACCCGTGAACAATATTTCACCCCTGCCCCCGCAGAGGTCTGTGCACGCCACTGCTCAGGTATATTCGTTATGGTGCAAGGACATGCCTTTCCGGAAGGGGGAGCTACTTTAACGGTTTCATTCTGTTTTGGTTTTGTTTGCTCTGTTTCCGTTTGCCTTTGTTCCATATCATTATTTAATCTGTCTCAGTTTCATGTGATCTGCGCTAGTGTGTGTGTGTGTGTATGTGTGTGTGTGTGTGTGTGCGTAATGTTGCAGCAGTTTAGTGGGGCGATTAACTTACTTGTGCAATAAGCTGTGTAAAACGTGTATTCACTTGATCAATTTTGAGCATCCAGATGGTATCTTGTGGAGCTTTCTCTGAGTATGCATTTATTTGTCATTTTAATTGAAACGGAGCATAAAAGTGGACTTTAAACATTTATTATTATCCTGTTACACCCTCTATAGGCCATGAATGATCAGCGACAAGTGGACGTCAAGCCAGATCATTAAAAGTGGACAAGTCAAAGTTGAAATTATTATCTATTTCAACCAAAATGGTACTTGTTCTAGTGCCAGAGCAGGGCTGGTGTACGGCTGGGAACTGGGAACCTCAGACCGCTGACCCATGTTTTACTGATATCTGATATTTACAAGCCATCAGGCATTTCCATCATGCCGAAGGACCGTTGTGACGTGTTTAGCTGAATGACATCTCATCCCTGTTTATTGCGTTGCATAAAATAAAATGATTTACAGCACAGTAATGACTTTATAGATCAAATAAAACATACACAAACCTTTATTTTACTGCACATAAATTAATCTGCTTTCTGTAACTAATCAGCTGGGTTGTAGTAACGCCGCTGCTATGACACAAAAACCACTTTAAAATAGCCCCAATAATGACCCTACATTTCATTAGAAAAATATTTACGAAGTAAGCATATTCAGATGGGGAGTTCAGTAGCTAAGGCCAAATAATCGGCTTGGTAGTTCATGCTAAATTTTGTTACAAATGTGTTGCACATTGGGAGCGGAGAGGGAATATTCAGTTCACGTTTAGAGAGCGTTTCAAAAACGTGTCTCTCACAAACAAAAGAAATTAGCCAGCTTGGTTCCTGAATTAGCTAAGGTTGAGTACCACTGCAGCTGAACTAAAAGATGAAGCTCACACAGGCCTGGATGACATTTATTCTTTGACTATTTTTACAGATCTCAGCAAGTATCCCACCCATTACTCATAGTCCATTTCTGAACTGAAACAGGAGGTCTGAGTCAGCTCTGCCCTATCTTATTAAACAGCCGGTGCGAAATGGCTCTATTATTATGTCAGTGTCGGGCTCCCCTCTCAGCTCCCAAATTTCGCAATTAACAGCAGGATTATGTATCTTTGTGTGTGCTGTGGTGCTCAGGAGGAAGCCGATATCATTTTGCCCCGTTCTACAGAAGCTTTTCTTATTGGGAAATGGCCTCCTTGTACCCCAGAAAAAAAAAGGAAGTAATTTTTGTTATTTATTCAGGAACGCTGTGTTTCTCCCTCTAGGACTGTTCCTGAAAAGCTCTATTGACTCAAGTTTAAACAAATACACGACTCCCATGACTCTCTGACAGCAGACTGAACTGTGTTTTTTGAAAACGCCGTCGTTTTTTGACGTATGTTTTGGCCCTCAGCTTCAGGAGGCTGAGGGAAGCGCACGACTACGGTGTTCCCCTACATGCTCTGTTACATCTAAATATGTATAAATATTCATCATCCTAGCATTTGCATCAACAGCCTAAACACTTTCATCTCGGCTCGGAGTTTCAGAAAATAGTTGGTGGGGGTATTTTTTTTTTATCTTTTCCCCCTTTTTACTGCTGTTGTTGTTTGGAGACGAGCGAGGATCAGGCGCTCCGCTCGGCTGCCTGAAACACGATTAGCAGCGGAAGCCGGATCAGTGCGAGCACATCATTAGCTACACTTCGTAGGTGATGTTTTTAGCCTCATTACAGACCTGGGATCAGCGATGACCCCTTCCGACACGTATGCTGGATGTGGAACACACAAAGCTCAGGCTCATCTCCATGGCCTAATGGTTTTATCTCTGTTCCACAAAATAATCGCTCCCGGCTTCTTCTTTTTTTTTTTTGCTGCTCTTTTTGGTGGTGGGGGAAGGTCACCTCTGACACAATTCAGTGATTACGCCTCCCTTATGTCCTTGTTTTCCCATGCTCAGTCGGCTAATGCTGTTTTTGTCCTCTCCTGTCTCGGTTTCTTTCGCTAGCGAGCTTCAGAGAGCGTTTGTCACACTACGAGACGGAAACGCAGGTGTATGGTGTTTGTATGCGCGTCGGTATTATAACATTATAGTGCGTGTGATGAAAAGCTCTCTCGCTCCGCAGTCCTCCTGGAGAGTTCAATTTTCTGTTATTGCAGGGAAATTAAACATGGCTGTCAGCTTGCCTTTCCAATGAGGTCCATCACTTATTGAGCGGAGGGGGGGGGAGTCGAGATGGAAAGGCGTGCACGTTCTAAAACACACAAAC
The DNA here is from genome assembly GCF_949152265.1 of Phoxinus phoxinus. Classification (NCBI taxonomy): domain Eukaryota; kingdom Metazoa; phylum Chordata; class Actinopteri; order Cypriniformes; family Leuciscidae; genus Phoxinus; species Phoxinus phoxinus. The sequence goes on along the minus strand of NC_136876.1, from coordinate 19,005,808 downwards.
CAACACACACAGACAAACAATCATCCAAATTATTGCTATTAATCAAGGTCTTTCACACATATGAGGACTGGCGTTTCTTCCCATTCTTTAACTTAGGATTCTCCAGACACTTTATACCTGAAAACATTTTTCCAAAGGGTACGAAAAATACTGTACGCCTAATTTTGTTAGTATTTTGCTTTTTCCCCCTGCAGTTGTTGACGTGTTTCAAAAAAGCCATTCATATGAGCAGAAAAAGCTTCTGGAGATACATTCGTTTTGATCTCATCAAAGCTTTTTTGGCTTCCCGTCACATGTCTGTTGGAGATGCATAATGCAGACTGTGTGTTTAGGCTCATTCGAGAATCAATGCCTGTTGGATATTTAATGTTTGTGGATGATTGTGTGGCACATGTTCCTTCTATTTCGTCATGCTGCGTATTTATTCTCGCGATGTCTAACATTTGTAGAGTTTGAGCACTACAGCGCAGGGAGTATTGATGGTGCTTCAGAAGATCGAAATGTTGCTGAGTAAGGAAATTACTTTTTTCTTATTGAAACTATCTATTGATGTGTTCTCTGAATGTGTCAAGATGATATATTCATGCTGTCTGTTCAGTGACACCAAAGAAGAGGTGTTTTGTGTATTAGTGCGTGTTTGTTCTTGTAACCGTATTTAGGGAACAATCAATTCTGTCATCATTTACTCGCTTTCCTGTCATCCCCCCCAATTTTTTTATTTATTTTTACTTTTATTTCCATGGAACACAAATAAGAAAGTCTGAAGAATCTGTGGTCGTTCTTTTCCATGCAATTACAATAAATTAGGATTGGAGGTTTTAAAATTCAAAGAGCCGAGGATACCTGAGGAACAGTAGCTATTTAAATGGACAGGTCACCCAAAATTTGTATTAACTCACTATACATTTACTTACTATAAATTAAAATATTTACTCACCTTCATGTCGTTCAAAACCAAGACTTGCGTTCATTTTTGAAACACAAGTGATGATGTTTTTAATAACATCTTACAATTTTTAAAAGAAAATTTCCTTTAACTTAGATTCTGCTAAAAGTTAATAATTACATTGTAAAAGTAATTCATATGGATTGATGGGTTCATTCCAAGTCTTCTGAACACTGTAAAACAATTCTAACCTCCCCAACTCAAAATTTTCTAGTGACTGGTCACATCTACATTTTTCAAATGGCCCAAGTGAAATTCTGCAAATTTAGTTTGATCAATTTAGATAAATAAAACATTTAGATGTGACCAGTCACTAGAAAATTTTGAGAATTTTTTACAGTGAAGAGACATGATCGCTTTATATGATGAACAGATTTTATTTTATTCACATATGGACATTTTATCAACACACATGCATAGAGCAAACCAAATATGGTAAACGGATGCTCAAACATGCTTGCTTGTGGCATGTCATTTGTGTTTCAAAGATGAACGAATGTCTTATGGGTTTCGAACGACATGACGGTGAGTAAATGTGCGAACTCTCTGAAGTCACTATTCACTGAAAAGAAAAATAAGTAACAATGTCCAATTTGATTCACTCTGTTGTTGATCTGGTTGGTCCAGTTCACAAAACTGCTCTGAATGATACGTTAACGAATCCGATGAATTGGATTCTCTCACGGAGTGTGATTACATGCCCAGGCTTACTGATTATGCTTTATAATCTGACAATGTGCAAGGTCATGTTAACAACTGTAATAGCTTAGGAAAAAACTGATCAACACACAGATGACCTCTATTTCGCTCTGTAGAGAGCACCTTTACTGCTGTTATTCTAGCTTATTCAGTGTTTTTATGTCTGAACAGGAAAATTTCACAAAATAATTATTCATTTTTGATCTCACTACCAGAGAAAAACCATGTAAACACAATTTCTCCCCATACAGATCAATACAGATTGTTTTTTGATATTGGTGCATTGCTGTGCACATAAAGGCATTCAATCATCTGTTTTTTTAATTAACTGCTCACTGTATATAGGGAAAAACTCAAAGGAAATATCTCAAAGTTTGGTCTGTTTCTCACTCAGTGCTATTGTATGACTTCTGAAGACTTCATGAAACTTTTATGGACCTTTTTTTATTTATTATTTGAAACCTTCAACAATCTATTCTGAAAAATGTCTTTCCTCAAAATGGTCTTTGTCAAACGAAGATCATAGCTGAGGTTAGAGTTGTGGAAATCTGCTGTAAAAAATCACTGCATTGATAAATGCATAAAACAGTTCTTTACATTTTCTTTTGCGAATTAAATACTGTGGTTGAATTTACCCATATCATCAATCTGTCAGCTCTGGCATCTATATTAAAATCTTATTTCATCAATTTCCTTAATTCATTATCAAAAGTCTGTATTGCCAGGACAGCATGTTTCCCCAAGGACCCTGTTCTGCACTTCCACTATCTCCTTACCCATCTCATTCATTGCCCACACACACACACACACACACACACACACACACACACACACACACACACACACACACACACACACACACACACACACACACACACACACACACACACACACACACACACACACACACACACACACACACACACACACACACACACACACACTGATTGAAATCTGCTGTTCAATCTCTTCTCATACCCTTGGGACTGAGAGAGGAAAGAATAGTGCAGAGAGGTCAGGAAATTACAAACTATTTTATGAAAATGTCTGTTCATTCTATACTCTCTTCTATATTACATTTCTGCCCACTGAATGGAAGAATAAAGCTGGTTTTGCAGGTGTGAAAGGAGCTCTTCAAAGTAGCTGAATTTGCGCTCACATTAGTTTATGATAGTATATTGGTCTTTTTTCCAGTAAAAATATCTGAACATACTTTTCTTTTTCTTTTTTTTTCTTTTTTTTAAGATACATTTACTTGACAAGCAAAACTGTGTAAGATATAAAAAAAATCTGAAAATGTATACTGGTAAAAGTGTAATTTTCACACTTTTTGCCATTCTGGGGTGCGTTTTCCAAAAGCATCGTTAGCCAACTATGGTCGCAAGTTCCATCATCACCAGCATAGTTCAATGATTCGGTGTTTCCGGAAACCATAGCTCCAACGAGCAGTCGCAAACAGTTTGCAAATTTGTGTGGTTGGAACTACAGCTCTCGACCTGTGGTTAGAAGCTTTTCTTGTTAGTATGGTCTTAGGTAGATCATGCTCAGTTAGGTAACAGTGGCCCACAGCTGGATAGCAGAAGTATTTCAGTAAGACCGTAATAACGTGAATTAGCCGGAAACTTGCACAATATAAAACACAAAACTACGTATTTTGAACACTCAGTAGAAATTTTTTACATCAATAATTATTCATACTTACAGGTTGTGATTCTGAGGAGCAAGCTGGTCCAAATAAACTGGGTACTGACCCATCTTTCAAGAGCAAGCGTTTTGTGAATTCCGCGTTGAACTGGGAGATTTGAGAAGCAGTCGTCAGTAAAATGACGTTTGAGGGCGGGTCAAGTTGTTTGCGGGTGGACAATGTACAAAATAGGTGGGCATTATGCAAATGTATTTTCTTGTAACAGAACCATCACGCAGCGGGATTGGAATTACAGACGACTCATATAGTGGGTTCAGATTCGATTCTTTCTTTTGGGAGACAATAACTTTATTTATTGTGCACTTTCAACTTTACAACTTTGCAGAACATTTACATTCACAAACAGCTATATTACATACCACATGAAAGGGAATATATAAAAAAACTAAACATAATAGGAACAGTTTAATGAAGTTGACTGGATCATGTCAAGTCAAGAACTAACATGGAGCTGAAAATTACACTCTTGGCTTCTGTAGAGCTGCTTTACAGCTGAAAACCAATTAATTTCATAATTGATTAATTTAGCTAAATGAATATGGTGGTTAAAAAACGGTGGTTTGTTAATGTGAAGCTACATTGAAAAAAATCTGCATTGTATAAAGCACTATATATAAAGAAATGTGACTTTATTTGACTAGCATAGTTCCTGACCAGCAGATACAATTATATCACCACCACACAAAAGAAAATCACCATATCAGAAACACACAAACAATGCAGACCGAATCCAGACTTTTGGAGGCGTGAGATTGTTTGTGCCCTTTACAACAATGAGCAGTAATTTCTGTAGTGCTCTTGATTTTTTCCACATGTCCGCAAGCATCCTTGCTCTCTTACCCACCCTGAAAAAAACATTCTCTAGTCCTCGATTAGACACCATGTTCCTGTAGTTCACCTGCTTAGAAGGTGCTGTGTTACTAGCCGTGGACAGGTCTGACCTGAGCAGAAAAGCCTATAAATGAAGATGTAACAACGGGTGGAAATACTGTACCTCTCAGCAGGCAAGAGTAGAGCGCACGTCTGCTGCGATGTGAATTATAACCCTGTTCTCCACAGCAGGCTTTTAGTGTGTGCAAACTTTCGGCAAATATTGTCTCTGCAGACAAACTACTCCAGACTGCAGAAAGAAATGAGTTTTATATTAAGGTTTTGTCACATAAAATCCCTTTTAAATTATAGTAATGTCTCTGTATCTCTGTGTGCCAGTCGGCTTACACAAGACTGCCCAAATTTTCCCATTTATAATGTAGCATCCGTGGCTTGACTGATGAAATAGTGCCTGCTGAGAAGATGGATCATTTCATTGTTGTTCTTATTCTATAACATTGATTGTCTTTTATATTTTCTCATTTAATTTAGTTTCTATAATGCATTGGAGCAGGGGTTTTGGGGGGGTTACAATGTATTAAGTTTTCTGCAGAAAATTGAGTAAACTGTAAATTCATAAAAACATCAACGAATTTGATATAACCACTGTTTAATTTTTGAAACACTGTTTTTTCTTCTCCAAAAAAGTACATCTGGATATACTTTTGTGGGGGGAAAAAAATCTATATTTGTAAGTGTTCCTCTGTCCATTCTTTGAATGCACATCTACATTTATACATGAATGGTTTGTGCTTTTGTTGTATCTTTCTATAGAGGTTTTCCTCACCCACTGTCGCCGTTATCTTGCTCACTGAGGATTGTAAGGCAATATTGTAAGCAGCTTTTGTAAGCAGCTCTGTAAAAACCTGCTTTAGAACAGTATATATTGTTAAAAGTGCTATTGAGCTGAACTGAAAATGATTCTATTCAGATTTCTATGTCCAGCAGTACTTTAAAAAAAGATTTGCACTCATCTTAATACTGAAAATATATTTTCTAGATTTTTAGTAATATTTTTTAATAATCTATAGATAATGTTTTAATAATTTGCTTTAAATTTAGAACAATGCCAATTTATAAGACTAAAGCATAAACATAATTTTCTAACTAGCTAATTAAACAATAATAATTGTATTAATTGCAATAACAACAAATAAAGAACTCACTATTTGTAAATAGCCTAATGATATATTAACAATGTAAAGAATACAATATATAAACTATGATAACTATAACCAGTTTGCAAATTATTTACGTTATTACTGTATAATTATTATAAGGTGTTATCTATTATTTTTCACAGTATACATTTAATCTTTGTACATGAAATAGTTCTGTCATGAAAATCTAGAAAGCGCAGGCTCATAAGTCCTTAACACAATCTGATTGCAATTACATCTATAGGGCACAGCTGGTTCCAGATGTATTACCCTCCACCTTCCCCAGCTCCACCTGTATAGACCTTATGTAGCCCCGCCCCTTTTCAGCACTGTCTTTTGTCTTCCAGTCTGTATTTTCACAGCGATCTTACATTATGAATGAACGGCTCGTTTTAAAATCTTTCGGTCTACTGACATTTGTTAAGACATCTGCTTTAAACACTACAATCCTCATGATAACTTTTGTTAACTTCACATTAAGTAAATCCACTTAACCAGCTAATTACTCCTCGACAGCGATGCCATAGAAATATACAGAGCGACCGCAAAAAACGGATGTTCAAAGACAATATTCTAAAGATGGCTGCGCCCTTGTTTCTCTGGCGCATAAGGTCTAAAGATCTGCTATGGGTAAGTCATGTATGCTTGTACAGCAGCAGCACGTCTTGCTCATACTGTAGCAGCATGTCGTGTGTATTGGCAGTGACACTTGCACTGAGCAGCAGCAAAAAGCTAACATCAACAGCAGCAACAATAACAGCAGCAGTGTAGCAGATCTAATCCGCCAAAACCAAATACATACTCATACTCATTACCATAGCAAACTCTCCGAGAGGATGAAGGGCCCTAATACCAGGATGATCATATTTGCAGGTCCATCGCATCTAAAAGATTGAAACCCACCGCCTTAAAGTCTAACATCATGTCTACACCGGACGCGACCGTTGAATATATACAGCTAGAAGCTGTCCACACCAGACACGACCATTTGTCCTTCGAATGAGAAGTAGCATGAATGCTTGAAGCATGTCATGAATAGAATGGGGCATCAGCTTACCGTCGGGAATCTGTGGTGTCGTGCAGCACTGGGCCGCATCCAGTGTAGACAGCATCACTTGATAATGGGTTCTTTTTGATTTTGTCGCGTCTGGTGTAGACATGTGTAAGCAGTGGTGTGAGATAGTGTTTTTAAATTAGGCAAAGTCCTCACATTTTTATACATATAAAATGTAAATTGATTTCCCTCTTAGACTTAATTTACCTGGTTAAATAAACATTGCATAAAAAGGAGAGACCAAATACAATTCTACTTTGTATTTTTACTCTAGCTTTTTACGCATTTTTACATTTATTCCAAAATAATAACTGAAGGCAGTAACAATTTAAACAATATATATTATTTGTGAACTAATTGTAATCGTCAACATATTTTCATCAGTTATCAAGCTTGTACACACTGGTCACAGACATGAAAATGTACCTTTAATTTCCCCAAGCTGATCTTCCCATTAACGTCATTATTATCTTCAGTCAGGCCGATTCGAGAACGTGCGCAAAAACAAGAGGCGGGATTTATCGCACAAACCAATTATAACCGAACATATCCAGTCATAGTGCGAAGGAGCCATTGCCTCCTCTCACGTGACTTTCCCCATTCATTCTCAATTACCCACCCCACAACCACCGCACGCATTAGGGGGTCTGTTAAAAGTCAATGGGATCAGGGTAGGCAAGCCTCCAACTGTTAATGTACCTAAGGGTGTCATTGTTGGACAGTCACTTTATAAAAACGAGTGACTTTTACACTTTTTAATGTCACATTTTGTAATATTTGCGTTGTTTATTTATTTATTTATATTTATTATTATTATATATATTTTTTTTTTTCACCCTTGCCTTCTCCGAGAAAACACCCCTAGGTTCAAGATACTAATATGCAACTTTTAGGGGTAGATATATGTACCTTTGAGAGTACTGCCACTATCAAGCCACTGTACCACTAAAGATTTGTGCACATTTTAATTTGAGTGTATTTAGGACCGCTTGATATTGGAATCAAAAAAATTTAAAACCCCTTTGTTAACAACATATACTAGCTGTTATATTAAAAATCAGAGCTGTCAGAAAACCCTCTACAAACAAATTACAGCAGCAAAATGTTGTATAATGTTTGATATGAATATAACGGGTTTATTTGCTTACAGAAAACCACATCGGTCTGTTCCCGTTACACGTGCTTTACAAACCTGTTGTTCTACCTCCTGTTGTTGTTGTTGTTGTCATTGCTACACTCCAAATCCCATCATAGCCCATCTGCTCTATTACCCTCCATTTGGACGTCCATCTTGATCCTCCATAAAGAAACTCCATTTTCTGGCAAATTGGGTTTGTTGCCTATGCCGTTGCTGGACTGAGTAATTATACTTAGAGCGCACGGCTCGCTGGCCGCATATCACATGCGATTGGGGACCTCTTAGCTGCGGAGACTGTGATGGAAAGGTTTTGTAAGTAACGCAAGGGCACAAACTGAAAGCAAACATTGCGGGGCGCCTGAGCTGCTGCCAACATGAGCAAGAACTTAATTTGGGCTGTAAAAGCTACTTGTCGGTAAGCTCCTTTCTCGCCTCTCGACTCAGGCTACGCGGCTTGCTTTGTACACTTTTTAAGATTGACCAAGAATCTTTGAAAAGCTCAAATAGCAGTTCAATTAGAAGTGGAGTGGCAGGTACTCCTGCTGTGTAATTGGGCACCATCTCTTTACGCGAGTCAGCAATTTATGGTGGTCTCACAACTAACGATTTACTGCTATCCCTCACAGCGTGAGCAGGCGCGCGCCGAGTGAGAAAGAGAGAGCGAGGGAGTCTGCGACCGGCGGATAAGCACTACCTTAAATTTGGCTGCTGATACAGTGGAAGTGAGAAGCCTTAATTCAATCTTATTTTGCTTGTGTATTGCTGTTTAATGGTGTGGTGTAAAAATAAATGAATCAATACTCCTGCCTGCATGTCTCTGTTCCCACCAGAGTAAAGAGTTAGGGAATAATTGAATGAGTGCCTCTCAGACTGAGACAAATGACTCTCATCTGTGACTGATTGTACCCACCAGCCCCTGCTCCCCCGTCCCTCTCTTTCTCGCTCGCTGCCCCGTTCCCTCTCTGCCCGTGTCCTCTGACTAATGTTAAAATTCAAATCAGCGTTATTGGCAGCAGAACAAATGATTTGGTGCCAAATGTTTTGGATTCGCTCTCTTCCGAGACGAGAAACCGAAATGAAGCATTGTTCGTTCGGTTGCAGAGAGCATCATTATTGCTACTCGTTTTTATTAATTTGGCCCCTGAGAAGTTTTTGAATGTATTTAATGTGTAACTAAATTAGTTTGACTTCTCCCCCAGTGTTTGTGTTAATCAACATTAATCCATGTATAGCCCGGGTCAATCCCTGTGCAGTTGGCTTTAAGAAGGCTGTGAAAAATGGACAGAATGAGGAAGCTCCTGTTGTTGTTTTTCTGTTCCTGTGGGATCAGGCTCTGGCATACGGCAAACCTCCTTTAGGCTACATAGTTTAACGGCACCGACCGAAAACAAATTGCCATTGGGGTGAGAGAAACAAACCTAAAAATAGACTGAAAACAAGTCTTACACAATTTTGCTTTGCCATTAAATCCATCTTTATCTTCTTGTGCCCAACTGGCAGACAACAATATTCATGCTGATTGACAACAGCAACGTTCATAGCCTATTTTTTAAACATCCAGAAAGCTAAAGAGATAATGAGATTCTATTTTGTGTGGATTATTTCATTGTTCAAAAAATAATGTGGTGCAACCCCTCAAAAACTTTAGGTAACACTTTATTTCGGTGGTCCACATTAGATTCTAGTAACTCTAAGTAACTTTGTAACTACACATGTTTAATGGCGTGAGGGCGGGGCAACCTGTCACTCACATGACATCACTGCCATAGCAAACCACAACCATCCAATCAATTCCCCAATGACAAAATCGATCGACAAGAATTCTTGTTCAAGAAGCCATTTCACTCAGATATACATCACAATAAGGAAGAAAAGAATATCGCAAATTCTCTTTCATGCCAATTTTAAGATGTGTCCACCCGCTTTAAGATTATTCCATCAGCGTCATTGTCATTCAGCAATAATCTGTAATTCATGATGTCATTGCTTTTGAGTGGGACCTGCTTCATGGTTTGTGATGGGGACCCACTGGTTTGCGATATGCCACTGGCTTTTGGGGCTGCGACAATACTGGTAAGTGTGCGATTGCATCTCAATTCAGACTCAGTAGTTCTCTCCCCACCGTTTCAGGCTTATTTGTGAGGCAATTTATTTAAAAAGAAACCTTTCCCATTCCTTGCTACATTTCAGTGCTAATTTCTGTCTTTTAGACAGAATGATATTTGATCTTTAATCACAAATGGCCCATGATAACTAGTTCCACCCCAACTACTGTCCTAAAATGATTGAAGGATAACAGGTAAATGTCAGTTGGAGGGAAGTGTGGCAGATCTTAATGTAAATGTGACGGCAGCCGCTGCAGGCGTTCATGAAAACTCAGCGCTGTCTACTGGCGTTAACTGCTTTGAGTGCATGATGGTTCAGGAAGAAGCTTTAAAAGGCTAATTCCAGCTTTACACGGCCTCTACTCCTGCTGATTTCCGCTCGTAAAAGCCCCCTGTTTTCTTATTGATGACTTTTCCCTCTTCTCATTCACTTTAATCGCATTACCATATGAAACAGAAGGAGCATAACTATAAGGCGAACATCCATATTTTATAACGGCATTTAATTAGGCTAACCTGTGTGCAGGCGAAGCAAGCCTACTGCAGAAGACCTAGTTTTTCACAAATAGAAATGGGGCTCATCAATAACATCTTGTGAGGATGAAAAAGGTCTGGGATACAGATGGAAAATGTAAAAACGTTAGGGCTTCCGGTGTTCTATGTTCAATTTATCTTATTAGTATGCAAGTGAGCGCCGTGCCATTTACATAGCAAACTTTATATTAGAACGGGAGGCATAATGTGCACACCTTGGTTTCTTACCTTGGAAGCTGGCATGCATATAAATTAATGCATGCATATTGAACTGCGTGTTGAGTATTTGTCGCTATCTACTCTACAATCTACTGTTTTCTTAGCAGTCACGGAAATGTGCATAGTAATTAAGGAGCATATGTCTGCTCTGTGTGTGTGTGTGTGTGTTGGGAGAGGTAGAAGGCCAGCTGGGAGGTTAATTAAATATGCTGGTTCCTTGGAGGCAGAGTGGAACGTAGCACACCTGCCTGCGCGCACCAGCTCTCTCTGCGCGTGGCATGTAATGAGAGGCGCGAGTGTGTGTGAGAGTGGAAGCAAATCTTCTCAGTGAATGGCTGCATTTCTCTGAGGTTAGGCTATGTTTCATTTACTGCTGAAAACCAATGTAATTAAAGAAAGTGATTTATTTATGTGGGAGTCAAAATATTGACAGTCAGAGTGTGGTATTTGCACGGTATGCGCAAGAACGATAATGACCCTAAGCAGGCAGAAGGAATGAAATGCTTATCCCGTCACATACATGTGTTCGAGTGCGCAACAATGAACTATGACACGAGGCTTCCACTTACAGTAAAGGTGAACGGGGCATGCATTATAGAGAGAATGAGGCATTGTACAATCTGAAGGCTACAGGCAGAAAAGTGCTTCATGGAATATGCTGATGGAATAAGGTTGCTCTGAGATATTGTGGAGAAGATGCGCAGAATTTTTCGTGATGTGGATTCCTCTTTCTTAATCCTTTTTTTAAAAACCATGCTGAATAAATAAACATACCGGCCAGCATGGACCAATTGTCTTTCACTAAGTTTGTTTTGAATCAGGGATGTCCCATGCCGATCTCAAGGATTTTTTTTGTTTTGTTTTTTAATGATCGGCTATCCTAAGCCCGATCCTTTATTTTACATCAGCTGTCATGCAGATGTTGTGCAGTATGGAAAATGGTCCTTCAAGTGGGTTTGCCAACCGCCATTAAAAGAAAATGGAAAGAAAGAAAATAAGAAGCTCAAACGTCCAAGAACCAATGAGGTCTGTTCGAGCTTCTGTGTTTACAGTACATATAATGCACAATTTTATAACGAATCACTTAAATGTTGTTAAAGCTACACGGTGTAGGAATTACTCCCATCTAGCGGTGAAATTGTATATCACTACCAACTGAATATTACTTTCTAGCTCCTCCCATTCCGAGGGCGTTTTAACTCCTACGGTGGCCGTATTATTTAAAATCTGCCGGCAGTCGCGAGTAATCTCCCCCTCGCATTCGTCACAGTGCCACTGAGTGTAAAACAACGCGAAAGGTGAAGCTTGAATTTCCAGGTATGTCCCTCTTTGGCTAATGTATTTTCAAGATGGAGGCGCAACATTGCTTCCGCCATTCGAGCAGCTCACCCGTATGTATTATAAATGGCAGATTATACGCTTACGAGAATACTTGATTAGCTGGTAGAAGTAATTATACATTAATGAGCACATATCATTTTGAAAGAACAAAGTGGTTTTTGCTAAGAATCAACTTAAAAAATTACACAGTGTAGCTTTAACTGTTTATTTTTTCTGCTCTCAGACAGTCTGAGGCATTGTTGCCATAATGCGTCGCTATGAGATATCTATCTATAAAAAAAATATATGATAACACTTTACTTGAAGGGGTGTGCATAAGACTGACATGACACCTTCATAATCATGACATGACACATAATCATGACATGACACTGTTGGAAAATGCGTGCTAGTGTCTGTCATAGAGGCTGTTTCAAAGATTGTTGATATATGTGACGTCATGCCGTAAAGCAAGTCGTGATTCTCGCAAGATTTGTCAGGGCGCCACCTCTCAAACTTGCATTGCTGGATCTTGACCAAAAATGTATGCACCTCTTGATGGAAATAACAATTCAACATTTATTTTCATCAAGAGGTTCTACATGCTCCCTCCCAACCATTCTTTCACAAATTGAGCCTGATGCATCTGATTCATGGCTCTTTTTGATAATTTTGATAATTTTTTAAATTTTTTTAAGTGCTTCTTATTTATCACTCCATTGTTGTGAACAAGGCTGACACGTTGAACTGAATAAACAACATGAAAATCACACGTATTCATTACGGTTTAAATCACCAACTCATTCAGTAAAGGTCCTTGTTCTCAAGTGAGCTTGTCCAATATATATGCTCACATCTGGCTATTTCCAAGGCTATTTGCTCAATCTCGGTTTTGCTATATTCAGTCTTTAAGGACAGAGTATTACATTCGAAGGACTTAGGAGTCCATGGGAGAACAATTCGTTCATGACCGGAACATCACTAGCACACAGCCTAACAGCCTTCTCATAAATAGCTTAGATGGAACTGACGATCATTCATATCTGTTATTCACCACACCAATATGGTGATAAAATCTGTGAATATGAAATTTTAATTAACCTATAAAGAAGCAGCACAGAGCAGTGTCATTCAATTTCTGAGAAATACATTAGCTGCCATAGGCCATAAAAATGGCAAGCCCCACAGAAATCTAAGGGCAAGCCACACCATGTTCATGATGAAGATCTTGATAATGAAGTAACGTACGGTGAGATCGGTACTGACGGCTTTTGAAGAACATTTCATTCGTTTGTCAAAACCACAAGCATGAGTGCCTCTACAGAATCCCTCCAGGATGAACTGCCTTGAGGGGTGAATTTCGATGTATAACATGAAACGAAATTGCACGTAAGTCTGCGCTGGAGTTGTCTGTGATTGTTCAGTCACTCGCAGGCTGTCTGTGCTCGAGTCTGACAGGAACACTGGGCTTCTGAGCTGCTCAGGTCCCTGTGCTCGGCTCCTCAGCCTGCAGCTGGAGATAGCGATCAGACATTTGACACTGCGCGAAACGGCTGGGTTTGCAGACTCTGATTTGGAGCCTCAATACTTAATGAGGATCTGGAGGAGGACGACCTCAATCTTTCACTCATCTGTGGCTAACAGATGCCTCCCATTTTTATTTCTGCCTCTCTAGCTTCTTTCAAGCCTTTGTAGCTCACAACAATACGCCTCGAAGCAAACAATTGCCAATAAACCATTTGCGCTGGCGTTATTTGTTGCCGTGAAGCCTTTTCAGTGTGTCGGAGCTGCAAAAAGCTTTGTATGTTTGGAAGCTTTCAGATGTACTCTTCAGGGAGAATGTGCTCTACTGTTAAGACCTCAAGGTGCCATCTTTCACATATGTACTGTATACACACACGGCGTCTGCTTTTGCTGTTTCTTTTTGTGTTTGGGTCATAGGTAGGGTTGGGTATCAAGAACCGGTTTCTTAAAGGACAAGTTCGGCATTTTACACTTAAAGCCCTGTTTTCAGATCGTTTCTGATGAAGTAGAACGGTTAAGATTGAAATTTGGACAGATGCTGCTGGCCCGAGAATTTTCGGTTTATGTGGTTGCACCCACAATGGCTGCATAGGTGCACTGGAACAATCCTTCCTAAAACGCATTAAACTTTTGTTTACAAAGATGTGAAACTCACCGAGTGGTCAGAGGTGTTCACTGATATGCTCACACAAAAATTGCTGTAAAAGATGCTTTCCAACAGGTTTTATCGTAGTTTTTGTAATACCGTACCTCACAGCACATCCAATGGATGGAGTTGGACAAAAACTCTGATAAAACCTTGTTGGAAAGCATCTTTTGCAGTGATTTTTGTGTGAGCATATCAGTGAACACCCCTGACCACTCGGTGAGTTTCACATCTTTGTAAATTATAGTTTATTGCGTTTTAGGAAAGATTGTTCCAGTGCACCTATGCAGCCATTGTGGAGGTGGGAGGGGTGCTACCACAGAAACCGAAAATTCTCGGTTCACAGCATGTGTCCAAATTTCAATCTTAACTGTTCTACTTCATCAGAAACGATCTGAAAACAGGGCTTTAAGTGTAAAATACCGAACTTGTCCTTTAATTTCCAAGAATCTGGGATTCGACAAGACATACGCATTTCGATTCCGCTCAACGATTCCGGTGTTCACATTTTAATTTGATTTAAAACCATTCAAGCACAAGAAGACGCAAAAGAAAACTCAGTTTTCTGTGCTGCACATACGTCCAAAGCTCGCAAAGAGAGCCTCATATAGTAAGCGAATACTGAATTGAGTTCTCTTTCGTGTCTTCTTGCACTTGAATGGACAAATATACACAAAATGATGTAAACATTTCCATATAAACACAGTTGGTTTTGTTTTAAGTGAATGTGAATAGTTGAGAAAGAAAACCCATGTGTATCAGTTTATTGAATTTGTGCAATGGCTCTTAAAGTGACAGCAGCCTAATAAACCCACTGCTGTCTGTCATTAATGTTGATAAAAAAATAAACGAAAATCACTCACTGATCTTGACTGAACAACTTTTCTAACTTTAATAAAGTTTAATCTTTTTTTTGTTTATAAAAAGAAAACTATGCAGTGTTATTTTACATTTGATTTCAATTCCTGTACCTGAACATTTTTCAGTTTCATGTTTACTCGTCTTTTACAATGTTTGAAATTTATATTAGTTAGTCTAGTTTCTGCTGTGGTATTTTTGTTAAAACCATAGGCAAAAGGTCCTTAAGAAAGACAGAATAAATATGTTTGATATCTAAATGTTTGACGTCAATCGCTAACAACCTTTTTTTTTTAAATCAGCATTAAAAAATAATTTTAATTAACTTTTTATGACAAGGCAAGGCCCAGTTGTGCTTTCAGAAATCCATTCAAATTATTTTAAACTGACACAGACTGGCTCTTTCCAACCTCTCTAAACAAATCTTGCGCACTCATATCGATCAAAGAGCCTTCTCTAGGGTGTAGGCGCCCTTATTCAGTTCATGCAGCACACACTGCGTCTCGATCCACGATTGAAACATTCTTGAAGAATTCAGAAGAAAAATGTTCTGACTTTATGTTTGAATTTGGATAAGACACATCTGGTATATACCCACAATGTTCCTATTATTTTTATTAGTCATATTTTTTATGAACAGAAACCTTTACCTATTCATTTTATCTCAGTTTTTTCTTGTATAGAAGACAACATATGTCAAAATTGCCTAATATTACCCCACACTCCCCTAGGCAAGCTTCTCTCCTCCTTAAACCATAATTTTAAATGTCCAGATGGACTTGCCCTCTCAATGTTCAAATGAAGCTATGCCGCTGGTTTGGTTGTCTGTTTGACTGAACAACAGAGGTTAAGCATTGAAGCTCTGACCCTCGCCAGGATCACTGACAAGAACAGAACCCTAGCAGGAGAAAAAAAGGAAGGAGAGATGGGGATAAATGAAAAAGCTCATGGCTTGAGTTGCATTGCTATCTGACTAATGAATCCCTGGTGTCTGATTGACATCAGTGAAGCTTGTTTTTTTCTCTCCATGCCTTCGTCCTCCTCCTCTCTCTCTCTTTATTTTCTCATTCTCTGTCTGCCACCCATTGCCCCTCCCTTCTATCCACAATTTCCAGTCTTTTTCCTTAAAGCAGACAAGCTATACAAGACATCATACATGATAAACACCATTCATACGCAGTCAACAGAGCTGTGCACTCTCGCTGATTTTCTATCACACCCTGCCGCGCATTCACAAAGTCATTGACTTCGGTGAGCGTGCACACAGACCAGGCTGATGAGAGATATAATAAATGATGACCTTTGACGGCTCTGTCTGAGCCCGCCATGGTAGCTGAATGATCAAGTTTTAAATCTCCATAGAAACTGCAGGCCGCCTTTTTCCTCCCACTCTTCTGCTGGGTTTTTTTTTCCGGTGGCGTCTCTTTATTTTTGCCAGGCTAATGTGGCTCAGAAAGGCTAGGACTGAGGTTTTGAAGTGCGAGGGTGTGCGTTTTTTTTTTTTTCTGCAATAATGAACACTGCACAATAGGTAATCAGATCCGGATTCTTGCTTCGAGAGTGTTTCTGTACTGTTTGCGTGCGCAAGTGTGTTTGGTGATGGAGGCAGTATAGGTGGTGAATAGCAGGAAATGAGGGGAATGATGATTACAGAGAATGCTTCTGCCACAGACTCGTGTTTTTAGCATCCATCTCCTTCTCGTATTTTCTCTATCCTGCAATCATTTCATCAGGCGCTCTTCTCTTCTGGGCCCCTCATCACTTCCTCTTCATCCTCCATGCCATCCCTCGCCCTGCATTTGGCGCCAAAATGGAGGAATGTCTTCCTCTCACTCTCTCCCATTTTGCTCTGTTTTCATTGGCACAAATGGCTTTTTTCTCCTCTCTGCCAAAAAGCTTGTCAAGTAAGTCTACTGCAACAGCTTAGTTTTCAATCTTCGTCAACAATAAAATGAGAAATCAGCATTAACACAACAGCACATTTCTTTAGTGCAACTATAAAAATGACCGAGCAGATTACACGGTGGAGTGGTTTGCGATTCATTAGAGACAAATCCAATGCTAGTGATCTTTGTGATTTCGGCTGACATCACCTAAGCTGCAAAGTCTATTAATTAATGTTAACCATTTACAATCCAATTGCATTTGGCAGACTCTTTTATCCAAAGCAACTTATAGTGCATTTGGGATAAATTGAACAATTTACATTTGGGATATAAGTAACAAACTTGTCATTACTAGCACCAATTGATTTACTGCAGTGCTTCCCAAAATGTGGGCCATGGCCCCATGGCGGGCTGCAGAGATCACATTACAATTGAAATTGGTCTTTGCTCTGATTTTTTTCATGTAATATCAGTTTTAAATGTATCAAAACTGTATTTTTTATTATAGCAAGGTGAGGTATTGCTTATTTTTTAACTGTATTCAGTTAATCCATCCATCCATCCATCCATCCATCCATCCATCCATCCATCCATCCATCCATCCATCCATCCATCCATCCATCCATCCATCCATCCATCCATCCATCCATCCATCCATCCATCCATCCATCCATCCATCCATCCATCCATCCATCCATCCATCCATCCATCCATCCATCCATCCATCCATCCATCCATCCATCCATCCATCCATCCATCCATCCATCCATCCATGCATGCATGCATGCATGCATGCATGCATGCATACATGCATACATACAAACATACATACATACATATGGAAAACACAACTTTTAAGATTGACCGTATTTTCGTTTTCGGTCAAAATGCCTTTTGAATGGGAGTGCTAGGGGCACTACAATGATAGCATCAAAATCGCTATTTTTAAAACACTAAGAAGGCTCGACACAACATAAAACTGTAAGTATCATCAGGGGCTCTACACATGAACTTGATCATTGACTACATTGTTTGTGTACACAAAGTTTACTAAAAAGAAAGGTTTTGTACTTTATCAAAGGAGTCACTTTATCAGTTAGTGTTTCCGGTGGCTGGAATTTTGTTAGTCAAAAGTAGTCAATCTCCGAATGCACCATAATGAACTGACTCCATATGAGGATCTGTCATGAACTTGTAATTCCAATGAAAAGGATGATAACTTAGACACTTAGCTCATGGCAATTTAAATGGAAACAAGCTTTAGGAGCTTTCCATCTTTACTCTCCTCATGTTACGTAGCATTCGGAGATCGACTACTTTTGACTAACAAAATTCCAGCCGCCGGAAACTGATAAAGTGAGTCGTACAAAACCTTTCTTTTAGTAAATTTTGTGTACACAAACAATGTAGTCAATGCTTAAGTTCATATGTAGAGCCCCTGGTGATACTTCAAACACAGTTTAATGTTGTGTCGAGCCTTCTTAGTGTTTTAAAAATAGCGAGTTTGATGCTATCATTGTAGTGCACCTAGCACTCCCATTCAAAAGGTATTTTGAGCTAAAACAAAAATACGGTCAATATTAAAAGTGCCGTTTCCATTCTAATTATGCTTTTACACGAAAGTTTGACTCGGGTAGATTAACAAAAAGAGCCTAGGTTAAATTTTTGAAGCGAGAATTACCCTTTAAAGGAACCAAAAAAAAAAAAAAAAAACCACAATCCATAATTTTGCTGCTGTTGCATTGATATTTTCATTTTCACGACCAGCGATGAGCTTTAGCAATCATGTCACACTGCATCACACATGCCTTATTTTGTCCCCAGATCCTTTTTTTCTGAGTTCAGTTCCATTGAAGTTTGGAATTTTGTTATCTTTGTGGGGGCGAAGAGGAACTTGAGGGGGAGGGAAACAGCAGGGTGCGGTTTTAACATAAGCATATGCCCGCATTAAAAATTGAACCGGGAGCTGTTAAAATAACAAGGGAATGCCAGGATGTTTGATGGTAAGTAGGACAGAACGCTAAATCTTTTATTTTGTACCAAGCTGATGTATGGCCACTAAGGGTCTCTGCCCTCCAGTACAAGTCTTCGTTCCACTAAGTCCCCTTCCTTCCCTCAGTCAGCTCACTCTCTCTTTCCCTATCCCTCCATCCACTCAACCAATCAGGAGTCAGAACGAAGCTTCCCCACTGCAGGTGTCCACAGTAACTCTAGTTGAGTTGCAAATGAAAGCTAATGAATAATGAAAATGGCATCCGCGATGTTGATCGTAATGCTTTTTTTGGGTTGTTTCTCTCAGTTTATGTGCTCAGCTGGAGCGCTGCTGTCTCATTGGAAAAGGCATTCTGCCGCTTTACTCCTTTCTTGAGGAGATACAGATACAGTGGTACAATCAATTGTTTCAATCGCTGAAACTGGAAATGAAGATTTTCCAGTCTATTGCCAATCCCCACCGTCGCCCCCGCCCATCCTCATTGTTCTCCTTCATTGCAGAACAGGAAAGGTCAGGTTGGAGAGATGGATTTAAAACCTGTGATTGCTGCA
Organism: Phoxinus phoxinus; assembly: GCF_949152265.1. Lineage (NCBI taxonomy): Eukaryota > Metazoa > Chordata > Actinopteri > Cypriniformes > Leuciscidae > Phoxinus > Phoxinus phoxinus. Next base: position 18,986,600 of record NC_136876.1, on the reverse strand, counting down.
GAGAATCTTGTGCCCTTTCAGAGATGAGATTGAGGGGTTGTACATCTCCCTCTGTCACCAGTGAGTGTGCTGACCTCCTCCACCTCTGCCTTTTCAAGCCTTAGTGAGAACAACCCTTGGTCCATCCATGCCAGCATCAATGCTGACAGACAGGAGAGAGCATGAAAACAAGGAGCTTATCTGACTGAAATCCATCCGGAATGAAGCTTCACACAATATGAAATAAAAGGAGTGGTACCAGAATGTAAAAACATCACAACATGCTCATGTTTCAAACAATTATCACACATGTGCTTGCAGTGAAAGTAAAACTCAACTTTACTGGTATAGCAATGTTTTGAATATTTTAGCTGTAGTTTTATATTTCACTGTAATATGTAATAATATTACTTTATTCCACCATTGTTGAGCTGTATAGGCCCAACAGTAAAGTACCAGCCATGTTTATTATTGCTATACTGTACCTGCTCGTATCATGTTGTTTAGTGCGGTCTGCACTTGTTGTGTGATTTTGAAGTGTGACATCGGGAAAAAAAGGATTTTAGGAAAAAAAAGGTAGGCTATTGAACTTTACTGTGTTTTCCCTAATTTTTTTTTTTTTTTAAATCTGGGTTGAGTTAGTAAGAGACTGATGTTTTTTTTTTAATAAAATATTTTAAGTAAGTACAGTATATTTGATTAACAAAATAAATACATGTTCAAAATCCAACCTGTTTTCTATATGTGTCCGGACACATTTCCTTTGTTTAGTTGTCCGTTCTCCGTAGTTTTTAAGTGGTGGTTGTGTTTCTATTGTTCTGAGTATTTTGAGTTCTGTTAATAAAAACTAGACTGCTGTGTTAGTATGCCATCTCATCTTTATTTTGTGATGTCAAAGCTGCATTTTCAGCATACTCCAGTCTTCAGTGTCACATGATCCTTCAGAAATCATTCTGATATGATGATTTGCTGCTCAAGATTTTTGTTTTTATTATTAACCATATGTATCAAACAGTTGTGCTGCTTAATTCTTTGTTGAAAATATGATTTTTTTTAGGATTCTTTTAGTTCAAAAGAACAGCATGTATTGGAAATAGAAATTCATTTGCAACATTATAAATGTCTTTACTGTAACTTTTGATAAATTTAAAGCATTCTTGCTAAATAAAAGTATAAAAATACATTTAAAAAAAATAATTGTATTGACCCCAAGGAAGTGTATATGAGCTTAACAAGCAGTGTCGCCTTCAGTGCCGTTTGCTCTCTCTCTTTCTCCCATTGAAATAATGAGATCATTGGGCTACCACGTACCGTGTAAACCGGCTTAATCCGTTTGCTCAGTGTGACTGAATATTGAGTATTGGATTTCCTTGTTTTCCCTCTAACATCAGATCCACTCCACTGGATTTTCCCAAAATGTTCTGCCCACAAGCAAAATGTTTCCCTTTATTCACCAGCCCTCACCATTCTCTTCCTGTGTCTTATCACCTCTGTTCTTTCATTGCCCTTTTGCTGGATTTCATCTCCTCTCTTCCATTCTTTCTCTAAGCAATACCTCGTTCCCGTTGGCCTCTAGCATAGGAGAGTAAACACTGAGTGTGTAATTGCTCCCTGTTGCCTTCTGTTTTTGTAGTAATTGCACTAACGATTGCAAACTGTGCTTCAGATGTCCCAGACCAGCAGCTTCTGTCCAAGGTCACCTGAAGGGAAACACAGGAAGAAGAGTAACAGGCATGTCACACATACCCAACACAAAAATCTCATAATGCAACTGTGCTGTCACAGTTCAATGGCCACTTGCAATGTCCATACAGTAATCGAGGCAGGCATGTTAACATGCAACCAGTGAAGAACAATGCTGAACAGTCCAGTTTAAATCCAAGCTGAATTATGCTGGTTAGTGCTGGATTGACCTCAAAAACAGTTCAATAATCAAAAGAAGCAACTTACAATATGGTCTTTTCAAAGAAATGAATCATTTTCTTACCCATTTTCTCTCCCCTAAGAATATATTGTGGAAAAGGTCTCTTTTTTTGTCCATACAATGAAAGTCAGTATACTCTCACAAAAAAAGGGGTTATCCTTTAAAAAGATACACCTTTATACCTTATTTACCCCTAAAGGGTGCCGCCAGTGACAGCTTTTGTACCTTAGAGGACCCTTAGACCCTATTGATTCTTATTTTATGAACAAAAACAGATGAATTTTGATGCCGACTCAGACTCTACAATTGTCACAGTGTGAAGAAAACTTGATCTCTCCTATTAGTCAATAAAGCTATAATAACACGTTTCCCATTTCACTCAATGCGTTTTAATGAACACTGTTACTTGAAAATAAACAATCCACTCATTTATACCTAACTTAAATATTTCTTAATTTTTTTAACATTAAGCGTGTGTTATGTTAAAGTTCATAAACATAAAACACAAAAATGTCCCGGCATAATAAGCATATTTTTTTCCCCAAGCAACTCGCCTAATGAGGTGATGTCGCTGTAATGCTGATGACAAGACTTTGCTATCCAGCTCAATACTTTAAACCAGAGAAGTGGCTTAATACATAATAAACACTGAACTCTACAGCTACGGGTCACCTTGACAGCCTGTTCCCCTGACAATCATTATTTTGAGAAAATTTGTTTCCAGAATACTCTAACCAAGGTGTTGGTTTATTTTATGTACACTTTATTTTACAGTGTCTTTGGCTACGTTCACACTGCGAGCCTTAGTGCTCAATTTCGAAGTATTGCTCAGATACGATTTTTGGGGATATTTCTGATATATCCGAAATCTCCGATAGCTGTTCAGATTATTTTTAAATGTGGCCAATATCAGATTCCAGTGCGAACAGATCATGGTCCTGGACTGACACGCAAGCGCAAAATAACAATAAAAAGACATCACGCAGCACGCTGTCATACGGAAGTAAACACAGAGGATATTAAAGTTAGCAATTACAGGTTTATTTATAGTGTGATCTGCCGAGTAAGCCGGCAAATTTATGCACAGGCAATATAAAACAAAGAGCACAGTTTTTAAACATTTATGATACGAGCCCTCATGTTTTGCTTGTATAGAGCTGTCACTGTAATACTTATAAGTTCTGACACATCAATATCCTTCCAGTGACTACCTTTCGCAACTGTCTTGTATTTATCTTTGAGGTGACTCCCATGAGTGCAGAATTGTGACTCTTGAATGTTGCTCTAGTCTAGAATGACTTAAAAAATGCATCAATTCCAATATGGCTGTTCAGAGGTTGCATTGCAAAACATCTGACCTGTATCTAATTTTGGACCACATATGGAAGTGGAACAAATCGGAATTGAGAAGATCAGATTCAATGTGGTTTGTGCTGTTGTTCACACTGTCATGAGAAAACAGATCTGAGTCACATGACCAAACAAATCGGATTTGGGCCACATTTACCTGCAGTCTAATCGTAGCCTTTGTTAGACATGCTACATGTCTAAAGTAATTACAGGAAATAATGCATAATTAATTACATGCAACTAACCCTAAACCTAACCCCAGTCCTAACTATTTCCTACAAGTACACATTGTCCATTAATATTAATAATATCAATTCATAAATATATATTTTTACTGTCCTGAAGGATTCTGCAAGCTACAATAGGCTTTGATCTTTGTCCATTAAAATGCATATTTATTTTACAGACATAACTCAAAATATAAATCTACATTTCTACTTTTTAAGGGAGTGTGTTTATCTAGGTTTTTCAAAAGATTTGACGCCAATAACCTGGCAAACCTTGGCATGATTTTTTCTTTCTCGACAGCCTTCCTCACTGTAGCAACCTTTTACATCAGTTTCCAGGTGGAAAGCCTGTGTGCTCCAACTTCTGAAAATGGCAAATGAGCCAATCATATTGAAGCCTGCCGTATAAAGAAAGTGCTCACAATTTTTGTGTGCAATATGCATCAGGCAGCGAGTGACAGACTGGGCGATCTGTGGGTGTGCCATCTGAGACTTCGGGCTTCCATGACCCAACATATGCTGCTAACCAGCCCTGCAGGAATTCAGCAGGGAAATTAATTACAAAGTACGCCAGAGTCCAGCGTCCAGTTCCACTACCAGACCTGTTGCTCTAAATGGTATTTGATCTTCCTCAACACGCTTCTGACACCCTTTTATCACCCTATTGGTGGTAAGGAGCTTTGGAAATGGGCTCTCAGAGACAGAACTGCATGCTGCATCCCTCCTCAGTGAAGTCAGGAAAATAACGAACTGCCTGAGAGTGTGTGAGACTGATACGTGAGAGGAATCTTTAGCTGACTCGGAGAGATGGGGAACAGGACCCGCGGGGGGTCTTGCGTGGCCCGTCGTCGATGACGAAGGACATGTGAGCGCTGCAGTGATGACTGCAGTGTGTGTGTGTGTGTGTTGGGATGTGGTGACAGGCTGGAGACCGCAGTGCCGTTCTCCCGGTTCTCCCGTTGACACTGGCTAGCTGTGATGAATGCAAAATTGATAGGGCTCATTGAAATTCACAGACAAGAGGAATCTCCATTGACTAGTTCAGCAGAGGGGGCCGCTTGTTTGGAGGAAATTAATTTAATAACAAGATCAGTAAGGCGTCGTGATTGTGGCCTTGCCCCAATTTCCATATTAATGAATTTGTGTGCGTGAGGCATTTCTGGGCGAGGAGTCGTCACCTATTACCTTTCCTCCCCCTTCAGCTGTGTTTTGTTTGTTCAGCTTGGGAAAATGACACATTGGAGAAATAATGGTGGGAAACACACTCTTCACTCTAGGATTCAAGTGTCAGATATTTGCCATGTAAGCATAATCTTGTAGCGTCTCGGTAATATAGACGTTATATGCTTACAAATTCCAGCAGAGCTTATAAACTTGCAGGCACTTGTCTTTTAATGTATATTTTGATGTATTATGTATGGGATGTGTGGTGAATTGACGCTTTGAGTCCATAGACATAATAAAGATTTATGTGACGGCTTGGGGGACAGCTGTATTCGCTACGCCTGCATTATACAGCAGAAATGCGAAAGGAATACGGTATGAATTCAGTGTTTGCGCTCGTCTGATGAGATGCCCCAGAGATTGGCCTCTATGAATTTGTATTTCTCTGCAAAGGCAAATTAGTTGTTGTGTTGTTTTTAGACATTATCTTATTCTCTGTCTCTTCGAATTCTTCTTTCCTTATCTCTGCCTGTGGCTGCACTAAAGTCCAGACTGTCTTTTTTCTCTTTTTCTAATTTGCTCTCCAACAGGTCTCTCATTTATCTCAGGGCTTGTGTGAGAGGAAAGACTCTCTTTCTGCTGAACTGTGACTGCTTCAAATCCTCAGGCAGAGAGAACAACTCAATCACACTGAAACACTGAGAGCTCTCACAAAGGCCGGTCATTTGTTTCGGAGCTCCAGGCTTTTCCTGCAGATACTAAAACTGATGGGATACAACTTCATTTTAAGTAATGTTACATGTCTCAAAGTATGGGAAACTTTATGCTTTCTCAATTTCAGCACATCAAGCAGTATATTAACCAGAATTTAACATGATTAATACAAGTTTTTGGTTTATAAATTAATTTGATTTGATTAATTTGGTTAATAAAAGGAGGTGTTCAATCCATGAAAGTACTGAGTAATGTAAGGATTTTTGAAACCATCAGGATTTTTGCCTCTAAGGCTTTAAAAAGTCATGCTTTTAAAAGTCAAGTCATGGCACATGCAAGTGTAGTGTATTCATAGAAATTGGCAGCAATATGCAGGTCCACATGGAATCTGCACCTGCAGAAAAAGAAATCTACATTTTTAGAGAATTTGAAAACCTTTCAGTCAAAAAAAAAACCTACCTATATTGTGTTTGTTTTACATATTTTAAATAAATAAAAAATCTGGGACCCACCAGGCGGTCAGGAGGAAGACTCGAGCTGGGGCGGACTAACTCGTCACGGAGATTTACGATAAAACGACGTCTTTTCAGTTTCGAATCAACTAGTAGCCTATGGGCCCTATCCTGCACCCAGCGCAATTGACTTTGAACACCGACGCATGTATCATTCCTATTCTGCACCCGCGCACAGCGGACTTTTCCCTCCACAGACGCACGTCGGTAAATTAGGAAATGAACTTGCGCTCGCGGGGGCGGTTCAGCGCAAAGAGGAGGCGTGTTCCGGCGCAAAACTTCAATGGTGCTATTTTCCAGTTTTAGAAAGCAATTGCGCAACTGACCAGGGAAAAAACAGTCTAAAGACAGTGGCGCGTTGCGCGTTAGTGATGTAGTATTTTAAGGGCGCGTGCTTGCCATAATGTTAACCCGCATCCACTTTGATTCTCTAATATAAACAGATGCAGCAGTTTTCATTTTTGCAAATCATACATTATTACAAGGAAAAATATTAACACACGAGGGAAATCATTGTTGTGTCCGTGAAGATGTGAAAAAGATCTATCTAGATAAAAAAATAAAAAAATCTAGATTAGGCTACACATTTACTACCCAAATTATACGCCTGTTTAACCTAATTTGGGTGGGTTTCTCCCATCATCCCCAATGTCACTTCTCTGTGTTTTACGGCCCTGACGAGAACGTCGGTTTCCTCGGCTGTGAATCGCTCCTGCGTGCGCTGGCAAATCCGCCGTTATAATAGCAATCCGCCATGGAACAAGCGCGCCGTCTCTTAAAGGGAATGTGAGAGGACGCTCTGATTGGTTTATTTCACGTTACGCTCAAACCACACCTATGAATAATGAAGCTACTTCAGACCAACCCCTTTTAGATTTGCGTCGGGCGCAAGAGTCGTTTATCCGCCGGGAAAATAGCAACAGCGCCGGGATCCACCCACAAAGTTACTTGCGCTTTGCACTTTGACACTTGCGTTTCAGATCGTTAAAATAGGGCCCTATATGTATCAATTCTTTCGATACTGGCCTCGTAGGGCAGCAAAACAAGAGCATTCTGGGAGTTGTCTTTCATCCACATGAGCCAAAAATACATTTTCTGGCTTTTCTCAGACTAGAAGGCACCAACTTCTAAAATAATTTCACATTTCTACTACATGCATGACCCAATTTAAATACACATGCATCTTTCCACGGTGTGATGTAATTTTACTCATGTTTTGTACACATTTCTGCGTGAAACATGGTGCTTGGTGATGTCAGATCAAGCAGGCCGAGCAAATTTGTGTGTGAGTTAAAGCCTAAATTAAATCTGTTCATCATATAAAGGGATTGTGTCTCTTCAGAAAATTTGGACTAAACCGCTCAATTCATATGGATTAGTTATACAATCTCTTTTTGAACTCTTTGAAGCATCAAAATGGTAGTTGCTTCGACTGTCAATGGAGGGACAGAAATCTCTCAGATTTCATTTAAAATATCTTAATTTGTGTTTCGAAGATGAACAAAAATCGTACGAGTTTGGAACGACATGAGGGTAAATTATGACAAAAAAATTTTTTTCCAGGTGAACTAACCCTTTTAAATCTTACTATGAAATATTATGATGACTAATATACATTTCTTTCAGATAACTTGTGTGGATGTAAATTGGGTGGATTTTGATTTCATGTTGAAAAAATCAGCTTTAAAAACAAGTCTTCAGATTGTGTGCGGTCCTGGCTCAGAGAGACTGTTTTCCCTTGCGAAAATGTTGGTTAATGATTTGAAAACATGTGCTTTGCCCTGTTGTTGGTGTAGGTTAGTTTGTGCCCGTCTATCCAGCCCCCGTACACCTACGCACACTCCCACAACAACACGAGCACAGATGGCACACTCAAGGGGTTCTGGGAGAAAACAGGCAGTCCGTCAGAAAACAGATTTCCCACAGAGAGAGGTGTATTAGAGAGGAGGGTATGGGAAACTTGATAGTTGACAGTATGGAGTCTGCTCGCAAATTTAATGCAGCTGTTGGTCTGACCGGAATTTGAGTTTGTAAGGGAACGAAGTAGAGGTAATACTGTCTGAGACGGACACTGGCGGATTATGAATGTTCTATTTGTGATGCTCCGGTCCTGCGACTGGTTTAATCATACTTACTGCACGGCTTGGCTGAGCAGCTGGATTCCTATTACGGCTGCTTGGCCTGTTACCCTATTCTTACCCGATAACTATCAGCAGCCGTACCGGCAAATATTTTTTTTTCTCGCAGCAGGGCTCAGGGCATTTTTATTCCACCTGATCTCTCTATGAACTTGTCTTCATCTTGTCCTCTTTCTATTGGAACCATTCCGAGATCACACAGTCACATAACCACCTCTCTGACCTAGACACCTGCAGCATCTCCTCGATGACGTCAAACCGGATTTCACGGCAACCTTTATATTATTAAACCAGCCATAATGGTTTTATTGCCTTAGTGGAGGGGGGCATGTTCGAGCAGAAGGGTTATAAAGACAAATGACCTGTGGTTGCGCTGCAAAATATTTCTGCTTTATTGTCTTTCACAAATCAGCATGTAATGAAATTAGAGCCAGGAGTTCCAATCAATGTGTGTAGAAAAAAATGCAATTACGAGGGCAATTATGAAGTGGTGTCTCGTGGGAGATAAGGAGGAGAATGAAAACCTATTACAACCTGCTTTCCTTGTGTCTGTCCTCTTTACACCTCTATCTCAAGGGGGGAAAACAGCTGCCCAAACTTTCGAAAGCACCAGAATTAATTTCAACCTGAGGTGCCTCTTGCGCTGTTGACAGGAGACAGAAAGATTGAAGGGCAAATTCATTATAAACAGTGGTGCTACTTGCCAACCTGCAAACCCAAACACTATCCAGCGGTGAAGCGATGCTGTGTATCAATGAATCTCAACTGATTTGGACATGGGACCCATATTTTCCCATGGTCATTAAGCCGCCACCCAAATTTTTAGGAATTTGAACCAAGCTAATATATTTCTCAAAAATGGTTGCCACACCCAGTTGGCCAACCGTCCCACTTTACTTAAGAATATTACTAACACAAGTTAAACAATTTATATCCAATTTGTATCCCATTCACACTATAGTTTTTCATAATACAATAAAGTTAGCTGGTTGGTATGAGCCACCACAGTCAAAAATATCCCTGGAAAATATCAAAAGTACAATAAAGTATTATTTTGGGTTAAGTTTATGGAATGGTAAATACACAATATTAGCATGAACTGTAAATAAAACATATAGACACTGATCCTGATGAATAGTATGAACATCTTACTTGCATGCAAATCCTTCCAAACTAACACACAATGTACCAGTTGCATAATTCATTGGTACTTTTTGGCAGTTTCATGACTTAGTTATTGACAAATATAACTACGATGTTGCATTCTCTTAATTTAATTTGCTCTTTATATATGATGAAGTCATACACAGCGCACACCGACGCATTTGTTTCATGTTTTTATTTTTACATTTTACTTTCTTGTACAGCTCTTTGGTTGAAAGATAAAATTAGATTTGATCGCTCGATTGAAAAATGTGTGCCGCAAGCACAGTATGACGTCTGACTGACAGGACAGGAAAGATCGACTTTCGTAAGTTAGAATAATGTTAGAATAATGACACTGACACGTTTTGCTTAAACTGCATCTGACAGAAGAGTCAACGTGTGGAATCCACGTGTACCAGATGTGGGCCCGAGCTCAGCCGGCACTATGTTGCTGTCTGGGTTACCTTAGAAGACAGTTGTCTATGTAGTCAAGCGCTCAAGGTTTCCTCAAGGGACAAAGCCCTTTTATTATATTTTTTTTTACTCAAATTGCTAGGTGAGTGTTAATGTTGGATGCTGCATGTTCAGTTGTCCTAGGATGTGCTTCATGTGAAGAAGAAAGGGTGTGCCAATTTTACAATAACAGATAGTGTACACTGCAGTAGAAGGGAAGGGCCTGCGGCTCTTTTAATTGGCTGCATATGAAACAGCTGTCATGCCCGCCATTTGGGCTGTAGGTCTTAATTAAACAGCAGTGCATGCTGGGCCGGCTGCAGCCTCACTGAGAAACGGAAGGTGTTCTGTGAAACACACCGATGTCTCACTCACACAAACACGCGCGAAGACGCGTGCATTCACAAGGGTGAGTCCGTCTCTCTCCATCACATCACCTCCATCACTTAAACAGACATGCAGCAGGATGCTAACAGACAGCTTTGCTTGTCTCATTGAAAGTTTACTGTAGTCCCAATGCACTAGTCTTAAGAGAAAGGACGCAGTGTAGATGCAGTGGAGGCTGTTAAATGCTCATCTTTTATTCAGGAGGGATGCTTGCTGATTTGAAGCACTCAAATAAGAGATGTGGCTGTGCTAATGTTGTTCCACCCACAATCAAGATTCATGAGGCCTAGGTGCATGTTTGTGCCTGAAAGAGAAAGGAGAAGAAAGGGAGCGTGTACAAGCTTTCTTTGGATTTCTTTCGCTCGGCTTCAAAGCATTGCAGCATTCTCAGCATGATTTCTATTTTTAGCGGCCTCGCTTGCATCAAAGCCTTAATTCCCTGTACGTATACAAATGAAACAATTATTCAGAAGTCTTCACCAGTCTTAGATGCCGCAGTGTGACACGCATCAGATGATTTTCCTGTTATTTACCTTGTAAATTGTAGAACGTCTGTTTTACACCGTGCAAAAAACTATTTCATCTGCCATATTAACAGGTCGCAGCATTCGCACTGCAAGATTAAGCAGCACTCCAAGTGGAGTTCATTTGTGCCATGTGTAGCGCGGTGATCTCAGAAGAAAATATGTTGAAAATGAACCATAGTTTTTTTTCAGCACGATTCTAAGCAATATAGGATTTTACGAAGTAATAACAAAGTGGGTGTCTTTGAGGGAACTTTATTCTTATTGTTAGTAGTAGGTTCAATTTAATCGAAATAACACAGTGACCTACTCATGGTTTGAAAAAGACCCATTTATGTTAAGAAGAAAGGCCCTCTTAACATGCATTTTTGGTGATCAGTTCACGATCGAATGGCACTCAGAATTAAAAGCCGAGTATACCGTAAAAGCACCAGAAATTACATTTGCAAAGGGTTTGAGGCAGATTTTAATCACGCTTAATGAAGATATAAATGCAAACGAGTTTTCGTTATGCATATTCAACTTCATATTATGTGAGGTAGCGCTACAATTAAAGCATTACGAGTCACAACAAAAGCGCTGTGTTGTTGGTATTTGGTTTTTTCTTTTTATTCTGGACTTGTTTTGCAAAAGAAGATAACAGCTAACCCTTCTTTTGTGATACTCACCTGACTTAATGATCAATACCACATGAATTACAGGTGAAACTCGGAATTCATTTATTTAAATAATTCAACTTAAAACGTGAAACTAATATATTATATAGACTGCAAAGTGAGATATTTCAAGCCTTTTGATGATTATGGCTTACAGCTATGAAAACCTTTTCACAATATTCTCATTTTGAATTTGGGGTTTTCATAAGCTGTAAGCCATAATCATCAAAATGATAACAAATAAAGGCTTGAAATATCTCACTTTGCATGTAATGAGTCAATATATTAGTTTCACCTTTTAAGTTGAATTACTGAAATAAATTAACTTTTGCACGATATTCTAATTTTTCGAGTTTCATGTATTACACTTGTCTATGCACACTCCACATTTTTTTCTCACACTTTCATCAATTTTACTCCCTATTGTCCTTTACTATGGGAATATTAATAAAACTAGGAAACACAATAGACCATATACAGTATCAAGTTTTGGTTTAATTCCACGGTGATTAATCACTATTTGGATGCAAATTCGCTTTCACTATTGTCATGTAATTATCTGGCTTGTGATACTCTCGATAGCCAATTCATAATTTATTAAAGGAAAAAAAAAACCGAGGTAACTCAAAAATCACTTTTCCACAGGTGTTATGTTGCTGAAACGCTCTTAGTGTAAAAGCATCACGCGTGCCTGTCGTTGCAGTTGAGCTACTGCATCATTTACGTGCTGGTTAGGCATGCAGTGTGAAACAGATTCATGTGGGATTCATGCACAGCTGCTCTTTGCATAGTGTGCTGAACTCACAGGAGAACTGAAGAGGAGACAGTGGCATCTGAAAATCTTTCCAGTTTGCTGAATTTGCATAATTTTCTACCTCACTTCTTCTGACTCCCACTCTCATACAAGTATTACCTCTACCTTTATTACTGCTAAAGGGATAAAGTAAAACCGTTAGGTTTATCATTTAGTTTAGCCATTTAGTTTGACAATTTTGTTGTTCTGCCTCTGAAGTAATTGCTTCTGTGCCTTTAAGACTGCTATTTAATCAGCTCTCAGCTATGACAGATTCACAGTACAATCTGCTCGGAAATGTGCCACACAATCCGTTAAGATCAGTAATGTAAAAAAGTAAAAGTAAAAAGCAAATTTCAGCTGCTTGGTTCCAATCTTAGGAACCTTCAGAAGAATACGCAGAGCTGTAGGTGCTACACATAGCAAGGAACGGCACAGCATTTTCCAACTTTTCACAATTTTACTTGTCAATTCAGTTTTTTTTAAGAATAACAGTATCTTTCCTAATCCAAATGTGACTGTGGGTGGGCCAAGTTTCCAGACATCAAAGTTGACGTGGAATTGTGGACGGTTGTATGTTAATGTATTTTAATAGGTTTCTGACATCAGAAATAAATGAATAAATAGAGTTGATTGTTTTTGGAGTGAATCGGCCATTACGATGAAGTTTTGAGTTCATAAAATCACAGTATGAGTTCAGTAAAATCACCATAAGTGAGGATTGATGGATTCGACACATACACAGTGAGCCTTACTTTTCAGTTGCACTTACACGGATGTCCATGTGGACATGAAAACTGAGCGGATATTAATGGCGAAAATATACTCAAATTAAATAAAGAAAACATCTAAATGGTAGTTGGACAAGCCCACTGTTTCTAATTTAATATTTTTTACACCGCCTGCTGTGGAGGCGTGCCTTGTAAGAAAAATGGAAACAGATTGCAACTTGGCAGGCGCAAACAACAACAACAACCGCAGCAGCATCTGTAGCCCGGGGCCTCATCTGTCCAACTGAATACGGTTGCTTTTTATTCATCCTTCCGCTGTCTTCCATTTCTTCTCTTCTGCCACCTCACCTTTCAGCCCTTCATGTCACGGAGCTCTTCCTGACTGACGTCTCTCCTCAGGACGGCTGACACCAAACAGGAGCTAGATTCTCTTCCCGAGGCAGTCGAGAGGAGCTCGGCTCATCCTGCTGCGGCATATCTCCAATTACATTACAGATGCAGTTTAGAGAAAGAATACTGAGCGCACAGGCTTTTACACAAACTTTTCACTACAGAATGCAGCCATTAGCAACCAATGGAAGAAAAAGATGAAACTTGAAAATGGTAAAGTTTGATGTTTATTTACTCTTGTTTTCCACAAATGAAAAGAAAGTACTCATGCTGAATCATCACAGGAAAGAAAATAAAGGCTCAGTTCAAGTCCATATACCAGTACCAACCTCGCTCTCCTTCAGAACATTAGATGAATAATAGCACTCTATGAAGTTTGGAATGCAGTAAAAAAGTCTAAGCTTTAGTCATGTCCTCCTCCACATTAATGTTTTGTATAAGTGTGAGATTTGTGTGGGCATATCAGTGTGTGTACATTTGTGTATGAGCAAATGTGTTTGTAAGGTCTACACGACCTAGTCCTCGGCTGTTTTAATGACCTGGAACAATGTGACGTTGTAGAGGACTTGATGTCCGTTGTTCCAAGTGTAGAGCACTCTTTCTCGGGGGTTGTAGTCCATCATGGAGATGTGGGAGTATTGGTTATGGAAGGGGATGTCTGTGTACTCATAGGTTGAGGTGTTGGTGTAATATGCGAAGTAGATCTTAGCACCAGCCAGATGGGAGTTGGTGACGTAGAGTGTGCCACAGATCATGAACGACTCGCCGGCACTCCGTTTGGGGAAGCCTGTGTCCCACGTCTGAAGCACTTCCAGGCTTTGAGGCTCCAGGCGGCTAATGACGATGTTTCCAGCATTGGGAATGGTGGTGTAGACGGCCCACAGCCCGTTCTCGTCGGCCATGAGGTCGATGTCGGATGATCCGCCCCAGGAGTAGGGGAAGGTGTTGTTGTAGCCTGCGCCGCTAAGGCTGCGCTGCACCAGGACGCTTCGAGATCGGAAGTGGTACTTGATGAGGATGTTACTCTGGTATTTATTGTAGTAGAGGGAGCCGTTGTAGACCACGTGGCCCGTACCGGCCCAAGGGTGAGGGAGGAGATGCTGCACGAAATTCTGGCCCTTCATGAAGTCATTCATTGTGCGGTACTCCAGCACACGACGTCCCTTAAAGTAACCATCCATTGACCACACCTGAGACAGAATAAAATATACAAATGTAAAATGCATGATGGTTAAAATGTATATCCTTCAGTGTTATTATATGCAGTAATTAAAATTTTATTATATGAGTGTAACTAAAATACATTTTCATGACTCCAAAACTACTTTAAAATAAAACAAATTGATACATGGTATACTATAAGACTTGAAACCTTTACAACCTGCTTGAATTAAACATGAAAGTGCCAGTAAATAACAACACGTTTTTTTTTTCATGCTGTTAAACATATTTTTAAACACTACCTCAGCACTGCTTAGCACATTAACTTTGGCAGCCCTAAAACAGAAATTAAAAACAGAAATAAAATTTTAATTAAAATAAAATGAAGAAGTTTTATTTTGTTAACAAACATGCATTCATTACTACTTCCATGAGCTTATTGTGTCTGCCTTAAATTAATACATTGTTTAAATTAATACATTATTAGCTAACTATGTGATTTGTATATGTACATTTCTGAAATACATAAGTGGGACATGGATTTTCTGCTTTGAAACCATATGTATTGTGAAAAGCGCTATACAAAAAAAGTTGAAAACTAATTTAAAAAGGTTATATAATTTAATAACGCAACTACGAAAAACGTTTTACACAAACTCTTAATTTTAAGGAATTTCCAGGTCAATCCATGTTCCATGACAAAGAACTCCTTTGTACTAAAGCACCGATGTTCTTGTTTCCAAGATGCACAAGATGCTCTTTGGATTATTTGCAAATTATGCTGGAGGATAATCAGGTTTATCCTGGATAAACTTGTGGCGTTCATGCAGCTGGTGACATTAAAGCTAAAAGGGGATATATGAGATATTAAGACATATGAATTACAAATAATCAAATTGCAAAAGCATTTTCACAAGTGGTCCCAGACTTATGGTATGTATAAGAATGAACCAGGTTAGAAATGAAAGCTGAGGTTTGTGTGCAGAGAATGGAGTAGAGAAATCATATACCTGGATGAAAGTACAGCACATCAAAAGAGACGCCATCTCCTGACTTACTTTTGAGAGAGTGAAAGCAGAGCCTTTCTTCCTGTGTAACCAGCAGTGACTGTCACTGTGCACAGTCAGTGTGCGTGTGTGTGTGTGTGTGTGTGTGTGTTGTCAAATCTATTGATCTGCTCTCTGTGTGGGAGTGGAGAGGCTGTATGTGCTCTGCACTCGGCTGCAGCAGTTGTTCCCTGCCCTTTTCCACTCCACATTCACAGGAAATCAATCCTGTTAGCAGTTCTCCATCTCTCTCTGCCTCTCTTCTCCTTCCTCGCCATCACTGTATGAGCCTGAAGTATCTATCAGGCACACAATAGCCATGCTGTGCCCCCATCTTCACCAAGCCATGCTCCGGGCACTCTTTATTAACACATCGTAATGAAACTTCAGACAGTCAGCTTATTTAGGAGGGTTATTATGTTCTTTCTCCTGCATAATGAAGCCCCTCTGAGGATTTAACGCTCCCCTGCTATCTTTTGCCTCCTCTCCTCCTTCCTCCCTCCCTCTTGCATTCTCCCTCCCTGCCTCTTCCCCCATTTCTCATTCCTAAGAGAGATGCTGTGCATTTTTATTTTTAGGCTACTGTGGGGCTGTGTGGTGACTGGAGAGGAGGAGAGCAGGTGACTTATGGACAGGCAGGATAATTGGAACATTAAGTATAGCATTTCCTTTGTGGGCTCAACGAGTCCCTGTAGATCAGCGAGTGGAGCCGTGGTCACACTGTGGTCGGCCCGTCTCCGCCTCTGTGTTCTCTTCTAAATAAAATGCCATATGTTGTGCTTTGGATGCTGGTGTCTGCATCTTTAAGCTTGACCAGCAACGCCGTGTGTGACTTGGTGAATCTAAGGATTGGTGAATGCTCAGGGGATGCCTGCTTGATTTATATGACCATTAGTTCCACTGCTGTGATGTATTTGTCACTTTACATGATTGTTGATTGATATTTGGCGAGTGATGCGATCATTAAAGTCAAAGACAAAGGACTGTATCATTGGAGATGAACTTTCAGCTTTCAGTATCAATTTAGATGCCCCCATGGAAGAGAATAATTGATGATCGTTGCCTGTTGTCCTCTCTCCACGTCAGTCGTTTTATAGTGGACATTTAAAAAGACTGAAGGCTTCATGGACAGAAAAAACAATAGCTAGAAGGATCAATAGATAAAGAGATAGAACAATTGATGAAATGATAAGATAGAAATAAATTAGGTAAGAATAAATATTTTCCCAGAATTTACTATTGAATGTTTTGAATTCCTGTCATTCAAATTAAAAAGAGCCCATTTGTTTAATTTGTCAACCCTATTCTCCACCAACATTGTCAGGGTCATCACCAAAACTATGGGTTGGCCCACTCGCATCTGGACCCAATGTGTAGATCACACCTTAGAGCTTTTTCAGCCGTGCTCTTAGGGACTCACTGTCCTAGGCCCAGTTGTTCAAAAAGTTGAATCTGGATCTGAATTTGGAAATCCCATGTTTTGCTATCCGGAATCAGGCAATCCATCTTACTTTTGTGCCAGTTTATAAAGCAAAATTGGATTTGATCACTCTGATCCATATGCACACTTTTTCAGATGACCAAATCTGGATTACTAGTGCTCTACGGTGCCCATAAAGGGACATGGTGATAAAAAAACATATAAAACAGGGGAAAAAAATATTTAAATGCTTTTGTGTTCTTTCTGAAAAGATTTGCATAGCGTTCATCTGAGAAAGTCCGCATACGCTCGCAAACAACTTTTAACTTAACTGGTTCATCTCTTATGATTATGCCAATGTAGTTTACAAACAGTGATTAAAAAAAACACTTTTTAATTCAATATAATATTTTTGCTTGATATTCACAGCTGTTTGGAGATTATTTTATGGCACCAAAATCTCTTTTTTACTTTACTGTAGGCTACCAAAAGGATTAATAGGTAGTCTAATGTCTACTTCTAATTTATTACTTTAACAGTTAAACTAATCAAGAGCAAAATAAAACGTGGGTCTATATATTACATGATACAAATGTATTTTTTGACAAGTTTTAAAGTTATTACATTTTTGTACATTTAAGTAGGTATCCCAATCTTACTAAAATGTTTTGAAAAACACAAACTGATAATTTAATCCAGAACAAAACCAAGATTGGATTTTGTGATCCATTTTGTGAATGGATTTTGAACAATCCATTTTCGAGATTTGATCCAATCCGATTGCTGAAATTCGTTCAGATTACTTTTGAACAACTGGGCCCTGGAGATTTTAGCTCCAAACCCTAATCAAACACCTGAACCAGCTAATCAAGCTCTTTGGAATCGCTTGTAAAGGAAGAGTTCGAAAATCTGTAGTGTTGGTGTGCCTCCAGGAACAGGGTTTGGGAAACAAGACTTTAAGGCAGAGGTCTTCAACCTTAGAGGAACAGGACGACTCTGGCTGCTAGTAATTCCTGGCAGTGATTGGTGTTTGCCTAAAGAAGTTGTTAATATCCAATGGAGTTATTAATATGGGGACTGTGGCTCTGACAGGAGATGTGAGGATTGAGGGAAGAATGGAGTGAGAGTATGAGCATAATAGAGAAGGAAAGAGAGGGAGGGAGAAAAATGGTGGAAGAAACATCCATCAGTGACTCAGCTCTCACTGCTGAGGAGCAGCTTCACTGTACCAAAACACTGACTCAGTCACAGTGTGTGTGTGTGTGTGTGTGTCTATGGGGAGAGGCGGCTTATAGCAGTGGCAGTGATAGAGTGTTGCGGTACGGTCGTTCTTACCCTATTATCGGAGCTGGGGATCATTGTGTCAGTCATCCAGGAGCCGAACCTTGACCCTGAGGCGCGAACTGTGATGGGGTTACTAACGCCAGTTAGCTTCCCGCAACCTGGCGATAGAACACAGGGGACACCATAAATGACGGCTTCAACGAAATTCAGATGCACCAGTCAGCATTAAATTGCCAAAAGCGACTTTTACGGAGCAGAACGAATATCCGTTAGATCATCGTTTTAGATTTTCTTGTGAAGTCATCAGTTTCACCCTGAATAGAACATGAGCTTGTCTCATCATGCATCTGAAAGCCAATTACTCTTTCAGCCAAATGAACTTTGGACGTTTCGGTGCAAGGCTTGCTAGCTGGCTGTTTTTAAAGTTCCAACGTTAAATTGCTTATCTAATTGGACAGCAAGCACATTTTCACTTAATTGGGTCTAATGTGGTCTCCCCGACCATCAGACATGTCTAGTTTACTTTTGCTTTTTCAATTTAAAAGCAAATTACGGCAGCTGCTCTAAAATAACCCCGCAAATAATCATTCCAAACGAGTCCTGCACTGAGAATCCAATAAGTAAAAATTCTTTCCATTTTCTTGTTTGTCGCAGGTCACATACTGTTAGTCCACAGTCAATAGCTGCCTATTCCTGGTTATTAAAATCAGCTCAAACCCACTTCTACCAGACGTCTTACCAAGTTTCTGCATGCAGGAGTGCAGGCGAGTCTCCAGCAGTAGCACTCGCTGCCTGAGCTCCTCGTAGTCGTAGGCTCCCATCTCCTCTTGGATGGCCATGAGTACCAGGGACAGATTCCTCACCTCCTCCCTCAGCCGCAGGATCATTCTTGCATCCGCCTTGTATTGCTCCAGCACTGGCAGCAGGGGAAGCAGCTGAGTAACCTTGTCCTTTAACTCCTGAGGGAGAAGGAAGGAGTGCAACGGTGGTTAGGAGTGAAAACGAAAGATGAGAAACGGTTAATCTCCCTCTCATAGAGGTCTGGGAATTTGCAGTCGGCTCTCATAAACTATTCAGCATGTTCATCTCCAACCTTTCATCTCGCATGACCGGTCTCCGGCCCCTGGATCCGAATGCATCCTCACACGAGAGCCGATTATTGATTGTGTGCATCTGCAATCTCTGACAATCTACCACTTGTCTGACGCAGCGACACAGGCCCACTCATCAGAGAACTGCCAGCTCTCTACCTCGGTGGGCGCTATGAAAGAACTAAAACTTGTGGGCTGATCTCAGCTCAGCGAGGGCCATCAGTTACGGCACCCAGGCGAACTGGTCGGCCTGGCATAGGCTTATAGGCTGAGGTGTATCAATAAAGGGGGTCTGAACAGCAGGTGTATCAATAAAGCATGCTCACCACAGGAGGGGCTGTTTCCTCCTTGTTAAAGTTTATCGTAAATCTGGTGATGGAGCTGCTCTCAGCCCTGCAGCGCCACATCATAAATCTCATTTTCCTTTTCCGAGACACAAAAATTTAGTCTCGTTAATCTCCCACCCTGCCATAGGCGACTTTGAGCTCTCAACATTCATCAGCAGCCTCGCCGAAATAAAGCCGGGCTTTGAGACACCCACTCTTTGAAATAGTGCTTTTAACACGGGCACATCTCGCAAATATTTCACAGCGCCAGCAGTGAAGAAGGGAGGAAAAAAGGATTATGGCGCTTTGAACATGTACTGATAGATGAGGAATGATTTCTGGAAAATTTTGGAATAATTTTCTACGCAGCGTTTGGTGAGATGACTCAGACCGCAGCAGAGCGGGGTGGATGGGTAAGTGGTGGTAGTGCCTTCTGAAATGATAGTGATACCTCTGGGAAAAGTGTCTGTGGCTTCCATCCCACTCTTTTCAGCAGACGGCTACATGTTACTCATCTTAAAGCTCTTACGGTCCTCTGTATATCGTTAACGAGTCCTTCACTATTCTGAGATCATACAGAGCTACAAGCACACTATCATATTTAAAAGATGCAAGAATAAAGCAGTCTGAATCTTAGCCTTTAGAAGAGCAGCTGCTAGCTAAAAAGAACAGAAAAACATAGCCTTTTGTATGCACATACACACACTTATTACTGAAGCTCCATGTTCATTTGAGGTGAGTTTGAATTCTCTCAGAGGACCTTTGGTATGTCTCAGTTAAACACAACAATCAAGTTGTATTGAAGGTTAGTGCCAGTGTCTATGACACGTAGGGGCAGAGGCGCCAGAATGAGTTTTAGAGAAGGGTGGCTGAAGGTAGGCGGGTTGTGATGTCAATATAAAGATACTGAGGCTGTGAATACTAATTAGTGTGCACTAATGTTGCTCAATCTCCAGTCATGTTACCAAATGAATATTAATGCTAAACTTAGCCTTGGTTGATCCCAGCACACACAGGACATCCCCCTAATGATCCTATGGTTTCCATTTGTTAATTTTTTGGGAACCAAATAAGAACATTCTGGGAACGTTCTTTTTAGGTTCTTTTTTTTTTGTAATTAAAATTAAACCTTACCAGAATGGTGCAAGGTTTTTTTTCTTCTTCTTTTCTATGTAATAACCTAAAGATAATTTATACCAAACATTCTATAATGGTTAATTATTTGTAGGTTTAATTTTTTAGGCAAACCTAAAAAGAATGTTATTTCCAAAAATAAATCTTTCCTGGCTAACCCAAAACAAACCAAAGAAACGCATTTTTTAGGGAATGTTCTGAGAACATTGTTACCAGAACATTTTGGGAACCAAAAATTGTTAGCTGGGATTTGCTTGGTGTGTTAGATATTTCACATAGTTTTGACATTCATATCCAGTATGAAGGCAGTTTTACATGTCAGATTATTATTTTTAAATATTTCTTAATTAATATACTCAGTATGTGTATCAAGTATCACATTTGAATGGAACTATTTCAAATGTCATCTACACAGTTAATGTCTCGACCTTTTCTGATTGACTGATTGACCTTTTCTAGAGAAAAATAAATATACCATATATTATTTTATGCTACGAATACTACAAATACATTTACATATTTACGTAATTACCATAATATAAATACCCTGCATTTGTACTTTTAGTATAATAAATCTATATAATTTGTCTGCTATATTGGAACTGCTACTTTTGTACTTAACGCACTTAAGTTATTCAGAAAAAGTGCTGAGGTTCAACTAGTTCTCTACTCAACTAGCAAGTCTCAAGCGATATGTCAGTAAATATGTTAATAGATTTGTACTATACTTAGTATGAAATAAATATATTCTACATAAATCTGAGCTTACTTTCCAGTTTTTCTTTTTTGACTCAATCTGCATCATATTTTAATATCACTGACGTGGATCTGAACTAAACATGGAGGCGTTGTGAGAAGAAACACACCTGAAAACTCTTGGGGTTGAGGCTGCGTGGATTTTCAGAGGCAGTCTTCAGTTTGCCGTCCACTGTTTTCATGAGGTTCTCTGTGTCTCTCACGTACTGCAGGTCTCTGTACGTCCTCAGATCTAGCACCTCCATGGATTGAGTGATATTCTGAACCTGTTAAATACAACAAAACACAAAGTCAAAACAGTGTGATGCATCAGGGAATGTTTTTTGAGGGCACAACAGCGTGACGCCTTCAATTTGTTGTAGTTCAAATCAGCCTTCCTACATATTCAGACCTCCCGCCGAGCATCTTGCCCACATCAACAGACTGGGCGACGGGAGCGTGACTGTTGATCAGCAGCACACACACACACACACACACACACACAACTCGCTCCTATAAACTCCTACATACTCCCAGAGGCCACATACAAACACACACACAGAAAGATTCACACAACCTCCTCCTGGCTGCACTTAAGAGAATCAAACAGGATATGGATTGTATGCTGGTATTCTCCTCATGTCTTCACTGATGTGCACGAGGGGCCTTGTCTAATGAGCTGATCTGCATAGCTGTCAGACCCAATGGTCACACTTAGAGCTGAGGATTGTGGATGTTTGGATTTGGGCAAGGGTTAGGTGGGATCACATATTCACTGTGCATTCACTTATTGTTTGTCATGCATGTCGCTGAAAGCTTAGGAGGGCTGAGCATACTCACACTCTCACACACACACACACACACACACAAGAGGCTGGGTGGTGGTAGTTTAATTCTGTACACATCTCTTTCAGAGAGGGACTGACCCAGGTGTCCTCATTAGTCTGCGTTTTATTAAGCAGGAGCATTAGTGCCTCACAGCTGCTGCTGGCATAGCCACACACACATTTTATTGTCTGAGCGGTTGAGTTATGTTGGAGTACGGCTGTAGACAAGGTGTTTAGACCCTGACAGTGGGGCAAGGCAGGATTTAAGGTAGAGTTTGGGGCAAGATTTAAAGGGATAGTTCACCCAAAAAATGAAAAATCTGTCTCATGTCGTTCCAACGTTTTATGACTTCCTTTCTTCTGCAGAACGCAAACGAAGATATTTTGAAGATATTTCTGTCCTATGAAGGTCAATGAAGAGATCATGATTCATTTGATGAACAGATCGATCCTTAAAGGACAATTCCGGTGAAAAATGAACCTAGGGGTAATTAACACATGGTTACCGAGTCGATCGTTTTCTGGGATGCGTTTTCATGATAATCGAATGTAAAGAGTTTTATCTCTAAAAATAGATTAGCTTATAATGCTAGTATATGGGGCATATAATAGGTAAAAGTAAATCGCTAGTTAATACCACTAACAAAGCTCAAAATAGCCTCACATTAACACGGTAGCATAATGAGCGTCCCTACATGCAAACCGAAGCATTGAGAACTTTGTAAGTGTACAGACAGTTTAATAAGAAGATACTTTATAAAGACAGTACATTACGCATAAACAGGCAGGAGCCATCTTGGAAAACAGTCTCGACTAGTCGAGCCACGAACGTTGTGCTAAGTGAGCTGGTCGATAGGAATTATGTTTGTGAAATCTAACGTAGCACGGCGTTCGTGGCTCGACTAGTCGATTTACTTTAACCTATTATATGCCCCATATACTAGCGTTATAAGCTTATCTGTTTTTGGAGATAAAACTCTTTACATTCGATTATCATGAAAACGTATCCCAGTGAACGATCGACTCGGTAACCATGTGTTAATTACCCTAGGTTCATTTTTCACCGGAATTGTCCTTCAATTCACTCTCGAATCAAATCAAAACATTCATCAACTTGCATGTACACTGACTACATCAAATATCATGATGATTAAGAACCAATGAGGCTTGATGTTAGATGACTTTGAGGTTTATATTTTATGTAGTTTACGTTTGTTTTAATCAATGTTGTGATTTGATAGTGAATAAAGGCTTAAATGTTGATCTGTTCATCATGCAAATAGATTGTATCACATTAGAAGACAATATAGGGTACAACGAGGCTAAAGGCGCACTAGGGTAAAAGGCCCCTTTGACTTTTTTTTTCTTTTAAACCACTTGATGGCACAAACAATCAGCTCAGCACTTTTCTTAACAACCAATTTTTTATGATACACGTGGAAATTTGGCTGATCCTACACGGGATCGCGAACAGCAACACAAAGTTGATATGAGATTTTCTCTATTTAAAGTATTTAATCTGATTTTAAGCTATTTATGTAGCAAATAAGAATCATTAAAAAAAAATACTATATTTTGAGACAAAGTTCTTGTTAATAATTTTCAGTTTTGTTCAAGGTAATTAAAGCAACAATTTTTCTAAATTTTTCATTTTTATTTTGGGGTAAAAGGTGCATCTGCTGTTGGGGTGAAAGGCACAATAATTATTAAAATGATAGTAAATAACTGGCTGACTTTTCCATTTGTTGAGATGACATAGATGCAGATGGTAAATATCATATATTAAAGGGGTGGTTGAGTATGATTTCACTTTTCTATCTTTAGTTAGTGTGTAATGTTGCTGTTTGAGCATAAACAACATCTGCAAAGTTACAACGCTCAAAGTTCAAAGCAAAGGAAGATATTTGCTTTTAAAGAAAAGAACTACAACAAAAGGCTGGTAGGGACTACACGACATTCCTCCCGGGTCAGGCCCCGTTTACACGTACATGGTTATTTTGAAAAATGGAGACATTTCCCTTCGTTTGTGCCCTTCGTTTACACGCAAACGGAGAATTCTCCCCTGAAAACGTTTCTTTCTAAAAACTCCGGCCAGAGTGGAGATTTTGGAAAACTTCGTTTGCATGTATTTTCGGGATTCTGATTTGCTAACGTGGGCTTGAGCTTCTCGTTACACTGCCACCTACAGGTTTGGCATGCTCTTGACGGCATATGCTCGGGTTCGTGTAACGAACACTTTTCTGAAAACTGACAGGTGTGCATGATGTTATTTTTGAAAACGGAGAGGGGTGAAATGTCCGTATATGAAAAAAGCTGTCCACGTGTAAACGTAGCCTTAGTGACATCACCAACCCTAACATGTACATAAACCCCGCCACCCGTGAACACGCAGTCCATGTTGAGAAGAGGAAACGTTGTTGTAGTCGAGCACATTTGTGAGTCAGCTCAAACTTTAGCATCCGTCTTTTCACATGCAATAGAAAGTCACTCTGTGCATCTCACAACAGTTCCTATATGAGCGATTTATAGATTATCATGACAGAATATCCTAATTGAAGATAGTTAACTCCACATCAGCAACATAAATTCATCAACTAACCACTCAGAGATGTCCTGTTGCATTCTACATGTTGTCACTTCTTCTTGAGTCTCTCCATCATCTTTGTCTGACTCCGTTTTAACATTAACCCTCTGGAGTCTAAGGTGTTTTTGGGGTCCTTGAGATGTTTTGACATGACCTGATATTTGTATTTTTTTCAGTTGCTTATAAACATATTAATGGCAAAGGTGTAATTACACTCTATTTAGCACGAACATGACTATCATAATATGTGAGCAACATGTATGTACATGTTTGCATTTTTGAGAGAATATTATTTATGCGTGGTTATTCAAAAAACTCAAACTTAAATGTTCTGATATAAGACCACAAACGACAAACTTCACATATTCCCACAATACTTTTGACTAATGGATCTTGTCGGCTAGAGTATTTACTTCAAAATGATCTGAAAATCATCCGGGCTAATCGTTCACATTAAACAATAGATTGATTTAAATTTTGTAAGACACTTTTTGTTTGGAAAGGCAATATGCAGGTGGGCGTGAATGATCCAACAAGGTCATGAATAATGTCCTCATTCACACCTGGCTTGCAAATTGTATAATATCCAAGGTAAACATTTCTAGTAATTGTGCAGTTAATTCTCATTCGTATTTTCAGAAAGTTTTGGATTATGTAGGCTATCCTCTCCCCAAATTTGTCACTAATAAAACACAAAAATAATTTAAAGAGAAGGCTTATATTGACCTTTTAAGATTTTGTTTGCACCTTGGAAATTAGGTTTTGATGTGGCAGTACAAACTTTATAATCTATCCAAAACGAAATGTTGTCTTTCATATTTCGTCTGTAACATATCGTCTTTTATAATATAGCCTATATTAGGGCATAAATGTTAATTTGCAGTTTAAAATGTTGCTTATACAAAAACATTTTATTTCAACGTATTCAGTCGATTTTTACTCATCTCAGTAGGCAATAGATATTTCATTCACACACACAGACACGCGCGAGCTGTAACGTTAGTAAACAAACGCATGCACATGCGCCGTGCATTCATTCAAACAGAAACGCGATTCAAATTTAAACAGTCTTTTGCGGATTACAGACACCAGTTCATATCGCGATTAGAACAAAGCACTTACTGATGATCTGCAGCTGGACCCGTTGTTCGGCTACTCCAGCACGTTTGAGGTAAAATTTCCAGGATAATTACGATATTATTAGCAGAGCTTTTCCTCACAGCGAGTGTTTTCCAGCTGTTGTGGGCGTTGACTGGTTTGCATGTGTTGCTCCAGATTATCTGTGTTTGAATAGCGCGCGCTCTCGATGGGCGTGTCACATTAGCGGAGTAATGAGGTGCCAGAACGATAATGAGCACAGCTGATCTCTCGCTCTTTTTATATAGATTACATAAACAGAGAATATTTCTTTTAGTTTTGAATTAGATAATTTAAAACTACACACTTAAATGATTATAGAGATATATATCTCATGTCTGAGTGAATAGTATTCGCTGAGTTTTGTTTGAGTTTAGAGAAGTGCTTCAGAAAAAAAGTTCACGGAGACGGAGAGGCATAAAGCACTCCCTGTTTACTTTCTTTATTTTACAAAAGCACAATGTTTTATTTCGATTGTAAGTGGACACATAAAAAAGTAGACATTTAACAGCTTATTTTTTCATATTTCTTAAGTCTGTATGACCAAAACCGACGGAGTATTTTAGGTCTATTTTGCTGCTATGTAAAAAAAAAACGAGCAAAACGCGCCCACGCGTTTGCCGACCTCAGGGGGTTAAAGGTAGAACAGTTTCTGTCATTTTAGTGTGTCTGCGTGAGGTAATCGCAGCTGCTAACACACACAAGCTCTTGAAACCCCGCCCTCTGCAGCAGCTCATTTGCATTTAAAGGGCCAGGCACAAAATGGTGCGTTTTTGCAAACCCTCAAAAAGTGACAAATTTAACATGCTATATAAAAATATCTGTGGAGTATTTTGAGCTAAAACTTCACACACACACTCTGGGTGACATCAGAGATTTATTTTACATCTTGTGAAAAGGGCATTTTACCACCCCTTTAAGTTGAATGTCCACCTTAGAGATAACCACCATATTTATAACGAAATATATATAATAATCATATCATATAATAAACTAAAATATATTTATTGTTACAAAGCTATATTAAGTTATTATGAGATCTCATTCAATGGTTTCAGAATCTTTACTTTTTAAAATAATTTTGTTTCTGTAGCCTATTTTTAAAATGAACAAAAATGGTTTTATTTATCAAAATAAACCGTAAATAGTACATACTTTGCTAAAGTGATTGTTTTGAACAAGTATTAACTTATATATTATTAAAAACATTATTTTAGCTAAAGTATTTATATAAATAATTTGTGCCTTTCCCCGTGTGGCGCTCACCTTGCCACCTCATACATTCGAAAGATTTTAATCAAACAAACCACTTTTATAATATATATTCACACAAAGTCTGTTGCTCCATCAATTTTCAATACGAACATAAATATTTTATTTCTCTAATCATACACTCTGGGAGTAATAAAAAGCAAATTTTTCTCAAGGTGTGCTTTTAGCCCTGTTGTACACTACACTAGTTGTATGAATTCATTTCAAGCTACCTTCATTTCCTTTTTGAAACTTAAAAATGTTGGACCCCAATGACTTTCATAATATAGAAACATTCCCTGAAACATTTGTCAAAATTTCTTTTTTTTTCAAACACAGTCTAAGAAAGAGTTTAGAATGACAGGACGGTCAATAAATAATGACAGAATTTTCATTTTTAGGTGAACCATTAGAGTCACAGTATATTGAGGTCGATTGGCATTGGTGTGAGTCATGTGCCTCATTGACTCACTTTGTCTGGAGTCGCAAATTTGCCTTCTCAGGAATCCCTCTCCGAACGGTTTCATGTTCATCCTCTATTACTCTCTATCTGTCCCTCTCTTCATCTCTGCCTCCATCAGCTGTGCTCATTAACTAGTCAAACAGCTGCTTCCTATTGTAGTGTGATTCCAAAGCTCTCTCTGAGTCAGTGAGTGTAATGTTGATGGGGACGTGCGGTTCTTAATGGGCTGCTGTTCACAGATGAGGCTGGAAACCACTGAGGGGTTGGTGAGGAAGGAGGAAATGAGGGCCGGTCAGCTGGCTGAGAGTCCAACACTCTATTTATGCAGACGCTTTGCATTTAACTGCCAATCAATTGAACCGCGCATGTCAACAGACTCAATATCCAACCGTCTCTCTGTAGCAAAACACACTCTCTCTCTCTCTCTCTCTCTCTCTCTCTCTCTCTCTCTCTCTCTCTCACTCTCTCTCTCTCTCTCTCTCTCTCTCTCTCTCTCACTCTCTCTCTCTCTCTTCTCTCTCTCTCACTCTCTCTCTCTCTCTCTCTCTCTCTCTCTCTCTCTCTCTCACTCTCTCTCTCTCTCTCTCTCTCTCTCTCTCTCTCTCTCTCTCTCTCTCTCTCTCTCTCTCTCTCTCTCGATTTCTTTTTATATTGCAATTTCTCAGCCTCACCAACTATTTAAACAGTATTATAACAATCTGGCTATTGGGTTCCACCAAATAGACCAGCAAAAAAAACACCATTAGCCAAGTTAAACCATTCATTTACCAAACCATCATGGAAATTCATGCTGATCCAAGGTGGTCTTTTTTGGAGTGCTTTCCATTTTCCCTTCTCTTTCTTTCTTTCTCTTTTTCTTCACACAAGTTCAGTAGGTGAACTATTTAAGGCGAACTACATAGTTCTGGTAGTTACATAGTAGGTGAACTATGAAATAGAAATAGTGGCCAGTCAAGCATAGTTAGATGGTATTTTTCTCTCAATGCCGGATTCAGCCAATGTAATTTTCTTGTTATTTTCACCTGGGATGTTTCCATGACGACGCAGCACGGCGTCCATCAGCTGAATAGCTGTTGTTAGGACATACAATGTCTTATTATTGCTGTTAACATATAACTGTTGCAAATAAATACATTTTATACAAAAACGTTTTTATAATATGCTTTATTTATCTGTGTGAGTGTTACAATTTTACAAATGGCTGTCTCATCATTGGACCCTACATTACCTAACATTTCTTACCTATGAAACGTATTCAAACATAACATTACAAACATTTGTACAATGTTACTGATGTAGCCTATAGCCTGCATCAGTAACATTGTACAAATTTGTATTTCCATTTGCACATGCTGTATCTTACCCCTATTTTAGTTTTCAGCTCTTTGTTAACTCTAATACATTTTGTATATTGTATACAAAGTTGTAGGCTTTGTCATAAACATGTCATCTCTATATGTAAAAAAATCAGTAAAAAATAAAATTAAAAATAGATATTGATTTCTAATATCAAATTATTGCTAATAAGTATGTCCCATCCGGGTTCGTCACTTATTGGGGTCCCTGGAAAGATTTCCGCTGTGTTCTGTGCTATTTGCACCGCGTTTCTGTATTTGATTGTGTTGTGAGTATTTTGAGCACACATGTGTTGTGAAACCGATGAAGATGTTTTCTTAATTTGCGGGTGTTTTTCTGTTTGCATGTGTTTTCTGCATTTGCGGCGCGTCGAACTCTCTCGCCCACCGTACGGATGACCTACTACTTCTGGTGAGATTCTGAAGTGTGCATACGATTGACACTTTAATATCCCATGAGGCCACAGGAGAGGTTTTCTGAATGGCAGTGAAGCGAAGTAATTGACGCAGGTAGGTCACGTGATAATGACATCACGTTGAATGTACAGTAGTACGTCCGTATTACATTCGTACTACACACATTCATACCATATAAAACATACTTTTTTAGTAGTCGTTAAGTAATTAATTATTCAAAATAAGTACCTAGTCAAGAGAGTATGCGATTTTGGATGCAGCCAATGTCACGTGTGTACCTTACTTCTATTCACCGCTGATTCCTGATGGTTTAGAACAGTGGTTCCCAACCTTTTTTTGTCTGAGACCCCCTTTTTCGCAAGAAAATATTTTAGGGCCCCCTTCACATTTAATGATATTATCGCTCTTGTAAGCTTGCAGCAAGGATGATCAAATATGTTGTTTTCAAACAAACGGTATGTTTAGTGTAACCAGATATGTTTATGCACAAATAATAGCCTATAATATTGAAAATACAATAACAGAAACATCAGTAGGCCCTTTGTAATTTAAAAACGTAAGCCTAGGAGTATAGCCTATAAACTGGCCCTATTTTAAATGCAATAACAAAAATATTCACACTGGTCAAGTCAAGTCAAGTCAAGTCATCTTCATTTATATAGCGCTTTTAACAATGTAGATTGTTTCAAAGCGGCTTTACAGTGATAAACGTATAATTTAAGGTAACAGATTGTTTTGGCTGGTGTGTAATAAAAAATAAAAAAGAATATAGGCTATTACCAAATGACTGCTGTCTGGGACCTCAATACTTGCATGTTATTTGTGAGGCTTTATTTTTGACGCCTTTTGGCGCTATAGCGAGCGATAATAAACTTGCGTTTATTAACAGAATAATGCGTCTTTCGGAAGAACATTGTAGCCGGAACTACTTCTCTCTGTGTACGTCTATGACGAGTCACGCTACTGGGCTACTCCGCAGCGGCAGCGATCCGAACCAGTGTAAAATAGTCCCAATGTAAACACTTATGATAGGAGTACCAGTGGCTCAGGATAAGACAAAAACACGGATTGGAAAATGGATTCATGATGAACTCGCACATTATATAAATTTTGTAAATTTTTAACAGAAAAAAGTTAAGGACTTTTATTGCTCATTGGTCAAAACTTTTCAAAATACGACGCGACCCCCCACAGAGCACGCTGAGGCCCCCTTGGGAACCGATGGTTTAGAAGACATTACTCTGAGCCGCCCCCTGTTGTTTCAAAGAGTAGTACAATGGCGAGCGTGTCAAGTATAAATGCCTCGTCCGTTTGTGGAGGAGCGCACGCAGTCAGCGGAGGCCAGGCGAAAGTAAAAAAGGCTTAAGCCCACTTGATGTCTAGAACACATGTAAAACTTAGATAGATTGTGCTTAATATGGTATTTTGTGTTCAACAGATAAAATAAATATATGATACCGACTTCGAAATACATTCTATCTTCATTTACTTACAAATGATGACACATTTTTGTTCTCCTTTAAACAGGGTCTCTGTGTGTGAATCTCAGGCTTTTAGTAAAGCCTGTGCATTGAGTGCTCCATTTCCTGATTTAGGGGGTACTTTATTTTTTTCAGCTGTTCTTTGCCTGGTCCCCATCTAATGAGTATGATTAGGAAAAAATAAAAACCTCCTAACGGCTCAGCAGAATGAATCCAATTTCACAGCAGTATTTAGGACGTGTCCTCTTTTAGGCGGTTGTTTTGCATCATGTACTTTCACAAACTTTCTCTAATGGGCTACAGTATTATATCATGTTTGGGGTCCATGTTTAATGACTGTGTAATATGTACAAAACATTACTCTGCTAGGATTTGCTCTTGACAAGTGCGTGTCATTTAGGTCATTGTGCATGTAACAGGCTATTGTCACCTTCTCCATTAGTTGACGGAGCTGTCTGCTACGTGGGTCTCGATTACACATGTTCTGTGCTGGAGCCACAACGGTGCAGATACATTTCCCGTCTGCGTCCTGTGCCGAGCTGTAGATCTGCCAGCCCTCCTCTGGGCTCGGATACAGGGCCTGCATAGAGAAAGAGATGGAGAGATGAAAAAAAGAGATAGAGAAGGATGCATGGAGAGAGAGAGTAAAATGCATGAGCAAAATAGAATGTGGCATCTGTGAGAGGAGGAGGTTTTGATCAGCTTAGACACTTGGAGGAAATAGAGCCGCTTTGGATCGATAAAGCTGCTTTTTCATCGGGGGTGGAGTCAGGAGATGGATGTCTTGAAACAGTGTACATGCTCAAACGTACACACACACACACACACACACACACACACACACACACACACACACACACACACACACACACCTAAAACATCGCTTAATATAAGCTGTTTTCCTCATTGGGACCGAAAAAAGTCCCCACAAGGATTTCAGATATTGCCTTTAGGGATGCACCGATCACGTTTTCCGATTTTTTTACAAGGATTGGCCCATTCCGTTTCTGATTGCCCTTTTTTTTTTAAGTAAATGTATTTGTTGTTTATTTGCTCTATTTCAAGCCAAAATAACAAACAATATCTGTAGCCATTTCAAAGTAAAAGGCACCAACTTCCAATGGAAAATTGCAATCCAAACAAAGATGCTACACACATGTAGCATGAGCGATTGTTTTTGATTTAAACAGGATTGTGTAAGAATGACTTTATATTTTTCTGACTTTAGCGTTGACAGATTATGCTACATAAAACACACTTGCACAAAACAAAAACAGAATGAAAATTCACTCTCTGCCAGTAGGTGGCGCTTATGTTACAACAGCAATTTCGCTTTCCTGGTTAGCGCTGTACACAAAGCAGCGCTGCGCTTATAAACTACTTTATACGGAGGTAAGAAAGTAAATGCCATCAAACCTTTCACAGTTCCCTTCAGAGATACATTCATATAAATCCCAAAACCAATTCAATGTTTATATTTTTCTTCCTATGTTTCATGCATCGCAAACAGTGAGCTTGTTGTGCCTGGTACAGTATTTTCTCTTCTGGCGCATCTCTGTTCTCCTCTTTGTGACCGTCATACGGCATGTCCAGTCTCTGGTCGTGTTAACGTCTTAACAATATTTCCACACAAGTGACATTTTGGGAAATGATTGCAATGCAATATAGGTAATATAGTAATATAGGTTAAACAAGAACACACACAAATGACACGCATTTGTTTTTTTGTTTTTTTCATAGTGGGGACTTTCCATTTACTCCTATTGCTTGTATACTGAGTTATTTTGATTATATACTGTATATTTTCAAATCAAAACTCACACAAACCTTTCTGCTTTTTCATTGATTAAATAGTAAATGTTCAATCCACAACATTTGTGGCATAATTTTGATGACCAAAAGGACCTCGTCCATAGTTTCCTTGGCAACAGCAAACAGACATCAAGGTTATATAGAGGTATTTGAGCTGTAAAGGGGCTTAAACACCTTTTATGGTTTATGGTGTATTGTTAACTTTTCCACACATTTGTAAAATTGAATATACACAATAAGAAAGCTTTTTTTTTTTTACACTAAAATCATGTTAAGCCATTGTTTATCTCCTGTGGCTATTGAAATGGAGAGAATTTTATTCTTTACTGAAAATTAACATTTTGGCACAAATGCTTTTAATTTAGCTGATCTTGACTAAACCAGGAATATTCTTATAAGACACTATTTGGTATGTTAATGAAGGTGGTTTTCAGGTTTTACTATCCCTAAAGACTAAAAGAAGAATAAAACTAGATTGGAAAAGAACAATTGATTGTCAATAAAAAGGGATAGCGTTCACAAGAAAAAGGAGTGGCAATAAAATGTCTCCTTCTGCTCTAACCTTCCCATTTTCATTCTTTCTTACCCTCTACGGTGTTTTTCAATCTCTCTCTCTCTCTCTCTCTCTCTCTCTCCACACACACTTCCCCGATCAGATTAAATGACCGAGAGGACAGAGAGACTATGTGATTGGAGAGTAAAGCAGCAGCCGCCCCATGAGCTCACTGTCACTTCCCGTCACATCCTGCCAATCCCTGCCACTCTTCTCTCCTTCACATTTTCACTCCCTCCGCATCCTTTTCTTCCACACTCTGTCCTCTCCTCACCTTCCCGTCTGTCCCTTCTTTCCTGTGTCTTCGGCTCTGTTTGTCCCCGAGCAATCTCTCTCGCTCGCTTACTCAATTTATTTCAAATTACAGCAATTCGACTCAATAATGCTTTATTAGACTGCCAGGCAAATGTAATTTCACAAAATCAAAAGGAATTGATTTGTAAATGTAGGTGTGGAGGCAATAAAAAATACAGGTTCCACACAAGCAAATAATCACAATGAGTGTTATTCATTCAAGTCAAATGTATGTGTATATCTCCTTTCCCAATACATATTGTTTCAAAGCAGCTTTACAGATGGTCATGCTGTTATGTCTCAATAATGCTATAACATAGACAGAGTTTTAGGGCTAGGCGATATGATGATTTATATTGCGATACTATGAGTGATCCTTCAGGTTTAGATCTTGTTATATTTTATTTATAGTGTTGTCTAATATATCAGTGCCTACAGTAAGTTACTTGGGCAAGCGTATGAGCGCTCAAAGGCAATGAAGAGATTTAAATGCTGGTTGGCTTTGTTCTAAGTGAGAGTAAGCAATTCTCAAAAAGCTTTAATGAAAATACGATTAGTTGTCGCTGGTGAAAAGTCCGAAATGTTCTCCTGAAGTAAAACCGTATGCTATCCTTGTGCTCGGCTCCTTTGACAAACAACTCTGATTATATCAAGCCATCTCAATTTCTGTTTTGACAGTCAGATTTGTTTCATTCGCCAATTTCTTTGACTTCTCTCCTAGTCAAGTAACATGCACATTTTTGATCCCTTTGAAGATCTGGGGTGATTCGTTGTGGAGTTGCAATTCATTTGAACCGTCTAATGATGCTTGTCTTTTCAATTTGATCAGTTTGTTGAGTCTGAAGATGCCGGCGAAAAATGTATTGTTGTTTTGATTAATTCTGGCTTGAGAATATTTCTCTCTGTGCATCTGTTTCCCCAATTTATCCTCCATCTCCGTCTCTCCCCTTGAGCACATTTTCGTTTAGGTAGCATGGGCTCCCTATTTTCGGTAACAACCTCTCTTTTTTTCCTCTCTCTCAAAAGAAAAATAAAAGAAACAAACAAAACACACCAACACAATGAAATGACATTAAAGATTATGGCCCCTATTTTAACGTTCTGAAACGCAAGTGTCAAAGCGCAAAGCGCAAGTAACTTTGTGGGCGGGTCTTGGGCGCTGTTGCTATTATACCGGCGGGATAAATGCCTCTTGCGCCCGGCGCAAATCTAAAATGTGTTGTTCTGAAGTAGCTTCATTACTCATAGGTGTGGTTTGGGCGTAACGTGAAATAAACCAATCAGAGCGTCCTCTCACATTCCCTTTAAGAGCCGGCGCGCTTGTTATGAAGTTTTATGTAACAAAGTTTGGGAGGAGCATGTTCAGGTAATCATCCAATCAGCACAAGAAGGAGCCAGTATAAATAAAGCCTTTCCTTACCTCCTGTCTCATGACTAATTTCTCAGCATCCCACCTCCACCCCTTCACCCCACATTCGGCTGGGTCCGTTCATAGATACCTATGATCTCTAAAGTTATGGGGGGAGTACTCTGGGGTCGGGCCGAATTCTGAGCTCGGAGCCCTCCCCCCGGACAGCAAGCCAAATACGCATTATAATATTACATCAGATTTCATTAACATGTAAACTCGTGAACCAACGCGGATTGCTATTATAACGGCGGATTTGCCAGCGCACGCCAGGAGCGATTCACAGTTGAGGAGACCGACGTTCTCGTCAGGGCCGTGTTTCACATCTTCACGGACACAACAATGATTTCCCTCGTGTGTGAATATTTTTCCTTGTAATAATGTATGATTTGCAAAAATGAAAACTGCTGCGTCTGTTTAAATTAGAGAATCAAAGTGTATGCGGGTTTACACGCTACATTATGGCCAAGCACGCGCTCTTAAAATACCATATGACTAACGCGCAACGCGCCACTGTCTTTAGACTGGGTTGTTCCTGGTCAGTGGCGGAATTGCTTTCTAAAACTGCAAAATAGCACCAGAGAACTTTTGTGGCGGAACACGCCTCCTCTTTTCGCTGAACCGCCCCCGCGAGCGCATGTTAATTCCCTAATTTACCGACGTGCGTCTGTGGCGGGAAAAGTCCGCTGTGCGCGGGTGCAAAATAGGAATGATACATGCGTCGGTGTACAAAGTCAATTGCGCTGGGTGCAAAATAGGCCCTATAGGTCTAAAAATACACCAAACTGATTTTTCTTCACCCAGTAGATTAGGACACATATAAAATCTCCTATCTCATTCCAGTGAAGGTGCCTGCAAAGCCTGAAGGCATGAGACAGTTCCTTGTGGTTCAGATTCACACTCAGATTCGACACGGTTGGTCTTAGCTCAGTCATTTGCCTCATTCCTTCTGTTCATCTAACCTCTTGCTTGTTGATTTGCATAAGAATGCCACATTTATTATATTATGAGCAATTGTTATAAACTGTTATAAATGTCTCTCTGGGCATAGTGCTATTTTCCTGTCCAGTCTGGCTTTCAGCAGCTGTCAAATCTAGCAGGGTCCTCGCTTCCATTAGCAGTGACTTTCTGTGCTTCGTGTCACTGTCATCAAACACTTGCTGAAACTGCTCTGCCATCCAGGCTGGAATTTTCCCAGGTGAGCTGATGCAGAAATCCAACCGTGTCTGCGAGATCAGCACGGACAGGTCTTACTCCGAGACGGCGTGCGCTGACACTACGCTCTGTGACCGCTCATAGCCGACACGAGACCTGCCCGAGCGTCCTGAAAGAAAGCGCTATTGCTTGAGTCTTCGATTCCCAGCCCACTGTATTACCACCCTAACATTCCATCATCATTCTCATTCCCATCCCGACGGACCTGCGGCTTAGTGTCTGAGCACGTCAGATACGGTTAGCGTCGAGCTCCGACTCAATCTATACGCCAATCTGCCACCCGCAGTCCCTCAAGAGGATAAAACTGTCGCATCAATCATCAGCGCGGTACATGCACCTCACATGCTAAACATCAGCATGGCACGTGTGCCCATCCGACGGGTGGAATATATAAGCCGCATAAATATGCTTTCTGTTCATTAATGTTGCATAAATGTTGAGTTTTAATTTAAGAACTGATTAGAATCACCCCTGGACTCATTACCACCCACCAATTCATTCTGCTGTAATTTCCTCTCATCTACGGCTAATGGCAGAGTAGAGTACGGGGGGGCGCACACACACACACACACACACACACACACACATATCCATATCACTTACAGATGTGTGAAGCATCTCGCCCTTAGTCTGACGACCCCATCCCATCCAGCATCTGTATGTGGGTGCATGTTAAGGAATAGGCCAGTTATTTATGAACAAACAGGTCAGATGTAATGAGCAACGGTTTAATTAGAAACGGTTGAGCTGCCATCCGTGAACGTCAGGGTGAGTGTATCTGCATGCTTCTGTTTTTTTTACCTCTCATTTGCATTTAACACTCGGCAAACGATCAAATTACTCCGTCTGTAGTGCGCAGTCTATTTGCCGGCATTTAAGACGACACACGAGTGAATTAATTATCAGTGAAGTTGCTGATCATTCGTTTCTAATACTGTATCTTAACCAGGTGCGACACGATGAAGCAGAGAGCAATGAATGGTGCGTCTTCTATGTTTATTTTAGTTGTTGTTCTAACTTGCTGTGATCATGGTGAAGAGCAGGACATTTCATTTGGTTTCAATGTCTGTCGCATTGAGCAGGGTAACCCTGTCTGCAGTGAAATCACAATGCTCCAAAATCCATCTACACATAACTGTAGATTAAACTCTTTCCCCGACAAACACAGAATTTTCCGGGAATCCGTGTTTTAGGTGGTATGCGGTAGGGGGTGCTGTGGCACATCTTCTGAAAGAGTACTAAATCTCCTGATCAAAACACATATGAAGAACATGTAGAAACAACCAACATATGAATCAAAACAGCTTAATATTAATAAATGAAATGTCGGCCCAGGACGAGCTATTGGACTGTGCAAGCATTGGAGGTGTTAATGGACTCAAACTACTCCATCTATGTTTTGGTCATCGTTCTGAATCCGATCTAGATGTAGTCTATAACAAAAACGTGATTTTTCTCAGCGTTTTTCTCAAAATGTTGCTTTTTTAAATATAATATTTTTCATTCAAATTATAATTGTTTTGTTTAAAAGCAGAGGGTCTATTCTTTCTTTTGATATAGGCTATTGAATGTCAGATATTCATACAACAAAATATTCTGGGGGACATAAATTATTTGTGAAAATGATCAAAAACGCTGGGGGGTGGTTAAAGATGGGCTCAGTCATTTATTTATTTTTTATTTTTACACAAAGATATTAATAATAGTTTTGAAAAGAATGTTTAAAATCATGTACTCTTATAAGAGATGAAGATGCCAGTCATGTCTGAAGCCTAATAAAAGCCATTTTATTCTACGTTGAGCGGGTCGCTTCAAGGGGGCGGCCATTTTGAATCGCATGACTCACTGGGTGCATCTCAATCAGCTCCCTAGCTTCCAAGGTAGTGAATAAGTATATTGTGTACATGAATTCAGGCACTGGTAAGGACCCTCACATTGGGACACTTGCTGTTTCTATCCAAAGGTGCAAATTTAACTTGTGCGCTAAATGGGAATATCGCATAAAACATTTGCCAATAAAGCACCGTTTCCATATATATATATATATATATATATATATATATATATATATATATATGTATATATATATGTCTGTGTGTGTGTGTGTGTGTGTGTGTGTGTGTGTGTGTGTGTGTGTGTGTGTGTGTGTATGTGTAAATATATATATAAGAAAAATGGAAGTTGTTGCAGTAGGAGAAGCCACTGTATATTATAGTTTTTGTATATAATAAATTACTTGCACCGAAATGCAATAAACACGATTATGTTATCTTATCGGAGACGGATGCCTGCTGTTCGGGAACACAGTCATGTAAGACAGTTCTGGGAGGTAATTATACCAAACCACTTTGACGACAGACTTTTTTTAGGCTTTTCAGAACGACCAAAAACAGCATTTCAGATGCTTTGCAACAAAATTGGTCCGCTGGTTGGTCCAGTTATGCCGTCCCATTGCGTCAACATGACTTTGGGAGCATGACTGAGGGGCATTGAGGAATTTATTTGGTAAATGTGCATCCTTATAGTTTATGCACATGCTTTCTTTTCGGTTAAAAAAGGTATCCGAATGAATTGAGAAAGCGCAACATTTTTTATGCACATTTTTAGAATTTATGCGCATCTTGCATTTCAAGTTTGTTTTATTTAAATAGAACATTTAAAAACAGCAAACACAGCTGACCAAAGTGTTGAACAACAAAAAAACGAAGAAACACAGGGCAAACCACACATTAATGACAGAAACTCACAGTGAATTGAAAGCCAAGAAAAAAAAAAAAAAGGTTTTTAAGAGACGATTTAAAAACAGTTAAGGACTGTGCCGATCTGATATATACGCCGGAAGACTGTTCCACAGCCTAGGGCCGGCAATGGCAAAGGCTCTATCTCCTCTATGCTTTAATCACGATCTGGGGACAGAGAGAAGTGTCTTATCACCGGACCTCAGATTTCGTGTGGGATTGTATACTGTAGATAGAGCAGCTCAGCATTTCCATTCAGCGTTTTTTTTTTTTTTTTTTGCAATATCCCAAAATAGGCACATAAAAATAGGTGGATAAAAACATAGCTACTGATGACTATTTCTGGTGACATGACAACGTCCTCTTTGTACAACACCACTACTGGTATTTATGGACAACAGCAAAACTGATCGTAACTGACTGTATTTTTTGCAATGCTATTTTAAGTTCATTATACTTTATTGTAACATAACCCTTCAACATATCAGCTGTAAATGAAATCTAAATGAATGTATGAAATAAAATTAAATATCCGTTTTCTTTTTTTCTCTACGTGTCATGATATGTATTGAGTTGGTTTGTGTGATTTATGTTCTATGCTTCAGAATTTCCGTTAAGGGAGCATAGTTCACACTGTGAGCCTTAATGCTCAATTCTGATTCTTTGTTCAGATACGATTTTTTTGTATTGCTGTTCACTTTTTTGTTGCAAAATGTTGGCAAGAACTGATAAGAATGTAAAATGTGTACCTTGAAATGCAATGTAAGTCGCTTTGGATAAAAGCAGGAACCAAATGCAGAAATGTAAATGTATAGTAAATGCAATATCAAATTCCAGTACGAATAGATGGTCCTGGACTGACCCTCATGCGCAAAATAAGGATTAAAAGACGTCACGCAGCATGTTGTCATACATAAGTAAACACGGAGGACATTAAAGTAGCATGAGCGCAGAATTGTGACGAATGTTGCTGAGTGACGTCAAAGTCGTAGGAATTCCGAAATGGCTGTTCAGACTGAGGTCGCATTGCAAATATGGAAGTGGCACAAATCGGTATTGTAAAAGATCAGATTCCATGTGGTTCACACTCTCATGAGAAAAACAGATTTGAGCAACAACAACAAAAATCGAATTTAGGCTACATTTACCTGCTGTCTGAACCCTGGTTTTCACAAAGCATTGTGGGACATTTTAGGGAATGAATGTTTCAGTGCACTGGAAGGATTTTGCGATTGAGACAGCCCTTAAAATGTCCGACTCCCTGATCAGTGCCCTGAATACTGAACTAAGGAGCTGATAATGACGCACCTACTTACACCCCTATTGGATGCTTTCCAATTAATCATGGCTGACAGCAACTGTTTGCTTTTGAAATGGAGCCTGAAATTTCATAATTACAATTTTTGTGCACATGAATGACCGAGCAAAGTTGTATTTACAAGTGGAGAAACTCAGAATTCGAAATGATGCACGAGTCGCTGAGTTGTGAGGTTCAAAAGGGACGTATCGGTTTGAAACATTGCAGAGACACTGATCTATAATATTCATAATTCATATATTTATTTATTTATTTATATATAAATATCATATTTTGATACCTTGTATTAAGACGTGATTTTCATAATTTTTAATCCAGCTAGTTGGGTTTATTGTTCACAATATATTTCTGAAGTTTTGGTTTAGGCTACTTCCATGTTTTTTCCCGACTTGAAAGTGTGATGTCGTAATAATGAATCCCTGACTCAGCAGGCAGCATTAGAGCATTGCTACAATGGCATCAGTAATGAAAACATTTCACAATCAACATAAACATAAGCACAACATAAAAAAAATGATCATCACGTATCTTATGAGTTTTGGTTACTTTCTCACCTGATGGGAGATCAGAAATCAAATTGGCACATTTCACTCAATAGAGATGATGTCATTGCTGAATAGTGTATTTGGCACACGCACACACACACACACACACACACACACACACACACACACACACACACACACACACACACACACACACACACACACACACACACACACACACACACACACACACACACACACACCCTTCCCTATTTTTTTAATTACTCGATTTTTATGCCAAATTTACAAATGAGGACAGTTGATGAGGTTTTTTGAGATGTTGTCAGGTTCGGTCACTTCTGGTCACACACACACACACACACACACACACACACACACACACACACACACACACACACACACACACACAAAAATGTCAAGGCATAGAAAAGAGCACAGTGATCACTTCACCAAGAGATCCTGAGCAACAGACCAAAGAAGGATATAACCTGATGTGAGGGCAATAGATAACGAGATCCCGCAGCAACTGTTTGTGTGAGCGGAAGGGAAAACAGAGAGAGAAAGAGTGACAGCAGCGAGAGAAAGCAGAGAGCTGCTGAGGGGGAAGATGCCGAGGTCTAATTTCAGACTCAGAGTGGCAGTTTCTTACTCAGCCGAACCGCTGCCAAAGCCTGACACCAGCTCCATTACCTCACCGTGAGCCCCACAAGCTTTCCCGCACCGCTCGACCTTTACAAGCCTCGATCCCGCAGTCTGATCTTAAGTCCTGGCTTGGTTGGAAACCATCACACACATCCCACACACTCCCAGCTACCCAGGTATCAACGTCCTATTGAGAAAACGGAAGGTGATCAATAGGCGCTGAGAGCAGGAAGTTAGGGTCAACTCCTCTCTCTGGGTTTCCTCTCACTCGGTGTCGCCACTTCTGCTTGTGCTCACCAGTTAGCCTTTACTTTGAGGCCGCCATTAACACACTACGGAAAGGATTAACCAATTACAGTGGCACGCTTGGCCCCCATGGTGTCTGTGGAATTGAACTTAAGGCGGTTTTCATTAGACTGATCTCTGAGTTTGGCATTTTAAAGTCTGGACATAAATGAGATTGTAAATCTGTAAGGTCTATTTCATGGAAGCGACAGGAAGTCCATTACAGATTTCATAAGAAGCGTGTGTTATGACCAGTTGTTTTCAACAGAAAGACCTTTATTGGTGCTATGTGAACCTGAGTTTCCTCGGTAACAAGGAGAGAGAAAATTGTCTTATTTTTCTCCTTAGATGTCCTTTGGTGTGTTTTCGTGCTCACGACCCTTATTTTTTCTAATTCTCGCTCTCTCTTTTTCATCAACATAAGGCGTTGCACTCAGCTTTGTGATTATATCACCCAGAAGCCCAAAATTGACAATATTTGACCCAAAGTCTCTACTCTAAACATGGATGTGAGATGTGCCATGGCTCTGAGTGCTGCTTCTATCAAAACATACGTCCATGACACTCATGAACAGCTTTAAAGATCAAGCATCCTTGTAAAGCACAGAATCTGATGCAAATGAACATGCATGTCCTGCATGCACACGGTTACCAATGTTCCCTCACAAACTCTAAGACACAAAACTAGAGCAGGATAAAACTGGGGAACGAGATATTATTCTGTTTGTCCCCTGAGAGCATTTAGATGCTCAATTTCCTTCAGGCATTCTTAAAGAGTGCCCTGCTTTTGACTCGGAAAATAAAGGATTCAGCAAGCAATTTTGAGCATGGTATTGATAATCTGACAGAGAAGTTTGAAGTGCTTCCTCTCCTACTTCTTCAGATCTGCAAAGGTGCCATTCAAGGGACTGACGAGATCTTGCTTCACCAGTTTCTTAATATATTAATATTCATGTGAAGGTTTCTCCCAATCTTTCAGCTTGTCGTCAAAGACATCAGAGTGTTGAACAGCACGTTTCTGGGGTGGAACTATGAGGCTTATATTACACGGAGAGCTAGCATTCCCATTCATCTGAATGGTAGTTCCTGAGCTGCCATCTTATGGGATCACGGATCTTTTTAAGCCAATCAACTGAACTGTAAAAACCATGTAAATAATCACTCTGAGGCTCCAGCAAAATTGTGTCATGACTGCACTGATTGGCTAATGCACCACAACAACACACATAGCCCCAAAACATTCACTAGCAGCTATCCTGAGCTGTGACTCAAAGGCAGCAGCCTGGAAAAATATAAACTAGGAAAAAAACAGTTTAAGCTCCATTTTATGCTTTAAAGAGCGTTCAAAATCCTAACTGTCGACTGGGAAAACATTGACTATATGCATATATGCCTGTAAAAAAATATTTTTTTTAAATAATGAAGAAAAAATGCATGGTTAATTTTTAATGACCGCGGATGGAGAAACATGCTTTTCACAGTCAGATGGCGTAGTAACAGACTCTACCAGCAGGGGGTAAAGAGGGTAATCAGCGACATGTGGACAGACTAAGGTGAGTCTGATTGGATGTGTTTTCTGAGGCTGTAAATCTCAACATTGTCATCTGTGGGTGTGTGTAGCCAATGTGCCTCAACCTCACGTTCTCATTTAGAGATCCCTGGTGGGCAGCAGCAGCTGAGCAGAGCTGTGTTTTGGTGCTTTCATAACAGACAGCCGCTCCAAAAAAATAATTCCAATGCTCCATGTTTCCAATTCCCACAGAGTCAGTAGAGTTTAGTAGAGCGTTGTATCTGTTGCTCATTTATGCATGTCGGTCTCCATGACGTTCTTTTATTATTTTGGTCCCATGAAAACAAGAAACGGCGGCTGATATCAGTCACATGGGCATGTGGCTTTGTTAAGTGTTTGTGTTCATTACACGTTTGTTGCAGATTGTCCTACGGCTTCTCACTCGCATCTCATTTATTTTTCATAATCGAGGAGACAGTGTTAGACTCACCCTTGAACCAGCGATATTCATTACACACATTCGCCCACACATGCACATGCAAAAAAATAGTTACCCATCCTTCATTGCGGTACTGAGACAATCCTGTACAATTGCTCTTATGCAGCTTTGCACTTTACTGTGCATGTAAAGGTTGTTTCCTTACCTACAGTACATAACAATAAACTTCCTGACATCTATTGTCACTATCAGAAATACTTTTTCTCCTTAACTTTCAAATTTTACATTTTTATTTATTTATATACAGGAGCACATTTAAAAAGCATTTTTAAATATTACTATCTCAGATTTTCTTTCATTAACCTGAAGAAAATTATTAGACAGCCAGACTTTGACCCCATTCAGACAGGCCAACATGTACTTCAAAAGACAGATCATTTCCAGCTTTAAGACGTGAATATAACTGTGCCATCTGCATATATATGATAAGACATGTCACAGCGATGACAGATGGATCTCAGCGGGCACATATACAATAAAAACAGCATAGGACCCAGAATAGATCCTTGAGGAATACCATA
This sequence comes from Phoxinus phoxinus, assembly GCF_949152265.1. Lineage (NCBI taxonomy): Eukaryota > Metazoa > Chordata > Actinopteri > Cypriniformes > Leuciscidae > Phoxinus > Phoxinus phoxinus. Next base: position 18,942,499 of record NC_136876.1, on the reverse strand, counting down.
TTTTAAGGGAATAAAGTGTTTGCAAAATGAACAGAGAATGTTCTATCCTAGATATGAACAAAACCATTTTAGAGCTGCCGCACAAATGCCTACCTCACCAGACGTTCTCAGAGAGAATCGAATGATCAACTGTGTTGAATCCAACTGGGATCCAACTTCATTAAGACAACCGCCAGCCCAGAATCAACCGCTATCAGTAAATCAATCGCAACTGTGGTCTCTGTGCTGTGACCAGCTCTAAATCCAGATTGGAATTCATCCAGAATATCATTCCCTTCAATTTTTTGAATTTTAAAATACTTTCTCTTAGGTAAACTGTAAGCAAGTCATTAGTAGAACTTGTGACTCTGTTGTGCTTTAAATTTTTGATTGTCTTATCATATCAGCTGCATATGGAGTGAGTTTGGGGTGAGTCTACCTGTTTGAATAATGGGATAGGATCAGGGTTGGCAGTTCGGATGTTTGGAAAAAGCGTTTAAATTTTTTTTTGGTATTACGAGTAGCACAAAAATGACACACTCCACCTTTAAGTGTAGTGTTGATCTTTACACGTGACAAGTTCACATGAATAAGCAGTTGAACTGAGAAGGGCAAAAGAACAAGTGAAGCGGAGTGTGATTGTTGCTCAGAGCTGATGGAGTACGCCGTACTTAACATGTTACTGTGACATAATGGTGGACTGGACAGCCATGCAGGTCCAGATGATCATGGCAGAAGGGAAGACAGGTTGCTTTGAAGAGAAGCAAGGATATCCCTGCGGCCTGCTACGAGTCCATCAGTCACTCTGCTTCACAGACCACACCTCCATTCTGCAGCTCATTTCGCATGATCATCACCTCATCTCAAGAACAGAGGGATGCATCTCTCTTCCTGACTGAGAGCAAGCTGCTTTTGAGATTAGATTTTGAGTCTTTGCAAAGCCAGATCGCTTTGGATGGGTTCACACTTATCACAGAGAATAAATTAGTCCCCGGCATGAGAGTAACATCTGTCTAATGCCTCAAATCTAAAAATGAAGGCCTTTGCTTTGGGGGAAAGATTGTTTTTACGTATGCTAATTTCCCCTTGGTTTTTCCTTGAGGTGAAGTGAGGCAATGTTTTAAAGTGATTGCTTGAAATGAGATACGTGGGAGTTAACGAATGCTAATGTGTTTTGGGTAATGATGACTACCGATAGGGAAGCTTCAATGGGTGCCACTTTAGCTAAATAAATAAATGTTCTGAATAATTTTGGCTCATTTTCCAATAGTTTCCAGTATTACTTGATATAGGCGTTATCACATTTTTGGAGCTTGCATCCAACCTGAGCTTCAGATTTTCAGGATTGAATAGAGAACGCCTTTTAAATCCCAATTCAGTTTCAAATTCGATTCAAATTTCAGTAGCAAACAAGATGCAGACTTGCAATTCAAATTTCAATATAAGAAAGGAAAAAGGAAAGGAAATTCCAAGAAATTCATACCCAGCAAACATTGACTTAAATTGAGCTGGAAAGTTTTGAAAAAAGTCAAACAAAAAAATAAGTTTAAAGGTAGAACAATAGATTATTTTACCAGAGAACACTTCATTTACCAGAATTGCAGTTCAGTAAATTCCTCTTCCTGTCATTCTAGTTCAATTAAAGAACCTTTTACATGACAATGTTTTCAACTAAATATGGAACATTTTCTATGCGTTTTGGCCTTTTAATTTCAAAGTGCAAGTTTTTTTGAAAACCATACCGTTATCGTCATTGTGTAAACTACAAAAATGCTAATTTGTGAAAATGGTGACGTCATGTGTTTGCGTATTACGTGTTCAGTCTATAGGCTTGTAGTGGACATTGCCAACTCCGACTTGGCATTCGTTTTCGCGGATCCGTGTGAATGGGGATCGTTTTGACAGTGTTGTCGTCTGTATGCGAAAAACTCAAAGGATTTTTGTTTTGTTTTTAGCACATCGTTGTCATTTAAATGTATCCTTAAATTTATACTCATGAGTTGAAAGGGAGCCAGTTCTTCAATTCTGAACCTCACCTAATCCTGATAGGCTCTCATTTACCCACATACCAAGTGACTATACTGTATCTATGACCTGTCTTATAGCAAGACCATTGGGCAGACATGAGCACATGACTGGATGAGTAATCAGACTTGATATAAAGCAGAGTTGGTGTTGACTGTAGAGCTCTGTACATGGTAAACATCTCTGTAGGAAAGCAGCTTTTAGCTTGTGATAAGTAGTCACAGTTATCCAAAGCGAGTGTGAATGTGTTAGACAAAGCTGTGATAGACAGTTTCTGCAGACTCCATGGAAATCAGCGTAGGCATTCTGACCGACCCAAACGACCCCTACAGCGTCTCCTCTCTCATCCAGATGGAGTGTCATCCATGGCCATAAGCTGTGCCGAGTAGAGCTTTTATTGAGGGGCAGATGCTCAGATACTACACAGATACCCCAGGCAGTCTCTCAACTTTAATGATCCAGAAAACGGGGGATCACATCTCACTCTCAATCCACCTACTCGCACCTGGTCCCATTTTTCAATACCCAACATTTAGAAAACACATAAGCATGCATAAGTTTGGCAAACTCACAGATGCAAGATAATTACTCACACACTGACAGAATTGTGAAGGTTTAAATTTCAGCCTTGAAAAAGGCTTGAAAATATTTCAGAAGCACCTTGTTATATCCTAAGGTTGTTAAGTAAGCGTAACTTAACAACCTTAGGATATAACAAGGTGCTTAGCTCTAGAGTCTTACTTAGATTTTTATCTTCTCTTTCTGTGTTTTTACTTTAAATGTGGCAGCCTTGATGCTGCCAAAGGCCCGTCCTCTCTCACACAAGGCACTTAATTCAGTTATGGACAGAGACAAAGTGCACAGTTCTCACAAAGAAGTACAGTGGATTTGATTAAAAAACAGGGAGCGAGGGGGTGGGAAAAAGAGAATTGTGCCTCTTCAGAAGAAAAAAGTTGGCTCAGAAGCTACAAAAGTCTAGCCTCATGTCTCAGAACCATCAGCTCCGGCAGACGAGCCGCTGCCTCACAGAAACAATCCTGCCTCCCTTTCCTAATTTGACCTGAACATCAGTCATGAGGCACTTAACTCTTCTCTCCCTGCCAAGTGAGGATATCCTCGCAGGAGTCATGAATCTCGCCGGGTATAACTTCCTCGTCTATCATCTCCCACTGAGAATCACTCATCCACAGCAGCCATCAATTCCTCTGTAACCAACCCCCAAAGCCAGACACGCATTCAATTTACCTGCCTCTCACCCTGAAAATCCCTCTAAAAGCCTGTCTGGCAAATCTCTTGAGGATCGTAACCACAGAGGAGTGTAACTGCTCTTTAACACGAAGGTCCTGACTCTTTGGCTTATTCGGATGAGCAAACAGACACATAAAGAGATAAACAGACAGGACAAGAGTAGAAAAGCGGAGGGTTACGCACACTGACGATCCTTTCCGAGGTGCCTGCGCGGGAGATGGTGGTTCCGTTAAGCCCCACCAGCGAGGGCAGTGTCTGGGACATCCAATTGGTGACCATGGCCATGGTGCTGAGCACCGCGCCAATCTTCAGGAGCGGAACGCTCATGTCGTCCCCCCGGCCGGCCGCCTGGCCCTAGTGCCCCCCACGCTCCCTGGAGCCGGGGTCCAGATGCAGCGCGAGTGCAGACACGAACCTGATGCGTCCTCCTCCCTCTTCCTCCAGCCAAGGGACGTGTACACGAGTCTCAAAACCAGCTCACACGCACCAGCTGCTCAGATCCGACAGCATCACAGCGATGCACAACATGCGTTATTCTTCAGCTGGAGAGCGACTGCCAGTGCCTGATTCACACTCCCTCTCCCTCCCTGCCTTCTTCTCTCTCTCGCTCTCTCTCTCTCTCCTCGCGCTCATTCAAGATGCCGCGCTGCGCATTGGCTGCATCTACCTCTCTCTTTCTCTTCCCTCCCCTCCCCTGCCTCTCTCCAGCCTTGTTTCACATCCATCCCTCTGTCTTCCTCCTCTCTGGCTCCTCTGCGCCTCTTGATCCCTCTCTTTTGTGAGCGCAAAAAAATCAGAGAGGCAGGGGAGTTGCGCAGCCCCAGATCTTTGCGCAACAATCAGCTGTTTGAAGCCGTCACCGTTTGAAGGGTTTGTCTTCCCTCACAACTGCACAGAGGCGGCTCACAGCTCGAGCTAAATTAGGATCTCTCGCCATGAGTGCATTGTTTATATGTGTGTGAAGAAGAGGAGCTTTACTCCCGGAGTGTTTAATGAGGAAGAGGACGAGGCGTTCCAGTCGGCGGCTTTCCCCTGACAGCTCATCCATCACGTGTGCAGCTGACACTCCCTTAATCAAAGAGTAATGGGAAATCTGAATGCGGACGGGTATGGCTCTGGTGCTCGGCACTAACCAGAGCTGACTGCAGTCCATCAGCAGCCCAGCCATGCAGGCCACTTTCACTCTCTCTCGCTCCCATCATCCCCAGCCTAAAGCTTAAAGCCACATAAGTCACATAATTAAACAGATGAGCCGCGTGGCGGCTGTTTAACCTTGAGCGATGGCCTGTTGGAGAACTGTGTCATTCAAGCCTTAAGTAGTATGCCTACTAAGTATGCACAGAGTCTCGGTTGTTACTTACAAAAAACAAACAAATGGCTTGTTTTATCCTCACTAGTGTACCTCAGGTGTTTTTTCTCAGACATGTTGAGAGTGACTTTTGAATTGCAGAAGTATAACGACAACCAATGAAAAGTGACAGCTGCCTGAGACTGTGTGTGGTCTCAACTCACCTGATGCATCTGTACATTTTCCTGAGTTGAACTAGCTCAACACTGCCATCATGTGTTTGTGTATGAGTACTGCATCTACAGTGACATAGCCCATTAAAGATACGCTATTGTGTGTGTTTTTAGTGTTTACCAGTAAATACTTTTTTGAGCACCTCTGTGCCATGAGTTTGGAGTGGGACTACCTTGCAGATGGAAGTATTTGGCGTACCTGACTGAAAACAGTCACAAGTTTTGCAATTCTGTTTAGCACAGTAATTACACACCGCCACTTTAAGGTTTGCCTGATCAGGTGTAATGCAGCATAACTTAGATACAAATGTACGTATCTTACGCCCTCTGTGGAATATACAATTATAACTAGTCACAGCCTGTTGGATGCTAGGCTTCCAGAGCTATCTGTTTTGTTTGCTTTTGTGTCACATCAATAGAAATCCAAAGGTTACACTGAACAGCATGACCTGATTTCTCAGTGAAATAAATCACACTAAAATGGATTTTCAATGGCAAACCACCATTTAGAGAGACTGAGATGATTCAGTTTAAATTAAGTTACAGTTATGTTTTGCCTTAGCAACAATCCATTTTATACATTTTTTTTTTAAAAAGGTGAAAATGATGTCATCATTTACTTGCAGTGTTTTTCCATTCCTATATGACTTTCTATCTTCTGAAGTGGGACATGGATAAGGTTAGGGACAGGTTTGGTTACTGTAGGCTTAAGGGTGGGTTAATGGGGATGGCAAAGGTACAACAATTTGAGACACTTAACATATTAGTATATAAATTGGGAGCTGGAAGAGCATGTTAGCAATGCCAAGGTCATTGGGTATGATTGTCACAGGAAACCCATACTGATAAAATATACAGCCGGAAAGAACAGAACGTTTCTTTGGATAAAAGCATCTGCCAAATGCATCAATGTAAAAATCGGTAAAATTGATCTGCAACTGTTATGACATAAATCTAACACCTCACCCACAGCTTTCACAAGCTTTGCAATCACGCAAAGAGAGAGCAAGCAACACCGTTTCATTTAAATGACCCCAAAAACAATGCTTCTCTCTGTAGGTTTTTTAAGTAGGACGGATCATTTTCACCCACTTGAATACGCTAACCTCACAAACTGAAGGTTTTCACCACAGTGAAAACACTGAGATGCTGACAGTTCATCTGAGGCTATTTAGAAATGGAAATAAATTGAGTAGCTATCCAAATACTGTCAGATGTACTTAGCACTTGCTGTATTCTCCATTGCCACAGAATATTACTCTGGGCCTCAGCTTGATAGCCTCATAAAAATGTATCAGAGTGAGAATTGATTTTTGGAAAGAGGACAAACGACCTTCTGATTCTTCTAATCATTAAAGTAAACACAAAATGGTCCTTCTCAGTAACGAATACATTTTATGAGACCATTTGTGATAATGAGGTTTTACATTATAAAGTAGTTTGTATCTGTGCCGATGTCCACTAGAGGATGCTGTAGTTCAACAGATTGCCACTTCAACAGGTAAGGCCCCATCTCTAGTAGAGAAGCCCCATGGCAAGGAGACAAAATGCTTTTGTTCAGAGCAATCAGGATCATGACTTTGCCTAAATGAGATCAAAGGAAGACTCAACAAGGGTTACGGTCACGAAATGGTGAAATTTCCGTTCTTTTTGAAACATGAGTCTAAATGGAAAGTTAGACAACTACATTCTTTAACTGTGTTGCAGTTACAAGCCAAATGTGAAATAGTTAGGTATGTGCTGATGACAACTAGTCATAACTGGTAAATATTTATGTGGTGGACGGGGGAATAAAACAAACAACAACAATAATAAAAAAAAGCCCTGAACTGTCCAAAAATGAAATCAGAATGTTTTTGACAGATTTGTGAGGACAAAAGCATTTAGTGTCTCGAAATGGCCAGTATTTTAAAATAGTAATTAAACCTCAAAGACAATACAAAGTCTTAATAATTCTTCTAAACCAGAATCAGTCAATACATCTACTATTATAATGAAATTCAAGCTATATATACATTGAAGTAGCTTTTATAAACGTGCCTTAGAAAAAAACATTACTGGGAGACACATGGCACGGACAAATTTTAAGATATGTCAGTGCAAGTTGCTTTCAGTTAAATCAGCTCAAACATGCATTTTAGGCTTTGTCTACATAAATCCGGATACATTGGAAAACGGCGTTTTCGTTTAAAAACGTTTTCGTCCACACTAGCGTTTTCATGCGTTTTACAAAAGTTTCTCATCCACACTAAAACGTCGGAAAATGCTAAATTCACCTTGCTGCGCATGCTAAACCCTCACAAAAGCTATCAGAGATGATACAGACGGGAAAATATATACCGGTAATAAAGTTATCGTGCAATTCTTCTGGCTGGATCATTTTATTTAGCAAAATATCTCACCATTTACTGATGCGTCCAGGTCGTACAATATGCGTCACATGACTAAAGATGCGTCATCGTTTTTAAATACCTATATCTGTTTTCACAGTCCACACTACAACGTGAAAACGGGGTTTTCAAATTTATCCACTTTTTGGAGAGCATTTAAAAAAAAAAAACGTTCATAAAAACGCTGTTTCAGAGTGGACGGAAGGCCAAAATGGAGAGAAAAATATGCATTTTCAAACGAAAAAGTATTAGTGTGGACAAGGCCTAGTCTGCGACTAGCTTAAGCCTCGTCTGTGAAACTGAGGTTAGGTGTTTAAATAAGGAAATGTACTAGCAGGGCTATGCTAACCAGTTAAACACCGACCAATTGATTTATATACAAATATTCTTCAATCCGCTCCTGTTTGCTGTTGTATGCACAGAACAATTTGAGGGTTAATTTAACAATGCAGTTGTCAATCCCAAGATCTGCATGGTTGTGTATTTTGTGCTGCAGTCATAAGCTTCTGTTGAGTTTCTTCCCTTCTTGCCCCGCAGGCCTCTCAGTCTGCTATTTCTGTCCACGGCGCTCACATCCTCATTAATGATCTTACTCATATTCACACACACACACACACGTCTTCGGAATGCATTTGCACAACAACACAGGCAGTCACACACAGCACACATATACACACAAACCCGTTCAGACTCAGGATGGCGTGTTTATCGAGCACTCAATGCTAAACATCCATTTAAAGTCTGACCGTGGTGCTTGCCTTCAGGGCTTCTGGTTTAAAGGGCATTTTTAATCAGTTCACACAATTTAAATGAACTTCAACTGCAGAGTGCAGCGCTTCTGGCGGTCTGCAGGTGGCAGTAAAGATCTAGAGTTTCCCAAACGGCCTCAGAACCTCTCCAAGGACACGGATTTACTATTCAAGAACCTGTGCCATAATAAATGTGTCTGCTCGGCGTGTCCAAGACCATAGTCCCTGTCTTGTAAGCGTTTTCCTACACCTGCACATGCACACAGAATTCAACCCACAACACATCAAATATTCACCACTCTCAGTTTTGCAGGCAACAAACTTCACAAAGCATTGTTTTCTACATCAACAAGCCAGCCCTGAACTCGTTCTAAAGGGATAGTTCACCCAAAATTGAATATTCGGTCATCATTTACTCTCATATCATTAAAACCTGTATAACAATCTTCCTTCTAGGAGGTTATTTGATGTTTTCAGAAGAAGTTGTTGTACGGTGCTTGCTTGACATAGTCCACATTCAGTTCCATTATATAGAAAATTACTCTTTAAAAATGGGTGCTATCTGTTTCATGGAAGAAAGGACGTCATACAGGTTTGGAACAAAATTAGGGTGAGAGAATTTAGATTTGTTGATGAATTGAACCCTGATCACAGTAGATTTCACTTCGCACAATTGCAATGCATCTACATGCAGCTCAGGTTTGTACCGCAGCTGTCGCATACAGATCAGTACGGATTGTAAACGCTTCGTTCATGTGGGATTTTACAGCAGATCCCGCTATACCGTGGACGCTCGACATGCAACGTCCATCTCACTTTCCCTTCTGCCAGCACTTAACTCCTGCCCAAATCCCGCTAAATAATGCAGCCCGCCACCGCCAGCGCTGGATCCTGCAGCGTCACAGCACCCTGAACACATCAACTCCCATTATGTGTTCTGAGAAATATTAGTGCTGTGATGTAGGCCTGTTACACATTTATCCATGTGCTACAAACAGACAGTGACAGTGCTGAATGAGGGATGACTGAGGCCACTGGCTGGTTAAACGTGTCTCCCTGTGTTATGCCAACGTTACCTTCCCCATGATAAATGTCTAAAATGGCAGTATTATTGAGCTGGTGCTCAGCAGGGAACAGGATGTTCTGCGAGATGAAGCACTTTGGTTACAGAAGAGGTTTTGAGAGCTCATGCTGTAGGGATGCAAGTGTGTAATTTCCTTTCATGAGTGATGGGTGAGAGTATAAGCTTAAAGTTGAAGTGTGTCATTTTTTTTTAAGTTAATATAGTTTCTGCTATTGTAGGTTAATGTACAGTGTCAACTATAAGTATTTCAGTTTCAACTTTTTTCTTTTTTTTATACTTTAACTGTATTTGTTATACACTGCCTGGTCAAAAGAGGTTACCGTTTGGATTTAAATGCGTGAGAGTCTGGGTCATTATTGAAGTGATTATTGTGTTTCTAACATGGTATATGTTTGGCATCAGTTCTTCTAACTCTAATTGATGGAGTGTGTAGCTTTTCTTAAACGACCATGTATAAGGAAGACACATCATGGCCATATTCCAGGATGACAATGATTCATCAGGATCAAAGTGTGAAAGAATGGTTGGGAGGAAGCTTGAAGAATCATTTTCACACATGAATCGGCACCTCTTGAGTCCAGATCTTAAATTCACTGAAAGTCTTTGGCATGTGCCGGAGGAGACTATACAGAGTGCTGGACTCTTGCATTGACAATACAAGATCTTGGCCAAAATTTGATGCACCTCTTGATGGAAATAAATGTTGTGATGTTATTTCCATCAATTCCAATTCCAAAGAGGTGCATACATTTTTGTATCTTGTATTTAAGTAGAATTTTACTTGAATTTACACAAACTGGACACAAAAAGTGGAGCACTTTTATGATGGATGGATGTACTTTTTTCATGGATGTAGTGTAGTATCAGGGTGTTTATTAATATAACTCCGATTGTAGTCATATACACCTAGGATGGCTTGAGAGTGAGTAAATCATGGGGTGATTTTCATTTTAAAGTGAAGTACTCCTTTAATTCTGGTTCATTTGTCTACTGAAAACGCATGGTCAAGTTGAGTGCACTGCATTGTGGGATACAACATTCCCCGCAGTGTGCTCTGTGGGAGACTGCAAATGCAGTAGGTCAGCTAAGTATATATGCATACAGAAGATTAGCATGGTTTGCACATTACGCATATTGTATACACGGCAAAATAATATGGTAGCATGCTGTTCCGAATATAGCCAGTCGTTATTTTTGCAATTTCCCTTGTTGCCATGAGAGGCAGAGAAATGATTTTACCTTTAAGGAGTATAAAAACAGCACTATTATTCATCTAAGATGTTTTTTTCCCCGACGTCACATACAGTACATGCAAGCACCAGCTCACACATGCACACAGCGGTTTGGACAGAACACAACTGTAAACAAAGTCCAGCAGTCTCCTCTTCTCACATCCTTTGCCAATACGGCTCAACACTGCAGTTGTGAGGGGACACGGAGACACAAAGCCACAGCAATAGTATCCTGGCCTGCTCTATTTATGACCGGTCCCTCTTTATGCCACGATGTGTCAATGGACACAGAGACAAAGAGTTCTGTACACCGGAGCAGTGGCATGGTAGCCGAATGCTTCACTTTCTCTCTAGGTGAGAATAAGACTGCTTTGCCTCCCTATTGAGTTAATGATGCCATACACATTCATCTCACAACCGATTACAATGATCACCGTTCGCATTTTCCGCGCCTCGATGACCCAATTACACCCACAGCCACGGAGATTAATTCTGTGAATAACATTCCCCGTGAATACTGACTCGACACGCTGACCCTTTCCGCTGCTCTGAACTAATCAAACATTCGTTCTGTGGTGGGAACTGAAAAAAAATCCCCTCCGCTCTTGTAATTTGACTAATTACTGACAGAAAATTGGGTGTCTTAAGCCTGAGTGAGAGGAAGCCGAGGCCACGAGAAGGCCTGTTAATTGAGGTTACCCCACACGGTTATGTGTGTCGCCTAAATGCCTGTCTGCCGCGCTTCTGGCTTTGGCCTTGACGCTGTCTTTGAGAATAATTGGCTTTTCAATTTGAAGCTGAATGAAATCTACTCCCCATTTGAGCTGGTCTTATTCTTTTTAAATAAATTGAGCTATGTTTTAAAATGGAGGTAAACCCTTAACCTGTAAATGGTTGAGAGTTGATTTCACTGTATGTTTAGGCTTGCTAGGTATAGCTCACTGAAACATGGTGGGATTGTATTGTACTGTCAACATATTGGTACTTTTGGTAGTCCAACTCAAAACCTGGGGGAAAACCACTGAGTGTCTTTAAAAATAACAATTGGTGTAATATTGTTATATTCCCACCTGGCTGCAAGCTTTTCGAACCATTCTTTGGGGTCCATTTGTGCCTGAATAAGCCAGATCTGCCACATAGTAAGTGGATCCCCTTATATAGATATTATGCACCAGAGAAACAAGCGCATATTTCTATGGCATTGTTGGTGAAGTGAATTTACTTGATCACAAGCATTGTAATATTGGAAGCAGATGTCATAACAAATGTCTGTAGACCTGGAAGATTTTGTATTTATAGGATTCATAGATTTATAGGATTTATATATTTAGGGATGACAGAATGTTCCAAGCTAACAAACTTGTACACATTCATGTCACATTATTTAAATTTTTTTGCACTGACATACTGTACGCCTTTGTGATAAGGGAACTGAGATCTTACCGAATGCTTGTCACAAACCAAACACCATATGTCCTCTGTATTCAAACTGTGTTATGAACCATTAGACTAAGGACAAAGCACTGGCAAGCTATTACTAATACGCAACCTGTGACACCTGTACTAATAAGATTCTGGATATATAAAATGACCCAGTGGGGTTTTTATTCAATGCCTATGCTCATTTTTTTTCAGTTAATCGGTCAAACTAAGCACTTGTGCTGCATTAGCCTGGGATTTGTTGCTAATGGGGCTCAAAATGTTATTTTCAGGAGCTGCGCTTACATGGACCCTTATAATCAGATTATTAGCAGTCCAAAAAAAATGTAAACTTGTAACCACGTCAATCGGAATAAATTGGACATATTTGTGAATGTCGTTCTCAAGTTACCAGAATGATAACTTGCTTGAGGGGATTGCTTCGAGCAATGCAGAGGAAAATGTTTCTAGTAAGTTGTCATGCGAGTCATCATCATTAAAGCCAACATCCACCTCATGACGTGCAAAGTTTGCCAGTGGTTGTCCTCCCATTGTTTCATCCATAATGTTGAATCACAGTTAAGACGACGGCTTGCAAATCCATGTCGAGAGAATGCATGTATACGACATAGCACACATAAATCAGATTACATAGTGTTCATTTAAATAGTAATCGATCATGTGATACATTAGTTAACATGGAGGGTTTCTTATACCGTGGTGCAAGATTGCTTACAGCAAACACAGAACCTAAGTATTTAAAAGTAAAGCAGCAAGTAGTGATGCTCCGATTGATCGGCCGCCGATCATGATCGGCCGATATTGGCTAAAAATTGCTTGATCGGCGAACCCCAAAAGCGCCGATCAAAAAAGCCGATCATGTGACGTAAATTACTCGCGACTTTTTTCCACCTGCATGCGCGGCGCACGGGCACACAACAGCAGACCCGAGCTTGCCAGTGGCAACATTAGTTCCCATTCGCCGTCATTCGACGTAACGTCTCCGTTCCCTACTCAGGGAACGAGGGTTACATCCGTAACCGAGACGTTCTCCTTCTCCCGTCTGGAAACGCTGGCCGCAGAAAGTCATTACAAAGTAGCAAAAAAGTAGTCGTAGCCTACAAAGCGGAGCTGTAGAGCAGGGGTCTCCAACACGGCGCTCGCGAGCTGCCAGTAGCTCGTGGCCTGACTGGAGGGAGCTCGCCAAGGGGCCGTTCACATATCGCATCTTTTGCACGCTCAAGTTTGTTATTTCAAATGTAGGCGTGCGGCTCATTATAGAAGTGATGCGGCCGTTTTTTCCACGCGCAGCGAGATGAAGAAATATTAACTTCAGAATTCCGCAAAAGCGACTAAAACTTCTTTGTCATTGTGGAGAGCGCAGTGCATGGTTGCATAGCAACGACAGACGCCACGGGAAAATTGGACCGCATTTTACTATTAATAATAATTAAACAGAGCAATTCCAATAGTGTCCTCGCACAATATTAATAATAAGCTAATGTGCATTGTAAATGTCAGTAATTTATCTTTTTTTTCCCCGTCACTACACTGGGGCGTTAGGACCCACACAGACCACAGGGTGAGCGCCCCCTGCTGGCCTCACTAACACCTCTTCCAGCAGCAACCTGGTTTTCTCAGGAGGTCTCCCATCCAGGTACTAACCAGGCTCAGCCCCGCTTAGCTTCAGTGGGCAACCAGTCTTGGGCTACAGGGTGATATGGCTGCTGGCTGTCATGATAGATGATGTCATTGTTTGCAGATTTCATTATGAACTCATCGGCCAGCGCCATCCAGAGTTTCATGACTGAACTGTCACTGTGATTATGTTCTCTAAAAATGTGCGCATTTATTAAAACATAGCTTCATCATGCAGTGGATCTACTGAAATAAGCACGGTTAAACTTATGTAACAAAAGCCTGTTGTGAATTCAGTAGATCATTTACATAATTTTTTTATTTTATAAAATTTTTTACCTGAAACGCATCTCTGTGATATTTATGTGACTGATATTTGATTATGTTAAATAAAGATAATGGGTTATTGAAAAATTAAGCCTGGGTTATTGTTCACACAAGAAAAAAAATTAGATAAAAACAGAGACTCAAATATTAAATGGCGATTAACACTAGAAGTGCCAGAATTCCATAACTACTAGAACTGCCACAAGCGGTCATTTTTATGGCTAGATTCCAAACTCTATATCCTAAATAATAAATACCCATTTGAGAGATTAATGCATTTATTGTATTAGGATATCGTTTAAAAACAAAACAACACCAAACTGTACATTTAAACAAGTTTAATTATACATTTATAAATAATAATATCATTAGTAGCCTACCGTAATTATCGAATATTCACAACAGATAAGCTATATTTCCATATCCATTCAACATAACTCAGAACAAGAACAACTAAAAGTATCTTATTTAATTCTGAAACATTTTATTTTAATATAATAACAGAGAAAATAGTCTAATAACTTGCATATAATAGAGAATGTCTACGTAAATAGATAACGTAGTCAGGTATTATTAGCCTATTTCTGATCAACAAATTAAATTTAATATACTTTTTGTTTGTAGAAATTAGCATATATGCAAACACTCAGGACCGCTACTGACCTTTCTGTTGACAGTGAGAGAGACAAAGGTCAATCGGGGGAAATGTAACAAAAGAATACCGCGAAATTAGGTGCGGTCAATATGACCGTCTATGGCCAAAATAGGTAAATATGTTCATTCGTTTTTTGCCTTGTGTGTAATTTATATGAAAAAAAAAACATTTTAAATGAAAATACAGACCCTTTAAGGAAAAGTCAGGTACCAGCACGATTTTATTTATTTTTTCAATAAAGTTATTGCAGAAATAAAATTCAAATTAAACGGTCAAAATGACCACCATGGCCATTCTAGTGTTAAAATGGCTGTTGTGATTTTTGCAGTGAAGAAAAAGATGGCATGTAACACTCAAGAGACTGAAAAGGATATATTTCTGACCGGTGAACTCAATTCTCTACCTGCTATGGTGGCCATGACCCATGTTCTGAAACGGAAACATTCAGACTCTTACACCCAACCGCACAACTTAATTTACCCACTCAACATCCATTTTTAGTCATGGAACAACATTACTAGAAACCAATTATAGTCCAAACCCTTTCCCTAATCCTAACCTCCACCAAGAGGACAGTGATTGGTTGATAATAATGAATATTCAAGTTCCTAACTGCAGTTCTAAGCCTACAAGTATTGTTTTTTAATAGGAATATTGATCCTAAAAAGCAAACATGTTGACACGCCCTACCTGGTTAAACCCCATTAAACTGGCAACCACCCCCCAATTTACGTTTGCATTTATGTTTTAGCAGATGCTTTCTTACCGAAGCGGCATTCAGTTAAATGAACCAGTACAGTTAATAGCAATTAGCGCGACAGGTAACTGAAATTACACAAAGCTTGTAAGCTCTGTTCAAACCTTCAGATGTGTTATCCACAAAGCAGCTGGAATCCACAAAGCCCCAGGATCAGATGGTGTACACAGCAGAAATCCTTGTGCTGAACTGCTCAACTTACTTACACTTGCTGTGCCAGTCCTCACTGGACCAAAGGGTCTGACTGCTGTAGAAAACCTCCTGTCTCACTCTCAAACAAGAACAGGCCTCACAATCCTACTGACTACCTAGCTCTATAGCTTTCTAAACAGGTTCTAGAAGAGGTAAAGGCTTAGATTCTGTCAATCGCTCATTTAATAAACAAAGATCGTCCTCACAACTTGCCATAGACGCAGCATTGTTTGTTTCCCTTTGAATTTCATTCCTATCCATTTCTGCCAAGAACTGCATCCAAACAATACCATAGCCAGGAAATGCACCAGAATCCCTGATGTGCCCTTCCAAAGCCACCTCACATATAAGCGGAGGCAGGCACAAATACCTACAGCATTATTGGTTACAGTGTTGTGAAGAGTTAGTCCCCTGTACAGTGCTGTCTGCATCAAAAAATAATAAAAACAATAATACCATGTAAGTCCCTGTCAAGGAAAGTTTGTCCACTTGCCAACTATACATGTACTGTATTTGCAAAGCCTGCTGGCAACTATTTCCGACATACAGGACCAACTCCTATCTATCTGAATGGGGAAGCACTGAAATCTTAAAAACTATACTGGCCACACTTACATATTTCAAATCAGAAATAAATCTGACATGAAATGTCCAGGGCCCGGTTCCCCAAAACGCTCTTATCGCTAAATAGTTCTTAACCTATTCCTTAACCTCTCTCTTAACTTTATGGCACGATTCCCGACACGTTCGTACGCTAAGTATATCTTCTGTAAGTCACACTGTCGTAAGTTTGGTCTGGACCATTCGTAAGCTCTCTCTTAGCGCTGTTTGAGCTCAAGACGCTAGTCGCCGCCACTGTGCAGCAGTCTTTAGAAACCAGCGCAGCGCAGTACAAGTCAAACTATGGTATGTTGACAATGTTGTGGCTCAACAATGATTTTATGTTATGGACATTTTAAGACTAATAATAAAATATGTTTGCAATGGATACAGGCCTATTTATGAAGTTGACTTTATTTGGTATCAGAACTAATATGATGGTAATTAGCCAAGGCTATTTCGTAATGTCATTAAAGCGTTTAAATTGGCAATCACTTTTGATAATTAAAATCTGCCAAACAATTTGACTCTAAATGGCTCAGATCTATAAATGGGTAAGCATGGTGGTGTCCAGTAAGTGATCAACTATGGCAGCGATCCAACGTGTCCTTGTATTGAATCAAATGTTTTATTGAAAACATTAACCAATGGCGATCAATACCGCATTAAACAGAAGTAACTGCAGCTGCTTGCCAATCAATTCTGATTGTAAAGTACCTTACCATTAATATAAAAGTGTATTATATGATTTTTAGAAGTCGTTAAACCCATGTCAAGAAGCGGCACAAGTGGCACAACGGGATAAGGAGGGTGGATGATTAGCGAGGGATACCCGGTTCGTCTACCCGTCACAACATGTGAACATATTATTGACAATTTGATAATTTAATTAATAGTCTATATTTTACTGATAACTTAAACTATGTTAAAATAAATGTTACTGGAACCATTTGAGGAATGTTTCATTTGCATAGAACGTGTTGTCTTTCTTAACGCCGTAATGCACCTTCGCGTGAAGTGGAAAATCGATTCCTGAGCAATCGATGCCAACTAAATCAGCACCTTCACTTGGGACAGTGCCTTTGTAAAGTCGAACGTAAGAGGCAGCGTGTTAAGAAGCTTCCTAAGGGACACTTCGGGGAACACACTTAGGAACATTATCGGGGAACCGGGCCCAGATGTATGTTAGGTTGGTCATGTAATGCTCATGTACAGTCCTAAGTGCAAATCTCTGGGTTCTAGGAACTGGGAACTGGAAGCTTCTAACTGGCGCGATGACTTTACCAATTACCGATTGTCTCTTTTATTTAGAAGGTGGGACTTGCATTACTATAGAGCCACCATATTGCACGTTTCAGTTTATCCCATTCATAGCAATATGAGTGCATCATTTTGGTATATAGCCATTGCTAATACACTCTCAGGAAAAATGGTACAAAAGCTGTCACTGGGACAATACCCCCAAAATATTCTAAATATATAAAGATTCTAATATTTACAATTTATGTACTAATATGTACATTTTTGGTACCAATATGTACCTTTATGTGACTAATATGCACTCTTTAGGCACAAATATGTACATTGTAATAGGGTGCCACCTCAGTGACCGCTTTTGTACCTTTTGTTTTTGAGAGTGTATGTATAAAATGCACTTGAACATCATTACATGAAAAAACAAAACAAATACAGAGTATAGTTAAAAGCTAGAAGGCTAATCGGCTAACAGTATGCTAAGCTAACTAAAAACAAAAATCTATTTTTCAAAAAATCAAGTAATTTTCAGGCCATGAATAGAGTAACCATTAAACCAGGTATTTTTGAGCCAATGGAATTATTTTGGGGTCCTAGGTGGACTCAAATCAATAGGTGTACTGATTTTTGGCAATTGGGGCAGCACCTGCACTGCATTTGTTGCTCTACCAATGACTACTATTCCACATTTATCAATAGGCATTGTTATAAATACGTACTACTCACAGCTTGCTATAACATCAGTTGCTTGGCAGTCAATACATTTGTATAAAATCATGAATTTTTCTCATAATACCACTGTTTTGAAGCACGGTAAATTGTACCTAGAAAATGTAATTAAATGCAAAACAGACACACACATTTTAATAATAAACACCCAAATATAGCTTAATGATACTATATCTGCTAGGACTGACATATGTTGGTCACAGGTAAACAGTTTTTAAGCCTTTATAGCAGAGGGGGAAAAACATGCATCTATTTATTCTGGTTTTGTAAACCATGTCTGGATAAGTGTGTGTGATTTAGAAAAATGGGTCAGTGGCCTCTAGCATTCTATAGATGGAAAAAAAATGTTCACTCCAGGACATCAAACACGAGGACATCAATGGGCCATACAGATTGTGTGCCAATCCCTGTCTCCCGGGGACCGTTTTTCCCTCAGACCGTGCAGGGACTACAGTACATGTATTCACTCTCAAGTGCCCCAAGTGTGAAAGACTAGTGACATTTCAGGAATTAGCCATAAACTGCCACCGTTTTCTGTGGTAAAAGATAATAAAAGTGCTCGTATTACACTAATTACTAATTAGATTAGCCATGTTTTAGAGCTAAAAGGAGGCGAGCAGCTGGCACAGAAAGACCGTACTGGACCTCAGCAGACAAAAGCAAATGATTTGAGTGCTCTTTAAAGCAAGGCAAAATAAATAGATAAATCCCACTAATTAAACCGCCGTTGTTTATATTATGCTACTGTGAGAGTGCAAATGGGCATTAAGAGACCGAAAGGTGTTTGGAAGTGAGGGTCAATGCAGATTTAGAGATGCCTCTGGTGTGCAACACATGAGTGAACTTTCTTCCAGAGATTGCTTCTCTGCAGGTTATGAATGTGAATGTAGACTGTATAATTTAATGAGGAGGCTGCTGTAATTACTCGAACAGCTACGGACGTATAAATCACAACACATCCCAAGACCAGCGCCTTAATGGGAAATGTTCTTGAAGGGGAAAAAAAAAGGATTGCACATTTAATGCAGTGTAGAGTAAACTTCTATCATTTCAAAATGAATAATGTGTCCAGAGGCGGCCGTTTCTACACATATTTGTGTGTTTAGTTTGGCATTTACAGACATGTTTACTGCTACACAAGGCTTCCTTTCTGAGAAATAATTCCGGTTACCTTTAGACTAGCATGTTCTGCCGAACAGAAAATGATGGTGACTAATGAGAACATGAGTGAAATACATTAACCTGCCAGTTTTTCAGTTGTGGGCGTAAAAAAAAAAGGTGATAAAGTGATCATTTTGATAAGATGAATTTCTACAGGCAGACAGGGAGGTTACTAAACTGTTTCCATTCACTTCATTTGTCCTACTAATCTCATGGCTACTGTAGGACTCTTTTGGTCCGTGTCCCACCGGTGGCATTCAGTAATTGTGTGTACAGCCCATTGATCCGTTTCGTGATTGGGCAAACAAAAGGAAGTTGGGGAAAGTACAGGAAAAAATAAAGCAGGCAAACAAGAGGGCTGATTTTTAATGTAATGAAGAGGATAGTTTGCACAGTCATCAAAACGTGACATGCAGGATCTTTGTTCTGTGCATGATCATATTCAGTATTTGCTTGTGGGCCAATGATATGGGCCAAAGTTTTATTTTTTATTTGATGGTTTGTTCTTGTTTTGTGTGACCAGCAGTCGTCCGCGAGGGGCTGCTGGCTTATACTTTCGTTTTGTATTTGTTTTATTTTATGACTAAAGTCTTTAAATATTCACCTTCATCCTTCTTCCCATAACATATATCCTCGTTACAAACATTTATACCATTTTTAAGAAAAAAATTTAAAACATTAAAAATGCTATGTTGTGTCCACATATTCAGCCTTTTTGGGTAAGGGTGGGACAATTAATGTCCGGAATATTAGGCTTTGACATGTATGTGTCATTTCCCACTATGTTCCTCGGGTTTACTTCGGAGGGTTTGGGTAAAAGTGATATTTACCTTTTGAAGATTTTTCTGGTCGCCTGCAAAAAAGCTGTCACTAAATGTTGGCACAAGAGAAACCCTCCGTATGTGGATCTTTTTTCATGCATTGTCAGTCAGATATGTTCTATGCAACAAATGACTCTCTCCCTTCGGTTACAGAAGGGCAAATAATGGGAATGGGATTGTTACAAAAAATAAATAAAAATTACCACATCTTTACAATTTCTACTTGTATCACATACTGTAGTTGCTGACTCCTTGTAAAAAAATTGCATGTAACGGTTGTTGTTGTTGTTTTTTTTATTTTTTTTATTCTTTTCCCTTTTTTCCTTTGATGTGTACTAAAAAAACTGTAGAAAAAAAACTGTTTAAATTCTATGTGATGCTGTGTCATCTGAGCACATTATAATCATTATTAAAAATAATAAAGTTTTTAGATATATTTAAGGTAAAAGGATGAATTATTAATTTGTCTGTTAAGTGATGGAGGAATCACACCATGACATCACCTGAACTAGCCTGATTTAACCTTGTTATAAAAAGTAAAATTATCAGATTTTTCAAATGCCAGGCAAATTCTCCTGTAGCTTTTCATTCTATTCAGTGTATTAGCAGCGCATTTAGGTGAAGAGCCATGGCCCATAACAATGAGATCCTGGCTTTGCTTCCATAGCATGCTATCACATTGCTAATCCATTCAGAATAACGCTGGGAATGTGAAATGAGTCCTTTCCAAAGACAAATTTCTCATTATTAATATGTTACACTTCATTCCATTTTTCCTCATTAAAAAATGCCTGTTTGCAAACCCTCTCAGAGTCATATGGTAATTTGAAGCGTCAAGTAAACTGGAAGCACTGGCATGGTACATTCGTTAGCTATGTTAGTCTATTACCAACCTCAGTCAAACCTGCATGGGATTCGCTTCTGTGAATCGGTGAGAGGATTACGAAGTGCCGTATCTGTTCCGTTTATTCTGCTTTATGTGAAATAAACTTGAAAATTATGTGGATTTACTGAATATATTTATCAAAAAGCCTTTAGGAATTACCGGAAAACAAACTATTTCTGTACTGCACAATTAAAGAGATAGTTTGCCAGAAAATAAACTACTATTTAGTTTTTTACTAGTTATTATTTACTCCCCTCATGTGTTTAAATTTGTTGTTCTTTTCATTCATTTGAAGTGATTATCTGTTGATGAAAGTCCTGGCCATTCTTTTCCATACAATAAAAGCAAAGTGGCCTTTGACCAGGGTTATCGTTAACTAGACTAAAAAAGTGGTACCACTTTATTTTGATGGTCCACTTTAGACATTCTACGAACTATAAGTAACTATGTCAACTCTACAGTGTAAACTGTCATTAACACTTTATTTTGATGGTCCCCCAACAGACATTTTACTGCCTGTAAGTAACTTATAGGGGTCATGAATTGAGAAATAAAAATTTCCTTGAACTTTTGACATATAAGAGGTCATTGTACCATAAAAATATAATGTAAGTTTCAGAACTTCCTCGTTAGTCCAAAAACAGGATTCTGTCACATTATTGTTATAGTGCAACAAAAGACTGCCCCTCTGCAGAAGAAAATCAACTCCTACTTCTATCATTGCCTCTTTAGCCCCCCCACATCATGTCATGTGATAGTAAATACAAGACAGACGCAAACACAGGATTACTCCAGCAACAAAACCATAGAGATGCCTCTAAGAATCCACAAGAAGTTTTGAAGTTGTGAAAAAACAGTCCTTGTGATCCTAACATTAAGAAAGCATGGATGAATTATTTTTAACAAAGTTCCAGTCAGATTGCGTCATTGTTCGTTTGTTCGCTTCATTTGACTGCAGACTCATTTTTAAACAAGTCACAGTTCGACGCAGGCTTTTCAGAGAGACGCCTTGACGCCTACATTGTGGCGCCAACGTTTTCTGTTACTTGTGTCGCCGGAAGTCACCAGCCATTGAAAATGAATTGGATCATGTTTCGTTGTCACTGCGTGTCGCTGGCTGTGTGAACGGGGCTTGATTAACTGAAAAAAGATTTTCCCAACATATTCTCCCACACAAAGTGTATGGGTTGAATGGACCACTTCTATGATATTTAAAAGGTATTTTTTGTAATTGTGGCAGCCCCAGTGTCCATTGATTTGTGTTGTATGGAAAAGAGCACCATGGATATTACGCAAGCCCTGTGTGTTTCTCAGAACAGTGAAAATCTTAAACAATATGAGTTGGAGTGAATGACATTTTTCAGGTAGACTGTTCCTTTAGCTCAGCGGTTTTCAAAGTGTGGGGTGCAGGGGGAGCGGGAGATCAGCAGAATAAAATTTAAAAAAATTATTAAAAAAACAGCCGTTACAATAGTGTTCAGGTGCGTAAACAGCAGTTGGCACTCTGCCTTTATAAAGCAGCACCGAACGCCAATTCCACTGAATCGTTCTTCTTCAGATTGTTGACTTGTCACTGTGCTCGCCATAGAAAAGCACCGCTTCAGCGGACAGAATCACAAGCTGCTATTGTGAACAGCTTCCGGTGAGAAGAATTACAAAAAAGTTTGAGAACCACTGCTTTAGCTTTATCTAAAAACCAGACATGTATAGTCCCTGCACGTGACCGTAGCATTTCAAGAGGACAACGACAGTTTAAACTTGTACGCCGTCCTAACGCCGTGGACGTAAGACAACCTAAAGAAATGAAGACAGGCAGAGGATCCGTCCTGCCACTCATATTTATTAACGCTTTCTAGAGAGCTCGAGCATCAGCCCAACTGCAACCATCGACTCCCCGGCGATCCTAACAAGACAAATATGTACGTCAGGCTGCGAGGACCTCTCTGTCTCTGTTCCTGTCAAACTCTGCTTCTCCTTTCTCCTCTCCCACGGCTGCACGAGGCAGATTGCAGGAGCGAGGTGTGTGGAGAGCGAGAGGAGAATTCTGAGGGCGTCTGAGTGGCCGGGGGGGCTCCTCCTGCGGCAGACATATTCGCCCCCCCCAAGTCTGGCAGAGTGCTGACATATCTGTCCTTGCTTGCTACAAGCTCAGAATTAAGATGGCAGCATGTGAGGCAGAGAGCAGGCATGCTGCTAGCGGTTTCCAGTATCTTGTGCAATTTCTGCAAGAAATCATCTGTGTTTTTCTCGTCCATCATACAGTGTAATGGCTCGAATGCTGTCATTTTTTAAAATCTAATCTCTCCCTCTGTCTCTCTGTGTCAGTGTTGTCTCTCCTTCACTGCTCTTCTTGCACCTCTGGATGGTCGTGAAGCCATATCGCTCAAAGAACGTGGCAATCGGCTGGAGACAATGCTCCGAAGCTCGGTCTCAGAGAAATGTCACTAGCATCATAGTCGCCTCATTCATCAAATCAGAGGATCCTTATCACACTCGATTACGCTCTCTATCCCTCCCCATGGAGGTTTTCTTTGGGAGATGAGGGATGTCTCCAAAGAATGGGAAAAACAACACACCGAATTCATCTAAAATAATCTAGATTATTGAAAAGCAATACAGTCCAACATTAACACCAATATGGGTGAAAGGGAACCTCCACATCACAATGATTGGCAGTTCACCTCGTAAATATAGGATAACCTCACTTATAATGCTAACAGCTGGCCCAGAAATGAACTTGAATAGATACAACTGGTGGAAATGTATGGACTAGTTACAAAGTAAACAACTTTCCCTATTTCACTTTTCTTTAAACAGGAATGAACATGAGATGTCTTAATATGATGATCTGTGAGGTAGAAGTTTGTGGCACTTAGCTTGCTTTAATTAAAGCTGCGTGCGACCTTTATGACACCTGCATGTTTACAGAGGATTTGTTGACTAATTAACTGAAATTAAGGTTAAAAAAAAGTAGCTAATCAACGGTAAGTTAAAAAAGATACCTGAAATATTGTTGTTATTGTACCATAATTTTGGTACACAGAATTTGTACCAAAATTTTAACCACAGAATTTGAAGTGACTTGGTTTAAATAGGTTGTTTATTAATATACCAATACAAAATATTATTTTATTTTATTTTATTAAAAGTATCCTATATTGTAGAATTGGTTAATTATTGTTAGTTTAAGATTTGGAAAGGCATGAATAGTGACTTAAAAACAAATAATGGAATCTACTGAATAGGAAAAAAAGTTGTTAGACTGATTTGTTTAGATAAGCACAAATAAAAAAAAAAACGATATTTGAATCTAAATCACATAGTAATGGTCTGTGTAAGCAATATGACTAAACTTAATGAATGAAAATTTGCACATGTGATCTGAAATTCAAATCTGATTGTTCTTTAATTGTGCACCAGGGTTGCCAGATCTTCGTAGCAAAACCAGCCTAAAGGCCAATCAAAAATTGCCCAAAACAAGTTCAACAATTACCATATTAAAATATCAAAACTTAACACTAAAATACATGTTTGTCAGACACTGTTATGCGTTATACACAATTTCACATTCTGTGTTCATAAAAAAGCTCAAAGGCCCCTCCCTTACAAAACTCACCATCAAGCACAGTTTTATCACTGGTTATGTACAATATTTCAATAGAGGCATTTCCATCAAAGACAGTTTATGCAATATCTTTTCTTAAACCTTTTGTTACCTGCGGCAACTGTTTAAAAATAGCCCAATTCCGAGGGAAAACAGAAACTTGAAGAAACAGAAACAAGAAACTTGGCAACCATGCTGTGCATGTGTCAGAAATCTGTCAAGAATAACATTAAACTTAGATACTATATCATACTTTTTTCTTCACTTTTTTAAATGTCTATGTTAATATTTTAAACCTTCCGAGTTGGATACAATAAAGTTTCTGTGTCTCAAGCAGAGCCAGGCATGCATGCATGTTTAACTTGTGAATGAATCAATGTTTTAGAACAATACCTAAAGTGTATAAATCATGACTTAAAATCTGCTTTATTGTCATTTGCAGGATGTTTAAACACTCTTTCTGGAGTCCCTTTATAGATTTGTGCACATGCAAGCTTTAATAAATGATATAAAGAAGTTTTGGTCTAAAACGACTGTTACTAATCAGTTGAGTGAATGATTCAAAATGACTCTCTCACGCCATAAATAACTATTTGCCACCTACTAATCTGAATGAATCTTTTTGGTGAACGTATTCAAAACAAAAACAAAAAAGTTTTTATTTAGGATAAAGGTTGCATATGAAAAGCAATTAAAATATGAATTATACAAGGCCAATATTCTATGTGGAATCTATTAATGAATATACAGGTACATCTGGTTCAAACCCCACCACAGATAACCTTGTTACTGAAATAGATACTGATTGAAACTAACTACACATTGTGTTTATTAAACATATGCCTTTTACCTGGAAATAATTCTGTGACACACACACCACTGTCTTTGGTTTCCTCTTGGTATGGTCTTTCCTACAGTAAGTAGACACATTCTCTTGCTATTGTTGAGCCATTGTGGTGCATGTATTGATTTAATGCTATAATTCTAATTAAACTCAATCTGTAAGGAGTGCCAGTCGTGTTCAGCAGGAGAAAATCAAAGTGACAGAGTGATAGGAGTCTAATTATTGCTCTGATCTTTATAAGGAGGTTTAAGATAATAACCCCAGAGGCACTTTCTTTACAACTTCCTCCATTATTTTTTTCCTCTTTCTCTCTTTCTCTTCACTGACATTTATTTTTTCCAGCATTCCCTCAGCAGGATTATGGATTCAGCACGTCTGCACACTCTTCCACTGCTCAGCACTGAAATTAACTGATTTGTCTTGCATTCCAACATTGTGTGTAAAACAGAACAAAATCACATTGTATGAGCCGAAGAGAAGCAGCAGCAGAAATGAGAGCTTGTGTTGAAATTTAAGGAGGTGTTGCTATAAATTGGTTTAACAGACTTCTAAAATATGCCAAGTTCAGGCACTTGAACTTCATTCTTTTTAACTGGATTATTTACACTATGGCAGGAAAGTCTATGGGATATCAAGAGCTAAAGTTAGACATTGCTCAGTGTGTGGTTGAGACTTGACTAGTAAAGGTGTCAAATTAAAATCTGTTAATTAAATTGTGATATCATGCTGATTTCTATAATTTCATCATGGAAGTGGGACAAACTCAATACCACAGAATTCATCAAATCCATTGTTAATATTTAGTGAGATTTTTTTTTGAAAAATAAACCATTAAATAGCACTTTCTGGAGAGTTTTGTGCAAAGAAATTTCTCAGTAAGACTCAATTTCTCCATTTCTTTGCACAAAACTCTCCAGAAAGTGGACTCATCATGTAAGTTACATGATATGTGAAAAACTGCAAGGTTAAGAGTATATACTTTGCATTGTTGTAGTTTCAACAGGTATTAGGACATTTTAGCATTTACATTACTGTTAATCAGTCATCACTTGATTACACATTTTTCTACTTCACATTAAAGATGTGATTGGGCCAGCCCAGTGTCAATCAAGAAAATAACCAATGGGACGCTGATCTATGTGTTTCATGCGGTGTCAGAAAAAAAACTACGCTGACTTTTTTTTTACCAATGCATTACACCGGCACTAACCCAGCGCCGCCAATTAGGCAAAACAAAACAAAACGAATGGCCCGCCGATGTACGAGTTTTATGGGCCGTTAAGAAGAAAAAAAAAGAAAAAAGAAGAGAGTATGAGATGTATCAGCCCAAAAAGCACGTCGGCCCACCGGGAATCTCCCGGTAGTCCCGATGGCATTCGCCTATATGCCTGGACGTCACACTTTAAATTCTAGCCTACCTGTTGCCTTTCACCATCCACTTATTTAGCTGCTGTCGCATCAATTTACATGGCATCTCTTTTTCCCTCTTTCTTTTTCTATTTTAGCCCCCGAAAGCTTTTTTTCTTTATCCATCTTTTCGACGACAACTCACTTATAGCCTAGGCTACAGTACCTGCTCGCTCAGCGCTCACGGCGCCCACGCCCGTTCGCGATATTATTAGAGGGGACCCTTCTATGTCAAAAGATGTATAACATTGAGGAAATGCAGAAATGATTTAGAAACGCACAACTGCAGCTACATATAGAATTTCTTTTTTTTTTAACCATCGCTTTGGTGCATGGTGCAGCGCCCCTATGCACCGCTATGCGCATACCCAGAAGGGTCCTAAAACTGCGGTCCTAAAACTGGGGTCCTAAAACTGCAGCCTCCGGTTGTGCAGGAATATACTACTGGAGGCTTATGTGCCGGGACTGAGCCCGGAGAGCCCCGGCCCAATTTAACCACTGGTTATACATAAGTTAACAAACTAATAATGAACTGCACTTCAACAGCATTTATAAATCTTTGTTCATTTTGAACATTTACCAATGCATTATTAAAATCAAAAGTTGTACAGGTAATTATTAACATAGTTAATGCACTGTGTAATAACATGAACAAACAATGAAAAGCTGCATTTCTATTTCTATTAATGTTAACAAAGATTAACAAATACAGTAACAAATGTATCGTTTGTGGTAAGTCCATGTTAGTTTATACTTTAACAAATGTTAAATGAAACCTTATTGTAAAGTGTTACCCTTACGAAGATTCATGCTGTTGTTTTCCCACCAAAGTGATGTCACTTCCTAGGCTAGAGGATGATGTCTTAAAGGATCTGTCTTGATATTTAAAGGGATATTCAATAAACGAACTGCACAAAAAGTGATATTGGAAAAACCTATTAATAAATTGTCTGTTATACAAATTTAGAAGTTTAGATGTTAATTGCAGCAACTCAAAATAGCATCAGTTCAAACCAAAGTGGTGAATTACTGTCTTTAGACTGGGTTTTTCCTGGTCATTGGCGTAATTGCTTTCTAAAACTGCAAAATAGCACCAGCGAAATTTTGTGCCGGAACACGC
This sequence comes from Phoxinus phoxinus, assembly GCF_949152265.1. Taxonomy (NCBI): domain Eukaryota; kingdom Metazoa; phylum Chordata; class Actinopteri; order Cypriniformes; family Leuciscidae; genus Phoxinus; species Phoxinus phoxinus. The sequence goes on along the minus strand of NC_136876.1, from coordinate 18,914,857 downwards.
CTCGTCTTTTCGCCGAACCGCCCCGCAAGCGCAAGTTCATTCCCTAATTTACCGACGTGCGTCTGCTGTGCGCGGGTGCAAAATAGGAATGATACATGCGTCGGTGTACAAAGTCAATTGCGCTGGGTGCAAGATAGGGCCCATGGAGTTAGATTCAGTCTCTCTAAACCCCTCCTTTCCGAGAGGCTACTCTGCTCTGATTGGTCAGACGGCCCAGTCTGTTGTGATTGGTCCACCGCTTACAGCGCGCGTAGGAAACAAAACGCACATTACCATATCTGAATTTCAGCTCCGGAAGCTCCCTCAGGACTTGATACACATTGATATGGACAGTAATGACGGCATTGGTTTTTCCGTATCAATTCTAGCGCAAGTCCTCACGCTTTGGAATTTCATGCAAAGTGGATTAGAGGCACTGAAAACAGCGTCTTCTCGACCTGTCGTCAACATGAACCAAACTCTTCCAGGCCTCAGCTACAACTACAGTGTTCGAGGCCGGGTCAAAATAGTCACTGTTCGCAGGCAGCCAATGAGGACCATAGGCAGCATTATGTAAATTTGTTACATAGGTTTGTAACTGGAGGTGAGACTGTAATTGCTGACGACTCGTTTCTCGTTTCATAACTTTATTTATAATGTACTTTGATCTTTAAAACTTTCCAGACCTTTTACATTCTCAAACAGCTATATTGCATGAAAGGTCATATCCAAAAAGCATTTTAGCGGCACATTATAATCACTCACTGTGATACTATAATAAAAACTATGATTTCTGTTACAGATTTCTATATCGATAAATTATATTGCCATTAGACACGGCTGGTCAGAAGTCTGACTGCTTGCGGGAAGACACTGTTCTTAAATCTGAATGTTCGGGTTTAAATACTTTGGGCCGTTATCTATTTGTTGCTATCTCTAAGTTTAGCATTGACTTGATCTGGAAAGTATGCATTTTAAATTATTATTGAGAGTTTAATGTGCTTTTTTTGTGTGTTTTCCTGGGGTTGATCACGCTCATCTACATATATGTTTCTACATATAGATACTGCATGTGCAGATTTTGTGAAAGTGCTTTGTAAAGTGCATGAAAGTGTCTGCTAACTTCATAAATCAAGTAACACATATTTCCCAGGGTGACTTATAAAACTGACTTCACCCCTTTAATACAGCGGTGACCCTGAGGCAACAGTTCACTTAAAGCTCACCAAGTAATCACAGGTACTACAGATACAACTGTCACAGGCTTTCAGTCCAAGAACTGCTTTAAAGAGCGCAGTTTTCTTTCCTGGGTTGATGTATTTCCTCTCTATATGTCATTGCGTTTATTATGTATGACAACATTAGTTCTGTATGGCTGACAAAAACGGTGAACCACCAAATACCTCCTCCACCTCAATCTTTATTTGAGAAGATCCAAACAGATATATAAATATATGTATTTTCCAGAAGATCTAGGGATCACGCTTATTCGTTAATTTGTTATCATCCAAACGTATATTACCACCCTAAATTCAAGGTGTCCACTAATGGACAAATGTAATAATATTCAAATAAATAAACACAAATAAAAAACTTTTCATTAAAAGTTTTGATGAAAAAAGAAATATTTTTCCGTTGTGCTTTAATAATTCATGTATCGGCTGGTTCAATAAGCAGCACATTAGCATTTAGATGGCCTCTCCAATTTTGATTTCATATGATTTCATTTTGATTTAAAGTTACTTATGATAGTGTCATTCTATTAAAAATGTATATCTGACAGCAAAGCAGGAAGATGTTTAGGGTTGGAGAAGGTGCTGAAATATTCTGAGGTGGATGGGTGAGTGTTTTTCCTTCATTTATTCTCGTAAAGAGATAGCAACTGTGCAACTGAAAAGAAATTATGCAACCTCCACTTTATATAAATGTTTAGTGAACGTTCAGTTAATTTAAGGAAATAGTAATCTCTTAGATAAATATTCCTTCCAGACTCAAGGACAAACATTTCTTGAGTGTATTAAAAACACAGAACAGAACATGAGGTTATTGAGAATATTTTTATTTTGAACCAAATCACGGTTGCACTTTATTTTACAGTACCCAGTGTGCTTAAGAAAGTGCTGGTTAATATAAGATAACTACATGGGTTAATGTTAGATAAGTAGACTATAATAAGTTGGGGGAAAGGACTGTGCAATAAAGTGCTACTCAAATCACAATATCTTAAAGACAATAAAAAAAATAAAAATAAATCATAATAAATCAAAAGACAGAGCAGAAAAAAGACTAAAAGCTCAGTTCCTCTCATGCCACCATCAGATATTTTAAGTTTATTAAATCAAAAGACAAATTAATCAAAATGAACCTATTTTGACTGATCACTATTTTGAATAATTTCAAAAAATCCACTTTAGAAATAAAACGAATAGAGTTCCACTAGTCATGTGATCTCAACTTGCCCACCTTTTGAGGCAACCATAGCTTTTATTAGCTATACTGATATGATAGTCTTCATCTCATACGGATTATCATGAGTTTTTAATGGAATATTTATTATGTGCAGAAATGATACACTGTAAAATATATATATATATATATATATATATATATATATATATATATATTATTATATATTATTATATATATATATATATGCCACAAATATATATCCCCTGTGTTTTGATCAGGAGATTCAGTACTCTTTCAGAAGATTTGTAATAGCGCCCCCTACCGTATAACAGTGAAAACATGGATTGCCAGAAATTTCCGTCAATGGCGGGGAAGCATTGTGTCATACGACAGAAAAATAGTAAAAAAAAATTTTAAATAAACACTTCTCCAAGCTGATATGCGATGGGAAAATGGTAGCCTGGGAAAACCCTGACGAACTTCCTGCAAATTTGAGATTTGCTCTGCAAGTCCGTCTGGCCAAGAGCCCATTTAAGCCCATTTCCAATTTTTTCCAAATCGAGGCACCAATCACAAACATTGAGGCGGGCTTTACACGATGACGATCGCTCTGATTGGTTTTAGGTCTATCCAATTGCACCCAGAGGCATTTGAGCGATGTCCGTCGGTGACGCCCCTTTGGAAATGCGCTGTGAACGAACCTTAACCCCAGACACGCTCTCAGTTACAACTGAGAAGGGTCTGGTGTCAACCAAGCTAGGAAAATGGATGAGTTCGGAAAAGGCGTACTTCAGCTTTGGTCGGTCCTGTAAAAAGCATTCCACAACACCGATCCAGTTATCAGCTGAATTTCTTCTATACATTTGTCTGGCTCAATCAGATTATATAGTGTAAACAAGGTGCTCTGCCAACAAGGCAGGCTTTTGCACTTTGTGTAAATAGACAATGTTAAAAAAAATTAGTTGAAATGACTTGTACAGCCGGTTTGATCATAAGGCAGCAACTTAAGTTTTTAAGCTGAATTAGGTGGAATTTGATTTACAGTGTAGACATGTCCAGCTTTTTTCCTGCTTCTGCTCACTTGTGCTGGCATCAGCAGACTTGATTCTCAAACATACAGTATAACGTCTGTGCATGTCATGTGCTCTACGTCAGTCCCGAGGGTAAGTATCAGAGCGAGTAGGTTGAGCTGCTGTGTGGAAACAGGAGAGGCTTGTTATCTTTGAGAATATCAAATGAGGACTGACAGTGCTCCTCTTTCTTGGTTCTAGAAAAACCATTCCCCCAGTACAGGTAGTCACTGTTGTGTAGCTTATTCTACTTCTGTGTCGACTTTCAAGCACCGCCACAGAGAGATGTGGAAAGGGAGGAACATTTCCTTATCAATGCCCAGTCTAAGAGTTTTCCAGAGCTCCGGCACCCGGAGTGGCCAGCGTATCTCTTTGACTGTCTGTCTTACAGAAGAACAAGCATGTAGATGAAAAAAGAGTCTCCTCTCTCTACCGCTGCCTCTATGGCATTTACATCTCTTGCTTTCAAATCTCTCTCTCTCTCACTCTCTCTCTTTGACAGGTTATCTTTCTGCAGGAGATGCTGCATTGTCACACCTAAGGGTGACGAGAGGGAAAATATGCTCTGGAAAAAATAACAAACAGGGAAAAGGGGGAGACTAAAAAGACATGGAATGGGTTGCTAGTATAAAGAAAATAAAATCTGTTTAATATCTCAATTGTTTCTCTCACAGACCAAAGGCCCTTTTTCATGAAGCACAAGCGGAATGATTTTCTGTGTAAATCGTTTATAAATCCATTCTCGCGTAAATGTTCCCACTGAACTGACACTTTTACGTATGAGTGGTTTTGCGTATGATTTACATAAAAATTATTCTGCTTGTGTTTCATGAATAATCCCATTGAGATTAAATGGAGATCTTTTTTTCTCTCTCCCTACAATAAAGGCACTGTCTCCTCTAAAGTTTCAGAAGATCTCAACAATGTCTCCGAACTGTGCTCAGCTCTGGAGCTGACATTTCTTATGAAATTCTTCCCGCATCAAATGATCTCTAAACTATGACATCCACTATAAAGCAATTCATCCGAAAATGTTAATTCTGACATCATTTACTCACATAAATGATGTGAGTAATTTCATCCTTGGAACACAAAAGAAGACATTTTGAGTAATGTACTGTTTTTTTTCCCCTTGCAATTACGATGAATGGCGACGGGTCACAAAATGACCATAAAAGTGGTCTATACAACTTGTAGATTGTCTTCAGAATCCTTATTATCTGCATTCATTTTATAGCTTTATACTCCTAATGTAAGTCAATAACTGCCTCTGTTTCTATTTTCCTTTCTCCAATGAAATTTTTGAAGAAAAAATCCAATACATGGTTGATATCGCATGAAATATAACGGAGAACTCCAGACTGCGAACTTGTGAGCAATAACATTTTCTTCTGAGGGCAAACTCAGGCATCTTCACTGCAAGAACTAATGCACATATCTGATATATTGATACAGCCTATCCATATCCAGCATTTTGTCCTGTCAGTTTATATTCACTTAACATATAACAGTAGCTCAAAGAGTAGAGAATAGCGTTTACAATGCAAAAGTCATGGGTTTGATTCTCAGGGAATTAATAAACTGATCAAGTCAATGCAATGTATGCTGGATAAAAGCGTCTGACAAATGCATGAATAGAAATATTACCAACTGTGTTTACATTTATACCCTTCCTCCAGCAATGCAAATTCCCTAAAATGAATTGACGGGTCGCAGAAGTCCAGCATAAAAAAAAAAGTTTGGGGTCAGTATAATTTTCTGTTTACGGTTTGAAAGAAAATAATACTATACGGGCAGTTGTGGCCTGTTGGTTAGAGAGACAGACTGGTAACCCGAAGGTTGCAGGTTCAATTCTCAATACCGGCAGGCAGGAAGTTACTGAAGTGCCCTTGAGCATGGCTTCTAACCCCCAATCGCTCCCCGGGCGCTGCAGCGAATTGCTGCCCACTGCTCCGGGTGTGTGTGTTCATGACTCACTAATGTGTGTGCACCAACCTGGATGGGTTGGTTAGGCGCTGTGTAATATCATTGCGCCTGCTGCACACGGCAGCACAGTTCCTTGATTATTACGCAGGAATGAGAGTATAGTTTCTAGTCATATTGGCCTAGAAAATCGCAACTTTTCATTTCCTGTCGGTCTTATTACACGATGTAACTACAGAAGAGTCAAGTTAAAAAAAAAAAAAAAAAAAAAACTTTTTTTATTCTTCTATAAAAAAAGTATAAAATAATTTTTTTTTTAGAGAGATGCTAATGGTCTAATCAGATTCAATGATCTATCCTAAGCTATGCTAAAAGTGCTACCGCCAGAACCGGAGATCGGCTGAATGGATTAGAAAACGGTAAAACTCAACTGTTTAACTCTAGGGGAGTTGGAAAATGAGTGTTTCTTTAAAGCCTTTATGTTTAATGTATTATAAAGATATTCATAATGTATGTTATAATGCATTGTATCTTTTCATAAATAATTGTAACCAAAGTCAAAATGCATTATAATATTTGGAGATTCCTTGTTACATCTTGAATTGGTGATTTAATGCATTATACTTTCTAAAGGTGAGTCACGATCTGTGTGTTTAGTTTCGTTTTCATTGACTTTTTAGTTTGCATTCATCAGTCACCTGGTTCCTATGTTTCAATTGTTCCAATGTTTCCCGCCAATCGTTAGGTGTCATGGACACTTCTTAATCATCACAGCTGTTTGTCATTGTCTCATTGCCACCATGTATTTAAGTTCCTCTTTTTATTCAGTTGTTGTCTGGAATTGTTTGTGTGTAGACACACTGTTATGTTGCTTTCTCGCTTTTGCATTACCTAAGTTTGTTTTATTAAAGAACCTTTTGCTTGTAGAAACCTGTTTAAACCTTTTTCTTCAACTTCATCTGAACTAACCATGACAAGGTGTGCAACAGTGAATAGATAAGTTTTATAATGTAGGACAGAATTATTCAATACAATACATTATAAGGTGCATTATCAGGGATAAACTTGTATAATGCATTATATATAGTATATAATCCATATATAGTATAATGCATATATATATATATATATATATATATATATAAAGCTTTAAGTATCATTCAAGTACCGTTCATTCAAGAGGAATTTATTTTTATTGTAATACTGTTTTTACTCTATTATTGATCAAATAAATGTGGCCTTGTTGAGTATAAGAGACTTCATTCAAAAACAATTCAAAATCTTATCGACCCAAAAAAAATGTTGTTTTACACACAGGAATTACAGTACCATCCATTCTCTAACCTTAACAGAAAAGTCATTGTTAGACGAGATCACATCGGTCACATAAAAATTGTGAAAACTTCTGAATCAGATGACCAGATATCATATCCTATGTATCCCAAGTATCCTATTTTAAAAGTAGCCCAAATCCGATAATATAATAAAATAAAATAATAAAATCTTGTATCTGTTTTTGCTCTTTACACACAAAAAAACACACGAAACTGTATGAAATGTTTAACTTCTGCATTCAGAGTTCACTCTTGAATAGTGTCACTTTTGCAGTCGATGTGCTCTAAATATAACATTTTAATTTATTGTGAACAGATGGCCACATTTATTCGTAGAAAGGAACATAATGCAGACTGACACAAATGAGACACCAAAGAGACTGCAGATTTAAAACACAGTGTCAATCTATTTAGTACTGTCATGCCTTGTTGCTAAGAGTTTTGAGAGCAAATTATAGTGTGCATTGTTCTGTTACCAAATTGATAAGAAGACTGCTTTATTTTAAGACCAACCTGTTGCATAGATACCACTGCGATTGATCGTGAGATTGTGAATTCTTTCCACCACAACAAAGGAGCCTTTTACGTAAAAAATATTATTATGCCTATGCATCCCACCCCACATGTATGTGAAGCATGTAGTCAGGTGACACACACCGAGCCCATTCCCATCAGCACAAAGAGTTTAATATCACACGCAGAGGCTTGAGGGTCTGTGTGCAACAGCCATATTTATATTCCAATCTTCTTCACTGAAAACCCAGATCGCAGAGCTCATAAAAGATTCATTCGGTGGTGGAAAGCAAGGTCGCAGAGGAAAGCGGTCAGAAGGTAGTTACTACAACACACCAACATCAGACAAAGGCAAAGCGACCGTGCGATCACACCGGCAAGCAGCCTTACCGTCCCATTATTGCGATAACCTTTTTGACTGACCGCGGCTGACCCGGCCCCCAGCCGATATATATGTTGTCTCGTTAGGGTGTGTCACGAGGTAGTGTGTGAGGCTGCGTACAGTATTACTAGGGCAGAGCAGGACGGGTCCTCTTACGGGCTGCTCTCGCGGCTGTCAGAAAAATGTCACATTCGCTTAGATTCACAAGGCCGCAGAGCCGAGGGAGCCCGGCAGACCTGATACCGCATGCCTGATATTCACGCCACCAAGCAGACAGAGCCGTAGCCCGACACAAAGAGAGGCAGAAAACCATGACACGCTGCTTGAACAGGATGCTCTGTTAATCTGCCGCTTGGGTGACGGAACAGATTCGGCAGAACTAAAAGAAGAATTTCATGTACCAGCTGTACTAAACGTAATTTAATAATGTCAACCTGAGCACGCCGGGGTGAAATTTCGCACGGTCCCGTGGCTTTTTTATTTTGGCCATTAAAGGGAAGTGACAGATATTTGGGAGCGGATTGAGTTGTGACGCTTCAATGTTACAGCCTTCTGCTGCAAAGATGAGCCTCGGGGTCTCGCCTGGGGAACGACATGCAAACAGACCCGTCTCTAAAGTGTCATCTAAGGACGTGTGGTCTGGTGATCCATTAGGCCGCAAGACAGTCCTATACGCACTTTTTGACATTCACAACGGCACCTAGAGGCCTATAAAAGCTCAGCCAAGACACCTGGTGTGGTCAGCTTAGGCCACCGTTCCCCCGAGCCAGCTGAAGTGTGGTGTCACACCAGGACAAACATGCTTTCACGTAGAAACATTAGGAACATTTTTACTGTTTATTTCTTTTGGTCTGATCTGATCCAGCGCCCAAAGGGTGATTTTTCGCAAATTTAGCCAAACGCACAGCTGCAATGCCGCTACACCTGTAAAGGATACATCAAGCAGATGTTCGAATGTTCATAAACAGCACTAACAGCTTCTGAGTGCCTTTTACTTTTTAGGTTTGCCGCTTCTTACCCCACAAATGGAAACATAAACATCACGAGGAAAAACTCTGTAATTAACAATAATTAGTAAAGGAAAAATACTGAATCCATTAGTTAAATGTCGCATTTGACAATATTGTACACAGAATGGGAAGTTTCAATCTGATTAGCTGGCTTTGTTTTTTTGTTGTTGGTTTTCCCCAAATGTTTTTATTTGGCCAACAGCAAGCAAAGCTGTGTAGTCAGTTCCAATGAAAAACAAAACACTAAATTTGCCAGATCTTGTAAGGTTCATTGCAATAAATCTACGTTTTACAGCAAAAAATATATATATACATTTATTTATTTTTGGGTGGTACTTTGTAGCAAGTTGCAACAATAATATATAAAATATATACAACTGAAAAAACAAACCGATTGATATGATTATATAGAGCACGCCATAGGTTGAATTCAGTTTTTTTTTTCGAGTCATGTCAATGGCAAAAAGTCACTATAATGTTTGAAAAAAAGATTAATTCTCATGTTACGCAGCACGTTTGAGCTTCTGCAAGAACCAATGAGGTTTGTTCATATGTTACGCAGCACGTTTGAGCTTCAGCAAGAACCAATGAGGTTCATTCTCATGTTACGCAGCAAGTTTGAGCTTCTGTAAAAACCAATGAGGTTCATTCTCATGTTACGCAGCACGTTTGAGCTTCTGCAAGAACCAATGAGGTTCATTCTCATGTTACGCAGCAAGTTTGAGCTTCTGCAAGAACCAATGAGGTTCATTCTCATGTTACGCAGCACATTTGAGCTTCAGCAAGAACGAATGAGGTTTGTTTTCATGCACCAAGCAGGTTCGGTTGAGCTTCTGTTTATTTTTCGCTGATCAATTTTTAAATGTGAATAAAAGCCCAAATTCAATCTGTTCATCATATAAAGTGATCGAGTCTCTTCAGAAAATTTGGACTAAATTGCTTTACAATGCTTTATTGCAATATTCAAATTGCTTTATAGTTTTACAATCTCTTTATGCACCTTTTAAAGCATCAAAGTGGTAGTTGCGTAGCTGTCAATGGAGGAAAATATTTTCAGAAAGCTCTCAGATTTCATAAAAAAAGATCTTCATTTTTGATCTGAAGATGAACGGAAGTCTTACGGGTTTGGAACTACACGAGGGTGAGTAATTAGTGACAGAATTTTCATTTTTGGGTGAACTATCCTTTTAATAGTATTTTCATCCCATGACTGGGGACAGAAACATGTGCAAAGCCTCACGAGGATACAGCCAGAGAAGCATCCATATACATACTGGGAATAAGCTGCAAAGTGAATTTGTAGGCCAACCTAAACGCAAAATTTCCAATGAACTGCCATTTTTTAAATGGGCTTTTAAAATAGTGTTTTTTATTTATGAATATATTAATAAAAATGCTTGAGGTCTGTAATAAAGTAGCAACTTACATATAACTTACATTTTTAAAGTGCACTATTGTTTCAAAATTCACATTTAAAGTATGACTGGTGTAATTTATGTCGTAGAACAAAACTTTAAAGTACATACTATGAACAACAGACCTTTTTTTATTCATAAATCCAAAAACACTATGCTAAAAACCGCTAACATAATGTAGTTTTGCAGCTACAAACTAAACAGCTCTGTGTCGATAGCCAGGCCCTGTGTGTTTGTGAGGACCCACAGAAGTGTCAACACATATTGTGAGCCTCCTCTTATGTGGATAAATAAAAAAATATTGATAGCAGCAGGTATTCGCACTGCTGTCTTGCGAGGGGCACAAGCAAGAATCTAATCTCACACTTCTCTTGTTTCTCTTTCCAGCAGACAACACACAAACACCACAACGGTCACACAGCAGTAGCATCTCTGCTCACACCGGACATGCAAATTCATGGACGAGTGCGCATGCCATGCATTCTGGCCACATTCGACCCCTCCGCTGTGCCACACACAATACAGGCTCATCAGTGGGTCCTAATCAGCCACCTCTCACAGTGTAGGCTGGGCTTTTCAATCGCCTCATCTAGCCCTGCATCCGCACACGCTCCCTGATTGTAATGCACTACAATTGAATGTTAATGGGAACACTTGAAGGTGGGCGAAGGGAGGGGGCTTATTCATTTCTCATTGCTTGTTAGCCGCCTGTGACATTATTATGATGTCAACTATAGTATCATTATAAGCAGGCGCCCACGCATGTTTCGCATATGAAAATATTAACATTAATTTATCTGTCCACCTGCCATTGTGATCGTTGCGTGGCTCAGGTGTGAACCACATACATATGCAAAAACGCACACACTCATGGGACAAGAGAAAGGTTATGTTGCATTAGTTAGTAGTTTTTTATATTTATATAGTAAAGTTGCATAAGGTGGCCATTTTCAGAAATGAAAACCCTTGACATTACTAACATCTGATTATGAATTACAAGGGGGTCATTTTAGTTGTGTGTATTTTGACCATGGTAAATGAATTTGCTATGGTACTGTATATCATACTCTGCTTGACTTCTCTAAATGAAATTCATCAACACACGTAGATGTATATAAGAGTTAGAGTATCTTGTAGCACTAATACTTGCCATGTCACAATGGCAAACTCTATAGGCCTACGTTCTAAATAATCAGAATAAATTAATGAATTAATCTTCAAATGACTTATTCACAGTTCTAAATCAGTTAACTACAGAGAAGCTAACACTGGTAATTACGAGGTATTTTTAACCATTTATTTATATACTATCTTATGTCTTCGCTGTGCCCCTGTTAGTATAGCATCTTGACAGGCCTCGTTAATAGTTTTGAAATGTCTTCTGTTTTTCATTCTTTTTTTCTAAAACTGAAAAATTTCACACTGTATGCGTTTTAAAAAACAAGCTTGTACAATATCTAGAATATTCTGTGTTGTTTCAGTTTGTGGGCCGTTTTGCAGTCACAGTAAAAAAACAGGGACATTTCCAGGGACCGCTTACCAAAAAAAATGGGAACTGTAACCAGAAAAAGGGAACATCTGGTCAACCTATGATAGAGGATAATGGGCAAATTTAGCCAGGATTACACCCCTAACCTTTCTGAGAAACAATGACCACAGAGAGTCATGACAGGTTAACATCTCATAAAGAACAGTGCCTTTTATAATATAATGTCCCCATCATTATTTTGGGGCATTAAGGCTCAGGTACAGTATACTTCATTTTCGGTGTTCCACTTCATCTCGCACACAATTGAGCGTGCAAGCCTTTCAAAGTATTCTCCTTTGACCAGGAGCCAGGATAGGCGCGTTCGCCGTGTGCATGCTATCTCGTTGGCCCTTTCTTTTCAAGTGCTCAAATCACTCGCAAATGCGATGTTGTCTGCGCGTGTCTGGCTGCATGTGAATAGTGTCCGCAGACATTAGGAATTAGCCTACGTCACGCAGACAGTCCGCAAGCTGGAGTGGAACACAGACCACCAAGTGAACAAAACCCTCTGCTGGCCTCAATAGAGGGTATGCATTGACGTCACTTTCCCGCCGGAACACGCCCCCCTCAGCCGGACTGAGTGGCAAAAGAGCAGCTGCGTGACTGGATTTAATAGGGGAATCTCTATAGTGTTCCTTACAACTTACCAAAGATCCAGCGATCCATTGATATTGACTTGCAGCCAGGAATCCTGTTTCCTGACATTTATATGTGCCTAATTTTGAATTTGCCTGTGAACGCTTTATATAAATACAATATAGGTAGGTCTAAATCCGGGTGATCACTTACATCAATGTTATATATATATCATCATAGGCCTAAAACTTGTATCAGTGTTTATTTAAGAATCCAATTATGCAGAATATACGATGGTCAATATATAATTGATGAGTTAATATACAATATATAACAATACAATATATAGGGTATGATTTTACCGTTAAATTCAGCATACTGACACAAAATAATAATCCACCTTTCGCTGCTTGGAGTCCAGTTGTTTCTATGAATTGCAGCGATCCATTTGCTTCTCTGTTTTGTAGCTTTCGGCAGTCTGTAAAAATATACCTCAGATTTCTTGTCAAATCTAGTTGTAAAGTCAATCGCAAAGCTCTTTCCTGTTTAAGATGTGTTTTGTGTGTTTTTCGCAGCATTTACGCTGAAAACCAATGCTGCTACTCAGTCTTTTTGCCACTCAGTGGGCGTAACCCAGTCACTCCGGCCGATGGTGACGTCACGCACATACCCTGAATAGCACCTCTTCCACCAGCAATCTTAGCTTTCCCCAAGAGCTCTCCCGTCCGTAGACCCCAGACTCAACTGTGCTTAGCTTCAGTGGGAAACCATGCAGGAGCTTGAGGGTGACAGCCTGTGGTGTTAGTGAAATGGAGAGCAGCTGTTGGTCTGCTGGCAGCTCTTGTCCGTGCTATGAGTTCTGGTGGAGAGATTTATGCCGCTGGTCCTGGGCCTTTTCATTTATCTAATTCCCTGTTTGGAAGTCGGACCGATGGCTGGCAGAGCACATCCTGTCCGACCTTCCTGCATGTCCTTGATCTCAAAGGCGACTGAAGCTTTGTAACACGTCACTGCCCCCTTTTGACCGCCGTCCAAGAGCACCGTCACCGCTCGTGATATTTATTAGGCTCTCAACAGCCAAAATCCACTATGAGGCCATTTTCATTGCCAAGCTAACTTTAGAAAGGAGGCCTAATAGGTTCACGCACATTATCTCACATCTGATCAAATGGGTGTATAATAGGCCTTTTAGCTGGTGGGCAAGACGAACTGACTTGGACTGCACCATTCATAATTCAGAGAATGGGCTTTCACAGCAAAGCTTTCTTTAGCCTGGATGTGCACCGAAAGTAGTGATAGTCTCCAGGTAGCTTCCCGTATCCTGGTCGCATTGGTCCAGTGCCACGTAAGCACTCCATCCTGACCAAATCTGTCTGGATCATGATGCCAGCAATTGCTTATTAGAATAGATCCTGCTTGGACACTATTTCACAAGCCCACAATATAGGCAAAAATAAAAAATCATGTTTTGACCAGCTGTGAATTAAAAGACACCTATTCATACGGTTCATGGGAAGCTCCGTTTGACCCCCGCGTGACTAATAACTCTTACAAGAAGTGCAGGAATTCCATCTGGCAGCAGCTTAACTGACATTATTCATTTTATCTCGTATTTCCCTCTTAATAAAATCTCAAAACTGCGGCAGTCGGTTTCTACTGAGCTTATTATTAAATGACTGCATTCGACCGAGTTTCTAGCGAACAGCAGGTCTAAAGCACATAATTTCACTTTACTCCAGCTGGGGGGCTTTCCACTGTGGGTGCTTCTCTATTTCTCAAAGGCTTGCGCATTCAAACATTATTATTAAACAATTGCAGCCATTTGCTTCTGATGTACGTCTCTGGTGTATTTACGAAACGAAGTGTGAAAAAAATGGGTTGCAAAAAGATTTTAATCAACTTAAATTGATTTCGTCTCACAGTCGCAACCAATTAGCTCCTCTCCCCAGCTGAGGGTTTGATATAAGCCTTAAGCCTTGATGTATTGTCAAAAGCCCCTGATCTTTTGGAATATAGTATGTTTCACTTCACAAATAAAATAGGTTGTATAACATTTGCTGCTGGCTGTGGTGAATTACTGTTTATCTTACACACACATATTCCACTAAACGCAACTTTTGTGTCGGGTATTTAAATAGTCAGCTGTTAAATAGTACCTCTTTCTACCAGCAGGTGGGACTGTTGTCAGACGACAAGCTTAAAAAAAAATGTCACTGAATCGTCATCATTCATTATTAGAAGAGCGTAATAATAACTGTTCTCCGAAACTGAGAAGTTCTAACGACTAACTAAGCTTAATAATTGTTCACACAACATTATACAATGTGTGTAGTTTTGGTGAAATAAAATTACCGTCTGAAATCAATAAAATGTGCATCCTATTTATTTAAATACATGTACGTTATAGATATGGCCTTGGCCAGTTATGAGGTCACATAGAACCCGGATCTTTTCCGAGGTGTATATAGTTGATTGCAGTAATACAGATACAGCAGTTATGACTTTATGAACTTCTTTACTTACAAGATTGATATCAGGGAGAAAATTATAACTATGCAACCGTCTACTTCAGTATCGCATCAGGCAGGGCATTTTAGTCTCCTTGAGGAAATATTGTATTAATTAATTGATACAGAAGAGAAATAATTTTCTAAATTCGTTAAATCATCTAAATCGACAACATGTATGTTAGACCCTATATTCACTAAGCTATTGAAATAGATGCTTCCAGAGGTCATAGATCCTCTTCTTAATATCATTAATTAATCTTTGTCATTAGGATACGTACCAAAAACTTTTAAGCTGGCGATTAAACCGCTTGTTAAAAAAACGCAACTTGATCTTACAGAATTAGCCAACGACAAGCCGATCTTGAATCTACCTTTTCAGTCAAAGATACTAGAAAAGGCAGTATCCTCACAACTATGTTCCTTTTTAGAAAGAAATGGTATCTGTGAGGATTTTCAGTCAGGATTTAGACCGTACCATAGTACTGAGACAGCTCTCATTAGAGTCACAAATCATTTGCTCTTCTTATCATCTGATCGTGTCTGTATCTCTTTGTTATATGTGTTACTCGATCTTAGTGCTGCATTTGATACTATTGACCACAACATTCTTTTAAATAGACTCGAAAATGATGTTGGCATTAGTGGAATTGCATTAGCATGGTTTAAATCATACTTATCTGACCGTTATCAGTTTGTAGCAGTAAATGAAGAGATGTCTTATCGATCACAAGTTCAGTATGGAGTACCACAAGGCTCAGTGCTAGGACCTTTGCCGTTCACTCTGTACATGCTACCCTTAGGAGATATTAGGAAGCATGGCATTAGTTTTCACTGTTATGGTTATGATACTCAGCTCTATATTTCTTCACGCCCTGACGAAACTTACTAATTCACAAAATGAACAAAATATTCCGGGAAGCAGAAATACTCTGTCAGTTCAAATCTAGACAAAAACACATCTCTTTGACCTAGCATACACATAACACATTATGGACTTCTATAATTCAATGTGTTAGGCTGCATAGATTAGGTCAGCCGGAACCGGGAACACTTCCCATAAATCCTGATGTACTTGTTACATCATAAGAAGGATGGCGTCTATGCCAATATTAGTCACTCTGTTTATCCCGAGGTTTACCGCAGTCCGCCGGATCCAGGCTGTATCCAGATCTGATGAAGGACCTGCGCCTGGACACGACAACAACGCAGTCTTAAAATCTCTCCCCTGTGAAGGCCTCCTTCCCTTTACCTCTGTACAGATAAAATGTTGCCAGAATTATTCCGGTTCACGTGGCTATGCGGAAGCGATAAATAATTATTTATTATACATTTTTAAGGCCAGACAAGTAGTTTGTTGAGGGTTGGTTTGTAAGGAAGGACTACACACCTGCTCACATATATATTCAAATGCACATACCTAGACTAAGCTCATTATGCGCATGTGCACAGCGTCTGTGTTTTTTCGTGGGTTTGCGTTTTTGAGGTTTGCACAGAGATAACGTTTTTTTTTACGTTTCAAGGCTTGCACCTTGGAATCTATTTCAGGGTTTGTGGTCTTGAGCCACCAGGCACTGTTTTGTGCGGATGAGCGGGCCTGAGCGCGTTGAGTGTTTTCTGTTAGAACGGTGTCGTGTTAGCGGCCCCTAAGTTAATAACTAATGATCTTTGCAATGGATGTGAATCAATCAATCAAAACGAACTTTAGCTGGACAATAACTTTATTCTAGAGCTGCTGTAAAGCCAAAACAATCTCTGTTACTGTAATTTCCTATTATCAGTGTAAAGCTGCTTTGAAACAATATATATTGTTAAAAGTGCTATATAAAATGGTGACTTGACTAGACTTGACTAAAGCTGTCAAATAATTGCATAATATAGTATTAACTATTAACTTTACTTTAGTGTTGCAAGAATATTCTACAGCACCAAGCTGTTCTCATCTGAGCCTCAGTGGTCTGTCACCGCTCATCAATGTCAAAATATTGAGATGACCAATCAAATCATAGTAGGCAGGTATTGTGTTCACAGAAGCTGCTGAGCACGAATTCCACGAGTGGTGCAGGTATGACATCACTTTGTAGGCCAAAATGCGGAAGTGAGTTAGCATTTTAGCACTTTCGGTTCCATCGTCCCAACGTTTTTTGAATGGGGTTTTTGGTTAAATGGCTGAAATAAGGTATGTGCTAAACACAATTTCAAGACACTTTTACGTTTTATTCTACAACATAAAATACACAACTGGTGATTTAAAAAAAAAAAGATGTTACGTGTCTTGAAAAAAGTGGTTGCTAACAAGTGGCTATATGGCTATATGTGACCTCACTCTGTGATTATAAAACCCTGCCTACGGCCCTGGTTATGGATGATCAACAAGAGGAAGAGACAGACAGAAGTGAGAGAAATGAAAACATTAAGAATATTAATAAAATAAACGAAGCAGACAACAAGCAGTCAGACAGACTGGTCAAGAAGAAGAGTGATGGTTATAACCAATACAGATAACTAGAGTGCTGGGAATCATTGTTTTTTGTTCATTTTGTTCAGTGTGTTCTGGTGGTTGTTATCAGGGGCTAAGCCCCTTATCTTTTCTGACCCTAGCAACGGCCCACTGTGTGCGTGTGTGTGTTTCCGAGGCTGCATGCGAGTGTGCGTGTGTGTGCACGAGTCGAGTGCGAGTGTGTGTGAGCGTTATTGTAACTTAAGTAGGCTACACGTGACGGTTTCATGCGCTTTTAGTATTTACTAGCGTTTGTTCTAAATGCTCCTGTCATCTGCTGTGTTCAGACTTAAGTTGTGTTTGATGTTTGCTACATTCAGAAGAACTTTCTTGGAGCAGATAAAATAAAAAGGGAGTTCATACTGTACAGTATAACTCAAATACAGTTCATTGTATTGTGCATGTAATCATAACAGGTCAGCAGATTAAACAAAAATAAATGACTGAAGTAGTACTTAAATATTTAACAAATTAAATAATTTTGTTTGCAAATTGCTCATTGTTATTTGTGTTGTAGGCAAAAGTTGTGTTTGGAAATTCTGCCCTTGCAGCACCTGTTAGCAGAAACAAACAAAGATGTTTCAGTTCGTACCACATATTTTCTTTGGTTTGCACAAAAATAGTCTCATCTAAAAATAATTGTATCCTTCTCAGATTGGAAATACATGGTAAGACTTGTGTCTTTCGCTGCAATGAGTTTCTAGACTCTAAAGGTTTCCTTCTGACAAATCTGCCAAATCTACAACACAGATTCCCAAATGTGCACTCTAGCGAGTTCGGTTGTTTTGCAAAAATACAGCAAAACCGATTGTTGTTGAGTGTGATGGCATTGGCTTTATGGCGTGTTCAAAAAATAAATCAAGCATATAGCGGTCAACTTCTGGTTCAACCAATGGTAGGATGTTGGGGCAGGCAAATGGGGGGGTCAAGGTTTAGCTAAAGTGTTCAGTTCACTTAAAAAAAAAATAGCTAACCCGTTGCCTTAAAATGATTAAGTATATAAATGTAATGCTTAATTCCACATTACTTAACTTTTTTGATTAAGAATGGAGTTTATTTACTTAATAATTTTAAGGCAACTGGTTTCCTGAAACTTTTTAAGTTAAGTCAACTGATGACTTTTTGTATTCATTGACGAATAGGCATGTGCAGTAATATTAAAAAGTGAGGATTCAATGCATCGTGATATCGAATCCAATCCAATTGTTGACATGATAATCGAATTGAATTGTGAGACCAGTGACGATTCACACCCCTACCTCCCATAGTTTTTGAAAAACCACAAAATTATCATTTCATTCATAGACGGCTTCAAATGGAAGCACTCTGCCTTCCAGCTGAAAGGAGATATCCGATGCTCTCCTGACAGCTCTGTGATGCCATTAAAGCAAGGAATGATCAGACACATCCATTGGGCCCCTTGAGCTGCATATCTGAGCTAGCGTGTTTGCCTCTAAAGCACTGGCTAATTACATTTGATGAAGATGTTGATTGCGAGCAGATTTGTGGCTAATGTCTGTCATTGCGTGGCTGCGGTATCGGGGCTCGTCGCTGTCATCGTATACAGTATGTGATTTACACTTAAACGCATAGATTTAATAACATTTTAAAATAAACGAATTCAAGTTTCTTTAAGACGCACGCTTTCTTCTGTGTGTTAGCGCTTTACACTGCGCTAATGATAGCAGTCAATAGATCCATTCCCAACTGTGAGCAGTCACTCCAAACTAATTAAGAAGATGAGACCCCAATAAACGTGCATCTGTTGATACAGACTGAACACACACAATGACCATGAATTATACAATGCGCTACGTGCTTGGGGGGGAAAAGGCAAAAATGTAATTTACATGTGCATCCAGTGTAACAAAGGTGTGTGCACAGATTCGAGGAAATGATTATTGAGTGAATCATCGCAGAGCCGAGCACAAAACGAGCTTTTAATTCGTTAAACTGTTATTGTTGCTAATTTGCATTCTGCTTTAAACTCTACATTTTCCCTGAGCCTAATTAAACCCGGTTTCATCCAGTTTTATGGCCTTAATAGAATTTCATCCTCTGTTTGTGCTCATTTAAGGACTCAATGCACAGACACATAGACATTCACACGGATGCATAGACGTGTACACAGTGTGAAGTGTGCTAAGTGAATGCAAGCGATGCAACCCCATCGTAAAAAGGGAATTGCCAAGGTCAAGTAGGCGTCCATCTGTATCACTGGTTGTCATGGCCCCAGGGCATTATGGGTACTCAACAAACACACGTCGTGAGCGAACAAGTGCATCTGTCTCATTAAAACATGTTGCATATTTCATGAGAGTGTTCATATGTGTGTTTGATGGTTTTAATGTTCGTATGGTTACTTTTTTTTTGTGAGTCCATGTATGTTGATGTTTCTTTGCTTCCCATGTGAAGTATTCCTAGCAGGATAGAGACACACCAGAAGAATTCATCAATTTTTTATGTCTACATTGCTACATCAGGGAGATGGGTGTTGCCATTTCTTCTCTTCTCCATTTAATATTTAATGCAAACACTTACAACAAATTGTCCCCTAGGGCCAATTATGAGGAGTTTGTGGTGAAGAAACGGAAATATACATTCCTACGCATGCCTACAGGACTCTCATATCTTTTGCTGATGCGTTCTCATTTACATATCCTAATGTATGTCTGGAACAGAACTACTGGCAAATTTGCAAACTGTGCACACATCTTGTACCGTATCATTTCCTTTCCTCTAATATTAAAATCATTCGCTGACTGCTTAACATACTGTTTTATAGAGCGCACAGGTTACATCTAATCAAATGCATCATCTCCAGTCTCTAATTATGCCACATAGCAGGATGTCACATGCTCTCGGGTTTATTCGAATTATTTTTTACTTACAAAAACATTAACATGTTATTTAAATAGAGTGCAATAATGAAAATAGTTCTTAAATCATTATTATTATTATTATTTATTTTTTTCAAATTCCTTCTTCTACAACTTATCTTCTAAAACCTAATCCATAATAATATGTGTAAATTGGTGTCAAGTATAAAGAGTGCCGATATTACATCCTAGCTCAGTGACTGGGCGTGTTGTATCAACAGAAAACATGGACATTTTAAATTTGGTGCATGAACGTATTGTGGTAATCAAGATTTACTTGTTCTGAATAATTATTACCTAACTCATCCATCTTACCACCTTCATTTCATTTGAAACAACTTAATTAAATGGTTAACATACAGGAAACATGTAAGGCCATATACAAAGTATCAAATAAAAAGATAGGCTAGCAACGTGTGTGTGTGTGTGTGTGTGTGTGTGTGTGTGTGTGTGTGTGTGTGTGTGTGTGTGTGTGTGTGTGTGTGTGTGTGTGTGTGTGTGTGTGTTAGTCACTCTTACAATTGTAACAAATGGCAGAAGTAAACTGTTCAGTAAACTGCCCTTTCTGTTCAGTCAGATGAATCCAGTTTTGTCATTTGCATGGTTTCAAAGTAAATTATAACACAAAATCGTACTGTCTCACATCAAAACTAAAACTGTGGCCTACAGCATCTCCAGTCACCACTAAAGAGAGGAGGTCATGTATTTTATTGATGTCACCCCTGTCACTGCCTCAGTTAAATGAATGGTGTTAACTAATCATGTTTCCAGCACTCCCCAGTCTCCCCTACTATTGCGCTTTATTGCAGAATAAAACTTCAAATTAAATATTGACTAATTCCACTGCTAGTTAAACCAGCTTTTATAAAGTTGCCTCATGTTGTGGCGACAGGAGTAATAATTAACCTAAAAACAAAGAACAGCAGCAGAAAGGCTACTTCAGCCAATCACAAACGCAATCGGCTGATTGGCTGATCGCTGTCCATGGTCCTGACCAATCGGGCCATAGTTTTCAATCGCGTGAAATCGCGTCTTTTACACAATAAGTAGGCTATTCCACACACACAAAAAAACCCGATTGATAGTTGATAGCTGCCATCTAAATGACAACGACTAAAAGAACGGAAGTTTTGGCGAGTCTATAAAAAAAATTCACACTTTTTCACGAAAATTCGCGAAATTTCTCATGTCTGATTTGGCTTGCATATTTCCGGGTCAGATAATGTGCTGTCCTTCAGTTCAATTCACATCTGTCACATCAGCTCTCGTCATCCAGCGCGAGGAAATCTTACACTAGAGGGGAACCAACGGAAAACAGCTCGTACAAGTGCTCCTGTAACAATACGAACTGCGCTTCAACAAACACAAGTCTGCTTGTGATTCATTGCGCAACTTTTCAGTCCTCGAGCTGTCCTCCTCTTCATCGAGTTCCCAGATTCTTAGAAAATGTTCCCCGCGTGCCGAGACGCTCACTTGAGATGAATCCAAACAATTCAACAGTGATTCAACCATTAACCTCCAATGAGCAAATTAGAGCTTATCTGAAAACTGATCATCAAAATAAGCCATCTCGCAACAATGCGTATTTACACACAACACAGGCTGTGATGACGAATACGAGCAGTGTTTCGCATGCTACGAAGGCGTCTTACCTCGCAGGGTATAGTGGATAACATTAGCAGCAGGAACATGGTACTGAAGAGATGCATTCCTCTCGAAATGACAGCGTTCCGACCACCACCAGCACTTTTGGTGTTTCAGAGCTCGCCTGCTTTCCTCGCGGTCCGCGCAGGATTCTGTCAGCGTTCTGTCGAGCGCGCGCGACGATCCATCCACATCACAGGAGGCACGCGCTGGGGTTTATTCCGCTCACGGAGGCAGATTACCCCCACTGTGCACGGCACAACGAGCCGCCTTGTGTTTTATGATTAGTACCCTGTCTTTCGCTTGTGACCGCCACCAAGAGGTCAGAGTTGTAAACGGGCTCGGGAAATGAAGTATAATAGCAGTTCCCCTCTCAGCAGGCTTTTTTTGAAGTGGGATGGACTGACCGAGCTCCAGTTGCAGAGGTTGGAAGGTGACTAATGTGCTTGCGATGCTCCGACACTAGGAGCAGCACACTTTGATGCTCTGGGAACGGATTCAAAAGAAATGCATGCCCTGCTCAAGATGAAGCTCAGTGTGTGTGTGTGTGTGTGTGTGTGTGTGTGTGTGTGTGTGTGAGAGAGAGAGAGAGAGAGAGAGAGAGAGAGAGAGAGAGAGAGAGAGAGAGAGAGAGAGAGAGAGAGAGAGAGAGAGAGAGAGAGAGAGAGAGAGGAGCTCTTTCGGTTGCACAAACAATGCATTTTTTGAGATGGGGATGAATGACATGCATGTCCCCAGGAGAGCTGTGACATTATGATACGGGCGTTTTGATGATTGGATTAGACTTTGAGCAGCGTATTAGTGGCTCTTTGCATGTGAAAGAGAGTTGCGTCTCTAAGTAAGGGATAATGCACATATCTGACGGTTATTATTGCAAAATAAACCCCGATAGAGTCTCGCATCACCCTGAAGGAGTTTATTTTGTGATAATGGCCACAGCTTACAGCATTATCCCACTTATTACACGGCTACTAAACAACTAAATAAATAAATGGACATCAAATTTTAATTTGAGGTGAAATTGTTTTGTTTTGTTGTAGAGGCCATGGAGACACTGATGAAATATTTAGGAAATGTAGCCTAGGTTTTCTGGATGAGCGTTCAGTACAGTGTTTCCACGGGCAGTGGCATGTTTCAGAAATAGTTGGCTTTTATTTTTAATCAATTGTATTTATAATGTCTTATTATTCTAATTGTATTCACTGATTAAATATAAGACATTTCTCAGGCAATAAATGCGTCGGTCTGGTCTTGGTCTCAACACACACAAAACTTGGTCTTGACAAGTTTCGACAAAAAATATGAAGCAGCACAACTGTTGTCAACATTGATAATACCAAGAAATGTTTCTTGAGCATCAGCATATTAATGATTTGTGAAGGATCATGTGACACTGAAGAGTATAGTATTGGTGAGCACAAGAAACTTCTTTCAAAAACATTTAAAAATCGTACCAAATATAGTGATTTTTGTTCAAATTATACTAAGGACAGCACATTTATGGAAGGCCACTTCTGCCACTTGACGAGACAAAAATCATGCTTTTGTAAATCATAATTAAATAAAGTCATAATTATGAGATAAAAAGTCAAAATTGTGATGTTTTTCCCCCATAATACTTTACAATTAGGGTGCACTAATATGTATTAATTCATGCCTAACTAATGTACAGTTAATAATGAGTTAATGTATGACACATGAAGAAACAATCCATTCATTCACTATTACCACACCAGCAACTAATAAAGAGTCGATCTGATTCATAGATTAAGTAAAATATCATACAACTCATAATTTTCTTTGCATTAGTTAAGCATGAATGAATGCATATTAGTGCACCCGTACTGTAAACTGTTAAAAAATTTTTCCTCTTACATAATGTGCCTGAAATATGCCAAATACAGCGATTTTTTGTTAAAATGATGTTTGGTGGTGCAGAATTTGTTGCAGCTGCTTATTGTATACCTTCACGTCAATTGCACCAATGTTACACACACTGCAGTGTTGTTAGAGTTTCTACACAGTAAGACTATGCATTCCTTTTGTGGAAAATAAATAAATGAGAATAACAAATGTTGAGAGACAGACGGCAAGCAGGAGGGGAAGCAGAACCTCTGGTTGTTGGTGGAGTTTGTGGATTGTCCTGGGTTTTGACGGGGTGGATTATGTTATTTTGCCTGCAAGCAATATGAACATGCATTAATAAACAAAGATGCCTGAGCTCACACTCCTGAATCAAATGCCTGCCACTGCATTATTTAGGAATTTTGAAGAAATATGATAAACTTATAATGGCCACAGTAGGCCTACCTGTTGACTGCTCGTGTGAAGGTCGCAGGCATTATCAGTGGATCTTTAGTTGTAATAGGAAATGCCAGTATGGCAAAACTGCACTGCAAAGATTGAGTCTCTTTACTGTTGTTAAGTAGTGATATTAGCGCATATTATTTAAGAAGCTGCAGAAAATGTGGCTCTTTTTTTCTCGTTTTTCAGTGCCACTTTTCATTGATGCATCAGATAACACAAATGAGTTTGCTATATCCATCTGCATTCTTAAATATGCATGACAAAAGCAATTTTATTTTGCTTTTACACACACACACACACACACACACACACACACACACACACACACACACACACACACACACACACACACAGAAGTGGACAGAAAAAGTTCTGTTTTCTGAGGCATAGAGCCAAATCAAGAGTTCATTCTTTCCCTCTCTCTCTCTCTCTCTCTCTCTCTCTCTCTCTCTCTCTCTCTCTCTCTCTCTCTCTCTGTCAGTTTTTGCACACTTGGCTGCACACTATGAAGAGGACATGAAGTTAAAGTGTCTATATTTTCCCCACTATCTCTCTCTCTGTCTCCTTCACGGTGGCAGATAGTCTCTTTATATACTGAATGCTGCAGGGCACAGTGTCTAGAGTTTGGTGTGTGTGTGTGTGTGTGTGTGTGTGTGTGTGTGTGTGTGTGTGTGTGTGTGTGTGTGTGTGTGTGTGTGTGTGTGTGTGTGTGTGTGTGTGTGTGTGTGTGTGTGTGTGTGTGTGTGTGTGTGTGTGTGTGTGTGTGTGAGTAAAAGCAAAATACAATTGCTTTTGTCATGCATATTTAAGAATGCAGATGTGTGTTCTATGCACATATTCAGTAGGAAGCTTCACGTCTGCATAAGCAGTTATTGTTCCTGTAAAAGCCGGCTATTCGGCCCAACTTCCGTTTTCCGATCAGCCGGTGAAGGACACGCGTGTTCAAGTCTTTCCAGCGTCTCAAAGTAATTTGGTTAAATAAGACACATGTTCTCATATGCAATTATCTCTTTTTAATCTGACTCCATAAAATTTTTCCTTCAATGTGAAATAAGGTTATGTTTACACTTAAAATAGTTACAACATGGATGTAATGAAATGATAATTTAAACCGTTAATTGTGCCCAGCATAAATGTAAAATGTTACCTGAGAAAGAGAAAGAGAGAGAGAGAAAGAGAGAGAGAGAGAGAGAGAAAGAGAGAGAGAGAAAGAGAGAGAGTTAAAGGCAGAGTGTCCCTAAGAAGGGACCCAGCACAACCAGCGCATCCAAAGGAAAGAGACAGAACAACCGTTACAATCTTCTTTTGTCATTTTCCCCGACCATGTGACTAACGCCCAGGTGTGAGATATTCAAAACTGACCAATCAGATGATCACAACTTCCCCATTATCCACCACCTCTGGCCTACAGGCCTAAATCACTCTCAGCACTGCTGTGCTGAAAATGTCCGAGTGAAAAGCAAATGTCTTTGTTCTTTTGAAATAATCTTGGATTATTTCCAAACCTTACATTCCTAACAGCAAAATAACCATTGAAAGGCAAAATCTTAATTATTTTTTAAATGTGTGTGTGTGTGTCCATGACGTGGAAGATGGTGAGAACTAGTTATCCAACATCATGCTGCCTTCAGAGGGATATGTAGTGGTTTTAAGGAGGACTGAACAGTGGAAACAGGAACAGATCGATACCTGTTCATTTCAAAGACTGTGCATTGATTTTGGGCCCATCCTGATGTGGTGGGAAAGATGCATTGGAGTCTGAAAGATGTCTGAGCTGCTGTGTACCCCTCGTGTGCGAGTCTCAGAACCATCAGCATTCTTCCGGTCACTTCCACTTTCTCAAGCAAATGTCAAGCACTGTCAGTGAAGCCCAGCATGTGCTTATATTTCAGCATACTAACGACATAGCACATTTATAGAAGGCCACTTCTGCCACAGAAAGAAAGAATCATGCTTTTGTAAATCATAATTATTCAATAAATTATGAAATGCGAGATACAATTCCAATCTGTTACATAAAAACTCGAAATTATTAAAATTAAGAATTATCGAAAAAGTCATAATTGTGATGTTTTTCCCCGGTAATACGTGTTAATTCATGCCTAACTAATGTACTGTTAATAATTAGTTAATGTATGAGACATGAAGAAACAAACTATTCATTAATGATTACCACATCAGCAACTAATGAGATCTGATTAATAGATTAAGCAAAATATAATAATTATCTATGCATTAGTTAAGCATTAATTAACTAATTAAAAACCTGTAAACTACCATTTTTTCTCTTATATATATGTGCCTGAAATGGGCTTCTAGAGTCTTAGAACCAGAGCCATTTTCTTTTGTACAATGAAAAGACTTTTCAGAACATTTGTGAATAATTTGTGATGTTGAGCCAGGGTTATTTTAGTTACAAAAAAATTATATTATATTTTATAATTATCTTTATTTTTAATTTAATTTTTAGTAATTTTGTTGTGGTTTTGTCATTTTCTGTATTTTTATTCCATACGGTTTCTTAAGCCCTGAAGTATGTTTAGTACATTTTTCTTTAAATGATTGCAACCAATTAGAATGTTTGAAAAAGTATTAAAGAACAGTCCAATAAGGTTTGGGAGTCACTATCATGCACCATTTGAAGGTGGGACGTCCTTTTCTGACACATGGTCACATGGTGTGAGAAGAAAACAAGATTATTTGCTTTAGTAATCTTATTTAAAATGACATGAACCGTGCATAAAAAATATGTGTGTGTGTATGAAGGTGTAGAGAAGCCTTTTGGCAGGTTGTATGAAGTTTTTTTTTATTTTGCATGTTCACAAATTCAGTTTTTCTTTTTGTTGCCTCAGGGCAACGTTGTGCGATAAGAGGGAATTTTCAAGGATGTCTTGGACAATACCTCTCAATGGCAAATAATGTGTTACAAGAAGGGAAGATGAGGGGTTCCTGGGAGCACAGGAACACCCAAAGTGACACCAATGTGCAGCTTCCACCTGGAAGATGCTACGGGAGCCATATTGCACCAGAACGCCCACCACACACCAGCTTACTGGTGGAGAGGAGACGTTGAGGTCAGGACTGGTGCGCACTGCGCAGTCATGTTGGAACAGGAAAGGGGTCATCTACAAACTGTTCCCACAAAGTTGGGAGCATGAAATTGTCCAAAATGTCTTGGTATGCTGAAGCATTAAAGGGGTGGTTGAGTATGATTTCACTTTTCTAACTTTAGTTAGTGTGTAATGTTGCTGTTTGAGCATAAACAACATCTGCAAAGTTACAACGCTCAAAGTTCAAAGCAAAGGAAGATATTTGCTTTTAAAGAAAAGGACTACAACAAACAACTGGTAGGGACTACACGACATTCCTCCGAGGGTTAGTGACATCAGCAACCCTAAAATGTACATAAGCCCCGCCCCCACAGTCCATGTTGAGAAGAGGAAAAGTTGTTGTATAAGAGTACATTTGTGAGTCAGCTCAAACTTTAGCATCCATCTTTTCACATGCAATAGAAAGTCACTCTGTGCATCTCACAACAGTTCCTATATGAGCGATTTATAGATTATCATGACAGAATATGCTAATTGAAGATAGTTAACTCCACATCAGCAACATAAATTCATCAACTAACCATTCAGAGACGTCCTGTTGCATTCTACGTGTTGTCACTTCTTCTTGAGCCTCTCCATCTTTGTCTGACTCCGTTTTAAC
The DNA here is from genome assembly GCF_949152265.1 of Phoxinus phoxinus. Taxonomy (NCBI): domain Eukaryota; kingdom Metazoa; phylum Chordata; class Actinopteri; order Cypriniformes; family Leuciscidae; genus Phoxinus; species Phoxinus phoxinus. The sequence continues at coordinate 18,887,170 of NC_136876.1, read as the reverse complement.
ATTAAAGGCAGAACAGTTTCTGTCATTTTAGTGTGTCTGTGTGAGGTAATCGCAGCTGCTAACACACATGAGCTCTTGAAACCCCGCCCTCTGTAGCAGCTCATTTGCATTTAAAGGGCCGGCGTGCTTTACACAACTGCATCCCACGCTTTGCATTGCTCTTGGTGATGTAAGGCTTGGATGCAGATGCTCAGCCATGGAAACCCATTCCATGAAGCTCTCTAGGCACTGTCCTTGCGCTAATCTGAAGGCCACATGAAGTCTGGAGGTCTGTAGCTATTGACTCTATGTAAAGTTGGCAACTTCTGTGCGCCTCAGCATGCGCTGACCACACTCTGTTCAAATTTTTCAATAAATCAATAAAATGTTCCCAAATGAGCCAAGAAATTATGTGGAATCATTTTTATCATGATGTGCCATCAAAATGACGAAGTTGATGAAGAAAATACAGTTTTCAAATATGATTGGAGTCGGACAGAGATCCAGCACAAAGCCGTTCTGTTTGATTTGTAACGAGACAGTGACTTGTGAAGAGAAATGTCAAACGCCACTATGGGGCTGTTTACACCTGACCACTTAATGCATTTTCTGTGATCGGATCTATCCAATCGTGAAAATACCTAACTGCCCTTTGAAACGCATTTGAGACGGATTTAAATCCGATTGCTCAAACGACATCAGGAGGAGGTCTGGTTTTCCAGACGAAAGTGTAAATGCATGTGGTTGTTGAAACCACATATGTAAATTTCACACCTCACAAAAATGCTAAAAAATAAACGTGTGAGAGCTTGTTATAGGCTATATGTCATGTTATAGCCAGACGCTAGTGCAACACGCATCGCCGCAGCTGAGAATATCTATTCATCAAGCCAACGTGCAAACTATCGCAAATCAAAGTGAAAATAAGTCGCAGACGCTTAACACACAATCATCTTCATTAAAAGTAGAGAACCGAAATGATCTTACCAGGGCTCTCTTATTGCGGTCTTTGATTTTGAAAAATAAAAATAAAATGCTGACACTTAAACTAAGTGTTTTGCCACTTTTGCACTTGTTATTACTGTATTTTTTTATGCAAAAGGCACTTTATTAAAAAAATTTAATTGTGTTGATTTGTTATGCATGTTTAACAGGTTAAAAACAAGTTTTGTAATAACCAATTATTTCCGGACCTTTGACATTGATGAAAATTCAGATTTGGACCTTTGAATCTCAATAGACTTTGAGAATCCCTGCTATAAAATATAGTAAAAAGTAAATACTTTATTTGAATTATAAAAAGTGTTAATAACAAAATCATTAATTAAATATTCCTACAAAATATTATAATAAAACTTGTTTGGCCAACATTTGCTGTAAAAACATTTTGCAAAACTCTGTTGAGAGCGGTACACTAACAAAACAAATCATAGCATTTCTTTTATTCATCATCTTCCCAGCATCAGAAAACAGAAGGCTGTGAGGTCAGAAGCCGGAGATATCCAGCAGGATTATCAAACATCCGACTCTGAGTGGAACACCGCATGCGTTCAGAACAGCTCACAGTTATTTCCCTCTCAGCGTCACTGATATTGAGACGGCTGGTCATTGCTCAGTCCCATCTGCAAGCCACAGTGATACTTTTTTTGGGCCATAAAAAGCAGGTCACATGTTCAGCCACTGCCCTTCTATGGGGCAAGAAGTGTATAAGGAGTGGTTTGTTGCCATAGCAATGTCCATTACAGTCCCAGTAGGAGAAGGTGTGAGAGGCAGATTGCTCGTCGGCCAAGACAGACGGAATCAAACATGGCGTTTCACACCCTCCCATGGGCGGTTGCACATTTAGTACCGGCTCGTAACCAAGGCAACTGGGGCAAGGGCGAAGAAAGTTCAGAAGTATTGAGATGCAGCGCACCGATGCGTTGTTTGTATATGTCCATGAACTATGAGTAAACAACACGTATCTGCACTTAGATAAGGCTTGTTGTGGGTTCACTGCTGCTCGCTGATTGATTGTTTGAAGAAAGGACTCCACAAGATTGTTTTAATCACATCCATCAGTAAAATCACAGAGCTTCCATCTAGACACCACGGGCTTATATTCAGTCTTGTTGGGGTTTGTTCGATAACCTGTATTTGTGTCTAATTGGATGCAGAAAGAAGAAGAATGGGATACGAGAAAATGCACATAACTCCCTGTTTTCGCTGCCAACCGAAACCTGCAGTTATTTGCTGTCGGCAATTCTCTCGGTGTCGTTTTTTTTCTGCTCCATTGAAACAGAAGACATTTCATGTTTTTCTTCTTCCATGAATTTTAATTTCAAAATGGGCTTCCTGTGTTTTCAACAACCCGGAGAATGTCGTTTTAATGCACGCTGATGCCAAAATCAGACTGGAGGTCTTTTGACAGTCGGCCCCCCATGTCAAAGTTACAATGGCGGTGATTGCGCCCTCGTTTCTCAAACGCAGGGTAACAGTAATAGCCGTCTGAAGACGTATGGTCATAAAGAGCATTCTGCTGTGAAATTACATGCTTTTCTTTTTTCTTTAAGGGAATTGTTCATGCAAATATGACAACTGATTCCATAAAGGGCTATTAGGGTTGGCATGGCAACGGCATTTGTAAACCAAGGGCCGTAGCGCCACTAACACACTCTCCAGATTACGACATCACTCCCTCTCTGGCGTCGCAAGAACTGATTCATAGGCAGACGGGGTAAACAACAGAACTGTGAAAGAGAGACTAAATTTCCTTGTTTTTTCATTCAGCTTTGCCCGGAAGTGAAGCCGAGTCCTCTGAGGTTTTCTCTGAATCGGGTATGCTTTCCAATGGCGGTTCCCACCGAGTCTGTGTGTATGAGCAGACAGAGAGAAAGGGGCTGGGGGATAAAAGAATAGTTTTACATAATTAAGCAGATAGTAGCGATTACAGGAGCTTAGCCGCAGAGCACTAAACTCCACGCACTTGGGCTCATTATGAAGTTAAATACTCCAAACTGTCACTGATGGTTTAATTACAGCCCTGCCACGGAACAATCGCTTCAAACCCGTCGGCACAATCCGCAAACCTGCCCCCGAAACACACAGCGTCGGCCCGGAAAGAAGCCGAATTTCCCTCTTTACACCCCAGAGATGAAGGGAGAGTAATTAAACAGTCATTATGATGCACTTCCCCATGCTCTCTGATGGAGGAATTCCTCCGCTCTCACTTTCAGCTGTTCTGCAGACTCGGGGAGTAATGCCACACTTAAGGGTGTTTCTCCCAACCCAGGTGAGAAAAAGTAACTCAAAACTAATGTAACACGTTACTCTCCATTAAAAGTAACACAATTAGTAACTTTTTTGTTAGTTACAATATTGTAACACATTACTTATATATGTAACTTTCCCCAACACTGCAAATTAATAGTGATTAATATCAAAGTTGCAATAAGTAATTTAAGAGAAACACTGTTGATATTTGAAACCGACACCCAAACAAACACACCCCTCCCTCCATTGCTCCACCCCCAAAATAACAAACACGCTATACAAGACAGGCAACGATTAACAGCTGCCAATGGATGAATCAGCTGTGATTCAACAACAACAACAACAACATATACTGTATAACAACATATTTATAGCAAAACCAATGTTACTCATGTATCGAGCAGAAACAAAGCAAACTTCATGTTTTCTGGCCTTCCCACTCTTTAAGGTCTCTCCAGCACTAGAAAGCTTTTTTAACGCGGGTCCTAATAGCTCTTAACCCCTCCTTTTTTACTATTCCTTTTCCTCTTTTGTAATACCTCAGCCATCCTTCTTTTCTACAGTCTTTCAACAAATGTGCCGCTTGCTCACTCCCAACATCATGAGTCTATATGGCCCTATTGCTGATTGGCTACAAAAGAGTTGTGGTGTTCAGTCCAATCCACTTTGTCGTGTCCCAGCACACACAGAACAGACATCTATTAAATATTCACAAATTGTTTGTCTGGGTGTTGATTTAAATTTACTTACTCAGAAATCACTTACTACACCTTTAACAACATATTGGGGAGCATCAAAATAAAGAGTTATCAGATATTAAGCAGACAGTTTACTAATAATGAGAGTTAACAGACATATAGTTGCAAAGTTACTTATAGTTAGTAGAATGTCTAAAGTGGACCATCGAAATAAAGTGTTACCGAATATTTATTTGGAAAATGTGTAATCATAATGTCAAGCTCTAAGCAGTTGCAACTTCAAAACCATAAAATGAACAGATGCGCCCTGTAGAACACTGCCATACATTAAAATAATGAACAAACTACTTATCTACTCATACACAACAGCTTCTGTTTCTGTGAGATTTTCTTTAGAGTTAATCACTTTATTCCTGTAGTTCACTAATTAAAAAAGTTTGAATATAAATGTACATTTATAATTGTAATCCCAACATATCCATAGCCCTGCTTGGCACGCAATCATTCTCACGTTTTCTTTTTTTCATTCTATCTTCCTTTCTATATTTAAGAGTGAATCCTGAACAGTCACCTCTGGCCAAGAAGCCACAATGGTCTGATTGAACCCTTGGCTCTGGCATCATCTCTCTCTCTCTCTCACTTTCTCTTTCTTGCTCATCCTATCTTTCTCTCAGCGGCCCTGCAGGTATCAGTGTGTAGAATGAAGCGTCAGCAAATCTCAGTGCTTGTTGTCTGAAGACCAGTGGTGTCTGTTATTCCCTCTGGCATTACTGAACCAATGCAGTGCAGCTGGACACAGACCAGGTTGGATGTGGATCTGAGTGATCAACACACGATGCACCACTAAAATCACATCTCTCACTCCCAAAAAGACACCAAAAGGTTTTAATACACAACCCACCTCCCCTCCCCTTAAGGGCTTCATTAGATAAAAGGAAAACAGCTCTTTTTCAGCGCTGCAGTGCAATTATTCAGTGTAGTCAAGCATGTCTGGGTGTGACAAAGCAATTTGCCTTTTCAGTTTGCTGTTCCTGATACAGATACGAGTTTGAGAAATCAGCGAGAGGAAGAGAAAGAGGGAAAGAGCGAGTGCATCGGTTCAGTGCCCTCAGTGCAGCGGGCTATCAGCTGTTATTTACCTTGCGAATGGAGCGCTGTGTGGTTCTGTGACTGCTGATCAACCTTCTGCTCACTGTAGGGTTAAAGGAAAGGCTCATCCAGTGGAGGACATCCAGGCTGCTTCTCTTTGAATCAAGGTTAGTTTTAAAGCTCAGAGCAGCAGGAGGCTCAAAGTGCAGGAAAATTATTCTTTCGCTGCCCGTGTGTTCGTCGTGAGTGAGGGGAGCGTTCATGACCACTGACTTCATATTTATCTTCTCTTACCTGCACTCTTCCAGGAAAATCGATAGTGAGGGATTTAGGCCTATGGTGGAGAAGGGGAGGGCTGAGATGGAGGACCACAGGACTTATTTCCACTCACACTGTCCCTCTTTCATCAAATGCCTGGATTGAGATCAGCAGAAGGCGTCAACCGACACTGAAAAATAGAGGCTGCAAAAGAAGATTTGTAGCATTATGGCAGAAGAGTTTAGCCTGGTTGACACCAGGCCCTTCTCAGTTGTAACTGAGAGTGGGTCTGGGGAAGGTTCATTCACAGCCCATTTCCAAAGGGGCGTCACCAACGGACGTCGCTCAAATGCCTCTGGGCGCAATTTAGATAGACCTAAAACCAATCAGAGTGATTGTCATTGTGTAAAGCCCGCCTCAACGTTTGTGATTGGTGCCTCGATTTGGAAAAATTGGGAATGGGCTTGAATGGGCTCTTGGCCAGAGGGACTTGCAGAGCAAATCTAAAATTGGCAGGAAGTTCGTCAGGGTTTTCCCAGGCTAACAAGAGTTCTAACTGGTAGAAAATTACAGTTTTTTCCAACTGCTTACACTCAAAATCTTTTCAAGTAACACGATTTTTGAAACCTCTCACTCAAAGTGCAAAACTACACATCAAATCTCCAAAACCATAAGCCATTTCTCAGCCTTTGACTCAGTTTTCAATAGCATAAAACACTTTGTTCAAAACACTACACACAATTATCTTACTAAAACACAAAAATCTAACAGTAAGTGACTTGCTTTCCTTTTCCAAACACAACCAATCAAAATGCTACACTTATTCACCAGGCCACACACACACACTCCTCACATGTGCAAACACTACAGTAATTGCTGATCACTAACCAATCTCTGCTTTACTGTAGTATAGACCAAACAGGTAAAAGGTCAGATTACCTGATTTGAACAATATTCCTTCTAAATAATATTTTTTTGGTTTACATATGTTTATGGTTTTGTTGTATGCTACTGTAAACAACAGTAATGTTAAATATTTTCTGTTTCTACATTGTATTGGTGTTTCCAGTGTAGATACACAAGGTTTACAGTGTACTTGTTGTTACCCCTATCAGTATGAAGGACTAAAAATGACAGAAGTAAAAATAAATAAATAAAAGTAGAAATAAATAAATATATAAATAAATGTATAAATACATATAGAAATGCATAAATACGTAAATTACAGTTTTTACCAACTGCTTACACACAAAATATTTTCATGTCACACGATTTTTGAAACCTCTCACTCAAAATGCAAAACTACACACCAAATCTCCAAAACCATAAGCTATTTCTCAGCCTTTGACTCAGTTTTCAATTGCATAAAACACTTTTTTCAAAACACTACACACAATTCTCCACCTAAAACACAAAAATCTAATGGGAAGTGACTTGCTTTCCTTTTCCAAACACAACCAATCAAAATGCTTCACTTATTCACCAGGCCACACACACACTCCTCACATGTGCAAACACTACAGAAATTGCTGATCACACAATCGCTGCTTTACTGTAGTATAGGCCTATGAATACAGTAGGTCACAGGTCAGATTACCTGTTTTGAACAATGGATTCCTGGGACCCCCCATGACCCCACACACACAACAATTGTGTTCTTTACTGTATTCTAGAATATTTTTTTGATTTACATATGTTTACGGTTTTGCTGTATGCTACTGTAAACAACAGTAATGTTAAATATTTTCTGTTTCTACATTGCATTGGTGTTCCAGTGTAGATAATTCATAAGGTTTACAGTGTACTTGTTACCCCTCTCAGCAGATTACTTTCACTGTAGAACGTTACATTGAAATGTAGATATAAGCCTATGAAAGACTAAAGAGCTTTAGATTTAGAACAACAGTGTTTGCATGATATATCCAAAAATGTACTATTATGAAAGAAGTGTTTGCCATTTGATGCAAATGCTTCATTCTGACTTGTGTTTATGGCATTTTGAATGCAGTGTTGCATTTTGAAGGAGATGTGAGGCAATTTGCATTTTGTGTGTGCAGTTTTGGGAATTGTGTGTAGAGTTTTGAAAAAAGGAGACATAGTTTTGAAAACGTGTGTAAGCAGTTGGAAAAAACTGTAATAAATACATGCAAAAATACAGAAATAGCCATTTATATTACCAAAATGTATTTATTTTCACTATTATTTATGCATTTATTTATTTATTTCTACTTTTATTTATTTATTTAGTCATTTTTAGTCCTTCATATATCAGCAGATTACTTTCACTAACATTGAAATGTATATATAAGGCTATGAAAGACCAAAGAGCTTTAGATTTAGAACAGCAGTGTTTGCATGATATATCCAGAAATGTACTATTATGAAAGAAGTGTTTGACATTTGATGCGAATGCTTCATTCTGACGTGTGTTTATGGCATTTTGAATGCAGTGTTACATTTTGAAGGAGATGTGAGGCAATTTGCATTTTGTGTGTGCAGTTTTGGGAATTGTGTGTAGAGTTTTGAAAAAAGGAGACATAGTTTTGAAAACGTGTGTAAGCAGTTGGAAAAAACTGTAAAAGCATTTATTTGAAATAGAAATGTTGCCATATAAATTAATTTACTGTCACTATTGATCAATTTAACGCATCCTTACTGCCCCTTAAGTTTTGACAGGAATTGCCCATTCAGAAAGGTTCTGAGATAAAACAGTGTCTATAATATGGTTATTTGTTCCAGATATTGTAACCCCCTTGAGTGGCCATATATGCTAAATAGTTGGGGTTTTTTATTCTCACAGGTAGAACCCACATGAATCTGCATCTGAAATGCTGTTGTCATGGAGACTAGTTACTGTCATGTGGACCGGCCGGTGGGGACTGTTGTTGGGATCAATAGGCGATCTGAAGACAGAATGCTTTCTTTCATTCCAGACCGAGTGTCAGCGTGTGGCTCTCTCTACCCCTCAATTGTGATAGAGGAACGAGGAAGAGACCATTTTAGCTCTCACAACAGCTGAACTAGAGGAGGGAAGACATGTGAGTGAGTGAGCTCTCCTGTTTTAGCAAAATTGGCTAAAATTGGTCCCCTTGAAGAGCAAGTCAAAGAGATATGTGAAGGCACTAAAGTGTTTTTTCTTTCTCTTTTTTCGTTTTTGGTGCAGGGCGATCTTCTGCCTATTTCTCGTAGTGATATGTATTCACTGTAGACTGTTTCATAAACTGCTCACGGGAGCTTCAAAAGCCAAGAGATTTATGTCTGTCAGCGTGTGTAGAATGTGCTGTCTTCTGCTAGCTGTGTGCATGTGTGTGTGTGTGTGTGTGTGTGTGCGCGTGTGTGTGCGTGTGCGTGTGCGTGTGTGTGTGTGTGTGTGTGTGTGTGTGTAAGAGACAGAAGTGTTCCAGTCTGGGGAAGGTACTGACCACTCTAATTATCCTCTATTTTCTTCAAACATGGCGGAGCTTTTGTGCGCCTGTCTCCTGAGATTCGCTCCCCCTTCTCATTTTCTTTGAGATTCAATTCCACTTCATCCCTCTCTGTCTTCTACATATAAAACACCTTCTTCAATTATTCCGCTGACGTTCATATCTGTATTATTTGACGGCCAGGTCCGGTCAAAGGGGCCGCTCGCCTCAGTCTTCTGTCAGTGACTACAATCAATCTGAGAAAAAGGCCTATATTCTGAGGACCTGTGTGTGACAGAGAGATAGCGAGGGTTAACAGAAGTATAAGCTGAAAAAGTACGAGAGTGAAGGAAAAGAGAGAGGGGTTTTTTTTCCCCCCAAAGTCATTGGGTGGCACCCTTGCATAAACGGCCATCTTTACGCACTATGAATCTTGGCGGCTCATATTGTGTTGGGCTGTATAGTTCTGAAATAAAACTGAAAGTGTGTGAGTGTGTGTGTGTGTGTGTGTGTGTGTGTGTGTGTGTGTGTGTGTGTGTGTGTGCGTGTGTGTGTGTGTGTGTGTGTGTGTGTGTGTGTGTGTGTGTGTGTGTGTGTCCTTTTAATCATTTAATAATTTGTGGTCAATGTTGAATACATATTTCAATGTCCCACCAACATATAACTATTTTGTAATTTATGGTTGTTATTGAAAAGAAATATAGGCCTATATATAATTTATATAATAGAAATATAATTTATTTTAATTTAATTAATTAATTAATTATTATACAATTCATATATGAAATAAATATATATATTTACTCACTCATTCATGCTTTTTTATTATTTTATTTTACAATAATTACCATAAGTTCTAAAATGGTTATATGGGAGAAGGACATCAAGATGAATTTACCAACAATGACAAATTGTTAAAGGGTTGGGTTCTAAAGGTCAATGAGAATTAAAAATATATATTAATTGAATTTATTATTTATTACTATACATTATAAAATGATCATATGGGAATGGTTATTGTTTGTTTGTTTGTTTGTTTATTTATTTTGTTTTTATAGTAATGACCACAAATTATTAAATGGGAGTATTTTTTTTTACCAACGGTTTTACAATTTTTTTCCAAACTCAGTTGTTGAGAAATCTAATTAACATAGAAATTAATTTGGTAATTATGGTAATTAGCACAACAGAACCCAAAGTTCAGCAATAAACTGCTCAATAGTCTGGTTTCAGACAGATTTACTGAATAGAAAACGCAGTTTGTGTGAATGTTATAACTTGAGATCAGAGGCTCGCTCCATTATTTTATATGGCCTATATAGAGTTAAGTACGCTGCATATGGCAAAACACAGCTACTCTGTTTACTGTACACCTACTGTATGCTGCTTCTATACAGCATGGCTCACATAAGCAGGAGATATGGGCTCCGAAATAAACATGCACGCTTACGTGTGCGGTGTGAAAAAGGCCCTAGGGATCAAATTGAGCTGTAATTACGCTGTGGATGTCTCAGTCAATAAACCAACAATAGAAAATTTCTGTCAGCGCCGTTCATGCGAAGACCTCTCTTGGTTCTTTCTTCATGCCTGAGGTCTAAGTGTGTGTGCTGTTCCCTAACACTCTGAGACGTGTGGGCTTGGGCATGAATAAACGAACACTCGAGTCTCAGAGAGCATTTTTCCAGAGTGAGGGGTACTGCACACTAGACTGAGGTGAGTAGATGCCAATCGCTGAGAATGAAAGCTGAAGGACTGAGTCCATCTCATTCCAGGGTCAGTTCAGAGTCAAGAAGCCTGGATCCACCTCAGGAGATGCCACAGGTTAGGGAGATGAAGGGATTGCGAACAGATTGTGTGTGTATTGTCTATGGGAGTTTACGCGTTGAGTGTGTGTTGGCAGTTCCAGTCTGTTGGCTGACAGGCTTCCTGTTAATGAGCAGCTGTCTAGCATCACTATTCATGAGACCTGGCTGTCACACCTCACACTCAGAGCCACAACATATGAACCCCCTGGCTCTTATTACTGGAGCGCTTCAGCAACACACACACCTGTACTCTACCTCAGAGAGTACCCCATTAGACGCATACTTTTGCTACCGTTCAAAAGACCCAGTTTCTCACCTGAAGAATCAAGAATTCTACATGATCAAAATAGACCATATATTAAGTTTATAGACATTTTTGCTCTTGTTCCAAATCCATTATAAGGTATATTAATAAGTGCTTTAAAAGCACTAAGTGTGCTCTGAAGGGTAAGCATAGATATGTTGCCTTCTTAGATGGCTTGAACAAATACACTGCAGTGAGATCAGATGATCATTCCAGAAGTTGAGACGCTGCCTATGTAGTGCGTTTCGAATTAGTCATTTATACGTTTCCACAGTTAGGATGCTGCCTGAGAAAGCAGTCGCCAATGTAGTCAGTAGACAGCCGGTTATGGAACTATTCTAAAACTATGGAATAGTTTTTACACTATTAAAATGCAAATGGCCCATCTTCAAAATCTTGTTGTGATAACAAATATTGCTCTTTTTTGGGGGGCTGTGACAAACATCTAATTTATGTTGGTTAAGGATGCTTTGCCCACGGAAAACGCAAAGTAGTTATAGTCCAGGCATTGCGAGAAAATCCTTAATAGCTTTTTTTCAGGTTGTGTGTTACATCGTCATTTCGTCATTCGTGCCTTGAAAACAGTTTTCACATTCTTGATAGGCCTATACACAGGTATGCAAACTTTATTTTGATGACCTCATGACTATATATGGTTTTGCACACCACTGTATACCGGTAATCATTAATGGGGTCATTATGCCATGTTAACCATCCTCAAATAACATGACATCCAACACGCCGAGAGCATTGCACACACTGATGCTGATAAAAACCAGCACTGCGTCTGACATTCCTCTCAGGAGCTCTGCGCTTTCATCTTGAGAAGCAGAAGAGCTCCAGGGACTAAAGCAATGTTTTCTGATGTCCATGAGGGGACAGATGCAAGTCTGCGTCACACCCCACAGGACAACCAGTGTGTATCCGCGTCTGTGTGTGCGAGAGATGTGTGGCAAGATGAAATGAGAGAACACACAGCGCTGTGTTAATGGGCTGAGTGCAGGCTCTGCTAGTATATGCAGGCTCATATTCAACAACAGCTGTACGTTTGGGTAAATATGACGGCTTTCTTCTCCCGTGAGGGGGTTTGACGTCACAGCGGCTTTGTATCCAGGCAGACCGTTAAAGAACACCACACTCACAACTTCCCGGAAATTCTGTCAAATTCAACTGATGACGGCTTCGAAACTCCTGAAGTGTTTCCAATTTTGTGTGCCATGTGCATCAGACGTTCAACCACGGTCTGAGGCTGAGACTAGTCAGCTGCAGGTGGTATTAGGGGGCGGGGCATTCATATTCTAGAGTGCATCTGATTGGACAAAAATCTGTGTAGTGTAGGATGAGTCATCAATATTTTTGGTCTGTTTTACTGGAAGATAAAGACTGCTAAAAGGGAATTTTGTAAGAAGCAGAAGATGTAACGCTGACGCAAATGTATGTAATAAAAGACAAAAAAAGAAGAAAAAGGCCCTGACCATGACATAGTGGTCACAAATTCAAGAATTCGTTCCCTGTTTTAGTTCAATCGTAGCCACAACAAGGAAACTATTTCTCACAACATGGCCACAAAATTCATACGTCATGGGCATGATGACAACACAGAAAAATACTTTGCATTGGACATCTCAAAACAAGTTATTTCAAATACTTTTTCTGTTTTTCCAGTCATAAAAGTGCCGTATAAAAAGCAATATTGGTAAATAAATGAACCAGTGTTTTTCCCTGACAGCTTTTGACACTCCATCACCACTGAAATAAGTTGCTTCCAAATCAATGTACTGAATAGACACACATAAGTGCTTTAAAGACAGAATGAGAGCAATACAGGAAGGGATAAAGACAAAGTGGTCCATCATGCTTTCTTAGGAACAGTCACAGCTATACTAAGAACAAGTTATTTTATTGAGGGGCAACATATAATGGATACTCATTCTATATTTCTAGCAACTGGACTTTTTTGTATTCATCTTTGAAGACAGTGTGTACTGCTTGCCTGTGCAAAAATTGCCACAGCAGTACTTAAGTATTGTTGTTGGTTGCTAGGGCATTGCTATGTGGTTTCTAGGGTATTGCTATGATGCTCTGGGTCAGTGCTTGCCGGTCCAAGTCACAAGATGCCACCCAACTGTCAAAACTGTTTTGGTCCCTAGATCCTTTTTTCAGGTGAACACCATGTCCAGTTTCTTAAAACAGTAAAAGCACATCTGTCCTCAACAGACCGCATGTTTTCAGATACCATTTTGTGCATGGAGTTCAAATCCCTAGCCATAAATATCAACAGGTATAATTGAGTTACAGTCAGTAATATGAACCCTTCTTACACTAATCCAGCTAAATTCATGTAGATTCTTCAATGTGCATTCTTTTCCCAAACAAAGTTGGGTAAAATTTGATTTCACATTCAATCTACCGCTCACTGCTGCCTGGTAATAATGATGCATTACTGTAGTCATTTAGGCCAGTGTCTCTTAAGGGCCTCACTGGAATAATCCTACAAATTACATTTTCAACTTGCTGGAGCTGCCGCAGCACTCGGTTGCATACGCAGACTATCTATTTAGAGCTCTACATTTGCAGTAATTAGTGCCAAAAAATCCTTCATGTTTCTGTGGTTAAAACATTGCTTTTCTGCAAGATTTCAGCTCTCTGTTAACAATATGACAAGAAATTATCTTCTTGCCTCAGGGAAACATTCTGCAGTGGAGGGTCAACGGTTATGAATTGTATTTTTTAATACATCCCAGCACCGCGTGCTGCACTTCTGTAGTTGGCGACACAATTAACATGATCAGTGGAAGTGACATCGACATGCTGTGGAGCCGTGAGTCGTGACTGAAGCTAAAGAAATGCACAGATTTGGATTGATTTGTGGCCTGTTTTGCAGAAAATTCTGTCCGTCATGTTCTGCTGTAGTGGCGATTACAGCTCAGATCTCTCTGATTACGAGACTTAGCGCATGTAAAATGAAAATCAAAGGGAGGACTGCGGGTAGTTTAACTTCTCCTCTCGAGATCAGAGGTAGCCTAGCTCTGCTAAGACATAATCAAGCCACAAAGTCTCTCTCTCTCTCTCTCTCTCTCTCTCTCTCTCTCCATTTAAAGATTTATGGCGAGTGTCCCTGCTCTCCTGAAAAGCTACTATGTCTGATTCTTTCTGATAGAGAACCAACCATGTCAGCATTCATTCTGGGCTAAATTGCTGGGTTTGATGCAAGATGGAGGTAAATTGGAAGGTACTTTGAGGCAAAAGAAGAATGCAGAGCTATTCTGAACTCTGTAGAAAATGGCTTTCCGATGTATCTATGCCATATGTGTTCACTTCTGATACAGTACGAAGGAAAGTGTCAGCTTGAAGCGGCAAGAGCGCTGTCCGAGATACTGAACACAGCTACAGTTCATTATGGCAATTGTTGTAATCATTAAATATTCTGCAGTTGCTGACAGAGAAGCTGTCAGTTTGTATTTTCATTCATGTTCCTGTCAGAAACGTTTATTTTCTTCTAACTTGATTCACACACAAAGTCCTGCTTACCCTTCTGGCAAAGTGGAGACCTGTACTAGAAATCTAGAAAAACACTATAATCAGTTAGCCATTGGTCACTTTTATATTACCAAAATAGATGTGTAATAAGGATGTTACTAAGATACGGAGATTCAAAAACAGACTATTTTTTCCCCTTTCCTTTCCTTTCCTTTCCTTTCCTTTCCTTTCCTTTCCTTTCCTTTCATTTCATTTCATTTCCTTTCCTTTCAAACTTTGATTCATGCCACATTCACTCTGTTGTTTTTATGGAACCCATTCAATATGACTACGTAATAATATTAATATTGATTGTTATTATTTTCATTCAATTATAAAAATACTCACATGCTCTCTGAGTAGGTACTTGTTTTAAATAAGTAATTACTTCGCGACCGCTAAAAAAAACGCATGTTCTATATGACTGTGTGTAATATGAATGTAATCTGGATGTACTTCTACATTCGCCATCTTGTCTTTATCATGTGACCTACCAGCGGCAGTTACGTCGTTTCAAATTCATTCATAAATCCTTTCCCGTGGTCTTATGGGATATTAAAGTGTCTATCACATGCACATTTCAGAATCACGCTCGGAATTATCCACGTATTTTTTTGTTTTATGAGTACTGTTTTTAGGAGTAGCCTACTGTGAATTCAGTTACTACTCTGGTCACATGTTTTTTTTTTGCCTAGTAGAAGGGAAGTATGCGATTTCGGATGCAGCCAGCAGTGTCTGCAATTTTCATCAAAAGGTGAGAAGTTAGCATCCTTGATATAAATTCTCTACATGTCTTCTTCTCCCATTAGACTCTGTGATGAAACTGCTTTTATCCACTGGTATGACAGGAGTCTTCATCTCATGTGAGCGCACATCATTTTAAACTTTTTTTTTTTTTTTTTTAGAAGTAGGCTAGCCTATTAATCATTTTCTTCAGGGTTACAACTTTTATTGTCATCATCAAAAAACCTTAGGGCTCTTTTAAATACAGCAAGTTACCAAGTTGACCAATACTATACTTTTCTGGCAAGTGTACATTTTACACTATCCAAGAAAACAGAGATCAAATTGGCTTATTTGGGAAAAGGAGAGGCCTAGCTTGTGCAAAATAGCCCTGTGTTCATATAAGCACCATTATTTTACCCAACCTCATATTTCACCTCCACAGACATGCGTTATGCCACTTTTGACAAATATATATTTACCACAGCTTTATTTTATTATTACCATTAGTAACTACAGTATTGCTACTAATGGTATATTTTTTTTTTTTGTAAGAGTCATAATTAACTTTTTTTAACATGTCTTTTTTTTTTACTGGTCTGAGTGAGATTTGGACAACACACTTAACCCTTAAATGCATGAATGTTTTTCCAATCATTATTACATATTCGGGTCTTTAGCTACCCAGATCTCTAACACGATGGTGTTTAAGAGGTCATGAACTGGCTTTTTATTTTATTTTTTATAATATTGTTGTCTGAGGTCAACTTAAGACGTTCACTTGGTTTTTACATTAAAAAAGTAATAGGCTATGTTCTACTTTTGAGCCTAGCTTTTTATGGGCGTGCTGCATGAAGACTTGGAAGTAAACACCCATTGCTATGATTGGGCTCCAATCCAAGGTTCCAAAAGCCAGCTGTGTGCCCTGTGATGTTAAATTCAGTGCGTCTTTTTGACAAGCTACATTCTTCATAGTTGGACCCTTCTGTGACTGGTTAGACACGTACACATAATCATTAGATATCAAACGATTTATAACAGTGCAATACTATCAGATTTAAAAAATAATAATGCAATTTATATATATATTTTTTTTTTTGTATTATCAATATATATATATATATATATATATATATATATATATATATATATATATATATATATATATATATATATATATATATATATATTATTTTTTTTACTCACATAAGTGTTTTTGCACCATTCCTGTCGGATCCAATATAGAAGGCATTGCATAGGTTTTTTTTATCTTAATCGGTCTGCAAATCCAGTCTCGACCAGTGTCTTGTTAACAAAACAATCCGCGGTGAAATCAAGGAACAAACACGCAATGTTTTGTTAGCTGGAACTCATTAAAAATAAAGTTTTACCACGCATATTGGAATTCGAAGGAATCTTATGCAGCGACTGTGTTCTTCCACAACCAGGCACTGCACAATATTTCGTAAACGGCATGTTTATTGCTTGGTAGCCCAATCCGGTTTAGCAATGATCACCTTGTAGGCCTATTGAGGGTTGTCACGTTCTGGGCGCTAACCCGGATGCGGGGCCATTATGGAGGCACTCGGATGTAAACAACAGCATGGATTGCACTGACAAACTAAAGTTAATATGTGGTAAAGATCCAAACAAGCTAGCTTCTCTAGCCCTTACTGCCATCTTCCTTCTATTTCTTATCCCGACATAGGCTAAGTTCAGATTGTCAGTCCAAAAAAGCACATGAAATCCTATTTTGAAACCGGTGCAGACAAGAGCGTGAAAAAAAAGCTGTACATAACAGCCTCCGCAGGCTCAAGAGTCTAGACGCAGTAGTTCAGCGCGGTGGCTACATTTTTCCATGTTGTAAAATTTAAATGAGACAACATCTCTATTGCAAATGCAAACCCCTCCATCAACGCAACGTCATTGCCATATTGCCAAAGAACTTCATGGACACACAAATCGGATCTGAACAGTTGCGATACACATTATGGACATTCCAATCGGAAACAAATATAATGGGATTTGGACTGACAGTGTGAATGTAGCCATAGTTAACTGTGTCAACATTTTAGTCATAGTCAACGCTATTTACACATGTGGCTGGTCAGTCCCTCCAAAATGGCTGACTTCCGGATTGATGACGTGTAGTGAAAACCCTCTAAATGTAGCTAGCAGCCATATCACCCTGTAGCCCAAGAGCGGTTGCCCACTGAAGCTAAGCAGGGCTGAGCCTGGTTAGTACCTGGATGGGAGACTCCTGGGAAATCCAGGTTGCTGCTGGTAGAGGTGTTAGTGAGGCCAGCAGGGGGCGCTCACCCTGTGGTCTGTGTGGGTCCTAACACCCCCAGTGTAGTGACATGGACACTATACTGACAAAGAGCGCAGTCCTTCGGATGAGACGTTAAACCGAGGTCCTGACTCTCTGTGGTCAATTAAAAAAGAGTAGGGGTGTAACCCCGGCATCCTGGCCAAATTTGCCCCTTGGCCTCTGTCCATCATGGCCTCCTAATCATCCCCATATACAGATTGGCTTCATCACGGTCTCCTCTCCACCAGTAAGCTGGTGTGTGGTGGGCGTTCTGGCGCAATATGGCTGCCGTCGCATCATCCAAGTGGATGCTGCACATTGGTGGTGGTTGAGGAGAAATTTCCACAAAAATTAATGAGAAAACAGGCATTCTTTTACAATTTTATTGTTTTATTATGAATTGATTGAAGAATACTAAGAAAGTTCATGTATAAAAAAATGAATGAGGAGGAGGGTAGTGAATGATGTCCCGGGTCACTAAAGACCCGAGGTATGCGTTTTAAGGGTTAAAATGGGTGGTTTAATGCTGCCACTCAGAGAAGATGGATCGCCCTTCGTGCTGAAGACTATGTTAAGTGAAAATGACACGGCGACGCGACGCCACACTGCGAAGAGGGGGAGTCAGACAAGCGGCCGGGCCTTTCCGTCTCAGAGATAATAATCTGACACTGTCCCTGTCAGCGGCCCGTCCACAGAGTTTACTGCAGCGCTGCTAATTCCAGCTCCACCTTCCTTCCTCTGTTCGGCTCAGTCAATGTTTGCTTTATAGATAATCACTTCAGATGGCCCAAAGTCAGAGAAATCATTTCTCTCCTCCAAAGACAAGAGAACACAGAATGAAGAAGACTGCGCACACAGATGAGCAAACATGCGTGTTTTTGTTTTCAGTTTGACTACTGAGAATCAAGTATGGAAATGACTTGAGGAATAGCGCGTTTTCGTCATTTTGACAGATGGGTCGAGGCCTTCCACAGTAGCAACAGTAGCTCTGAATATAAATAAGCATTGCTCTTCAGTGTCAGGAATATAATATATACGGGTCTCACACAATTGTGTGAAACAACAGTGAAAGCTCTTCTATTATTGATGGTGCGGAGTACACATTGGTGTCTGTGGTTCTGGGAGGTGATGTTTGACAAAAAGTTCTCTGTTGTGTCTGGGATCACACACAATTGACCCTTTGCAAATATACCCCATACCACACACACGCACACACACGCACGTACACACACTATGTTCTCACAAAGTGAAAAATACATTGCTGAGCACATGTTGACACTGACAATATGCCGACAGACAAGACAGAGCACGTTACTTTAGGTATGGAAGTCTCAGCCTTCAAATTGTGTCATTTTATAAATAAATTTAAACAAATACCGTTTTGTGACTCTTTAAAGCAGAGCTATGCATTTTCGGGAATTTCTTCGCTGTATTCTCGCTTTTTGTTTGCATGTTTCTCTATAGAGCTCCCCCTACAGCTTCGGAATAGATATTTGACAACGAAAAAACTCGTTGGCGACTCTCAGATACCAGAGGCTAGTAGATCAACGACATCAAAGCAGACGGGACATTCTTTAAAACGTCTTCTTCATTCGGGTTCGAACAGCGTGAGGGAACGCAATAATGACAGAATTTTTGCAGGGTTTTTTTTTGCCGTAAAACAATTTGTTACATCGCGAGACCTGATATCACGCGATACTTCCTGACACTGAGCCCAAAGTTCAAAGGGTGGTTTTTCCGCTCACAGGCACCAGGGGGAAGCGAGACGGCCACCATTCAACCCGAAAAAAGTCATATAACCATTCCAATGACTCCGAAGCTGTTCAGTTAAGGTGAATTAAGCTAAAAAAAAACTGCATATCCCGTTTAATGTGTCACGACAGATCTCTGTTGGCCTCAGATCAAGCGGCAAGTGAACCGATCATCTCTTTAGTATTAGTTATTACACGAAAAAACATGAATGAACATCAGAAGTTGTGTTTTTTCAACTGCAGAAAGACTTCAATACTCCCCATTGTTCAAGTCCACCAATGCTTATCTATGGAAGTTTGTTTCCGCCACAGAATATAACATTTTAAAAGATATTTGTGACTTTTTATGACTTTATTTCTCAGAATTGCGTGTTATAAAGTCAGAATTGCAAGAAGAAGAAAAAACGCAAAACTCACTTTATATCTCGCAATTCTGACTTTATAACAAGCAATTGCGAGTTTATATCAGTGTATGGAGTTTCACCAAAGCATAGCAATGGGAAACCATGTTTCTATGGTACTGTATTTTTTTTTTTTTTTTTGGTCAGTTGCATATAAAACTGAACCTCTTTGTCCAGAGGACAGAGATGACAGAGATACTGGAATAAAGACCTTTGTCTGGTCCATTGTCACTCTCTCCTATGTCTTATATAATATAATAAAATAAATAACAGATCTCCTGGCAAAATAACTGGTGTTCGGTTCTGTGAATTAAACAACAAAAAGGGAAAATTTGGTCAGAATTGTGAGATAAAAAGTCGCAATACCTTTTTTTTCATTTTTCATTATGTGGCAGAAACAAGCTTCCTAGTATGGAATTAATATATTAACTCTCCCGTCTTGTTTTTTTGTTGGACAAAATTGCAGATTCGGACTCAAGATTGGTCAGATCGCCTGTCAATCAAATTCCCAGCAAAGGGTGAATTCGGGACTCAACAATAAGAATTTGTAGCTGGTCATATTTGTGTTTGCCCTGCCAATTTTTTGACCATCAGAACAAAAACAAAAACAAAAAAATTATATAAAAATTGATAACACTTTATTTCAATAGTCCACTTTAGACATTCTATCTTTGTAAGTAACTTTGCAACTACTGTACATGTCAACTAACTCTCATTAATTTGCAACTACATGTCAACAAACTCTCATTAGAGTATTACTGGTAGGGATAGAGTTAGTTAGTTGACATGCATTTGCAAAGTTACTTATAGTTAGCAGAATGTCCAACAGGGACCAACAAAATAAAGTGTTACCAAAAATACATTCAAATCTCAGAGAAAAAAATGCATTTTATTTGATTTTATCTATCATTTTTTATAGCAATTTATTTTATTCGCATTGTGTTTGGTGTGGGCTTCCTGCATGTCATTGACTGTCCTGCCCAACACCCCAAAATGCTGCTCATCCCCATTGTTGAACCCTGTAAACTCAGAAGTCTTCCCTCACTCCATCTCTCTCATTAACCTGAATGTCTGTTTAATACATTCATTTTCTCTGTGTGATGACGACACGTTCAGCCCTATTAGAATCAATGTCACGCTGAAAGGTAGAAGCGGGGGACTGAGAAATTGAGTGAACATAAAGCAAGAGAGAGTGTAAAATGTGTGCAAGAAGAGGGTGGGGGTGAAGAAAAAGATGAGGAGAGGCTCATTACTGCTCCGTAAGAGCTGTGGAGGCTGAAGCACATTAGCTGAGCTGGTATAAGGGGAATCTCCATTCACTCTGCCTCTGCATCTATCAGATCCCAGCACATCACAGAGAGGCCAGAGGATAAAAGCACGGCTCAGATGTAGAGATATAGGTAAGAGACGTGCTGAATATCCAGAGGTCTCCGAACATCAGCAGTGTAGAAATCGCATGCCACCCCACTGATAAGAGATCAGTGTAAGGCACTGGCCAGCTATCAGCCTGTGTGGAAACACGTACGTGTGTGTGTGGCTGGAACGAGCCGCATGCCGAGATCCACCTCCACTTCATCACTATTCTCCAGCAGCCGCGGGGAGTGACCTTTTGCAGGCAGAGAGCTTAAGATAGTTAAAATTTGATTGGATTGAGGGAAGCTAAAAGAGGAGAAAATAGAGCCTTTTTTCTTTCATTGATGCTAACCTTGAGGAGTGTCCCAGAGAGGACGACTGGAGTTTTTCCCTATGAGGCAAAGAGAATGGGAGACCAGAGGCCTCATTTATGAAATGTTGAGTAGAAGCCATCCTACATTTGATTAAGTATCAGTTCTTAAATGTGCGTAAGTGTGATTCAGAGAACGAACATATGTTCAAAAAATCTCTTCCAAATTCATACATCGCAAATGTTCTTGAAATTGTGCGCAGATGATTGGGTTCAACTTTCAGATCTCCGCTTTGTAAACGTCCCATAATTAATGTCATTAACATATTAAAAGAGCACCAGTCAACATCCAAATGCTTTAAAGGAACACTCCACTATATTTTGGAAATATGCTCATTTTCCAACTCCCCTAGATTTGAACAGTTTTACAGTTTTACCGTTTTCGAATCGATTCAGCCGATCTCCGGGTCTGGCGGTAGCACTTTTAGCATAGCTTAGCATAGATCATTGAATCTGATTAGACCGTTAGCATCTCTCTCAAAAAAATAACCAAAGAGTTTCAATATTTTTCCTATTTAAAACTTGACTCTTCTGTAGTTACATTGTGTACTAAGATCGACAGAAAATGAAAAGTTGCGATACTTTTAGAAAAGAAAAGAACTATACTCTCATTCATGCGTAATAATCAAGGAACTGCTAGCCGTACCAGCAGGAGCAATGATGTTACAAACTTAGTGCCGGTCACGTTGGAAGTTACCGAGCTGGGGACTATTTTCAGGCGCTCGGTAATATCATTGGCCGAATATCATATTGGCCTAGAAAATCATAACTTTTTATTTTCTTAATACACAATGTAACTACAGAAGAGTCAAGTTTTAAATAGGAAAAATATTGAAAACCTTTTTTTGAGAGAGATGCTAACGGTCTAATCAGATTCAATGATCTATGCTAAGCTATGCTAAAAGTGCTACCGTCAGACCCGGAGATCGGCTGAATGGATTCGAAAACGGTAAAACTCAACTGTTTAACTCTAGGGGAGTTGGAAAATGAGCCTATATTTCCTTTAAAGAATTGCTTATATTTCTAAATACCTTCAGTAGTCCGATTCTCTGCCACAAGGAAAAGTGCGTACGTCTGCTTAGACACTGATATGGCGCTAAACACTTTTCCATGTCAAAGACCGTTTTTATAAATATGAATGTTGGTATTGGCCTCCATAGGGCCTCATTTATAAAACCTGCGTATGCTCGAAGTTCAAATCTGTGAGTATGCACATTTTATTAATGTGGCCCCAGAAGTCGTTTTGCTGCATGTGAATGATATATAAATAAATGTGAGTTTATTAGGTTGGTGAATCGCATAAAACATGTCCATTTCACCTCAAAATAAAAATAATAAAACATGATAGTTTGTTTGTTTTCTTTTTCATAAATAAAGCATCATTTTATAGTATTAATATTTTCACATTGTGAAGTATTTTTCAGGAAAACTGTAGTATGTCATAGTTTTGTTTCTTTCTTTTACACTACAGTAATAATTGTATCCAAAATGTATAAATAGATAAATGAATGTAAATGAATGTAATATTTATTTAAACATTTCTAATAATTTGTTATTACATCACAAAAGAGAAGAAAATATGGCAACATATGTTTGATGCCGACTTTAAAAACCGTTTAAACTGATGTTGCTAGATATAAACGCGGTGGATTTTAAATCGCAATCTCTTAATTTGAACAAGTAAAAATAAAAGTTTTTTGATCATAAAATCAACAATGTTGCTCACAGTCATGTCACTTCTCCTGTGAGCTCAAAAAGGTGATGAGAGTGTATGATATTGATAACTTTTATTGCTTGTCAAACTGCAGTGTTACAACTGACCCCATGTTACAACACTCCCCGGTCTACCGCTATGTTCTATACGGATGTAATCCAGATGTACGACATCGTCAGACTTTCCAGTGTCATCTGTCATTTGTGTTGCTTCACTGCCATTCACAAATTCTGTCCCATCATGGGAGAGTAAAGTGTCACTAAATGCACACTTCAGAGTCTCGCCAGAACATATACATAGTTCTGTCATGACAACTATCTGAGTGTTTGGCCTGGGGAAATAGATCTACTACGCTGCTTTTAATGCCGCTGCTGCAGAGCAAGTACAGGACTTGCCAATACTGCCAATACATACATGACCCGCTGCTGTGAGCAAGTAAGACATGCTGCTGCTGTACAATATAGCGTACATGAATTACCCAGATCTACACAGGTGGAGCTGGGGAAGGTGGAGGGTTTCTGAAAGCATGCTGCACTGCTAAGGCAAATGCTACCCATGTATTTGAAGGTTGAGCAGCGATCTCATTGGCTACAGATACAGCAGTGCCCTATAGATAATGATGTAATTACGAGCAGGTTGAGTTAGGACCTATTAACCTTTCTGTAGCCTTCTCCACCAATAAGTTGTGCATTGTGTTATGACGTTCGTTTGGAACGCAGCGGCACACAAAATCAAGTTAGCGTAGCTAGAAGCGTTTGAACCCACGTACTTGCGTAGTGCGTTTCAAACCTCACAAATGACAGAGGGTGCTTCTCAAACGGAAGGCTGCACATCTCGTCATCAGTCGCCGCTGAAGGCCGTCTCAATTTGAAGGACGCTTGAAAGGATGATCCTTAAAGGATGCATCAAGTGTCTCCTTCGAGTCCTTCAATCACCCACGTATTGCACACAGTCTCATTCACGAAAAAAGATCTAACAGAAAACAATTCAGAACTGAGCATATATGAGTGAGTTCATTATGAAGTGTAAGACAAAAACAATGTTTTCGGGGGTGAAGGCATACATGTTCTCTTTTGTTTTGGTGTAAGTTAATTGCTTACAGTCACCGGGAGACCACAGACGCTTGTCATTCACTGTATAGAAAGATTTTTATAGAGACATCAGATCCAATATTAGAGAAAAAGCCTCTCACGTGTTATTTGCAATCGGAGGTGAGAGATTGCATTTCACTTCTGAACAACAGTTGTAGTTCAAATGCGATAATAAGGTGCTCTAGGAGATGCGCTTGTTGTGCAAACAACACGAAGGCAATTTATTCACTTTCAAGAGGTGAGCGGGTATCTCTTCCTGGTTGCAGAATGCTTCGTTTGTGTGCTTATAAATAATTGCAGAGGTTGAGAGGAGAAAAGAACAGCGCATTAGCAAAACACACGGCAGACACAGGGAAAGACGCGGGGCTGGGCTGCCAATTCCCTCCCCTATTTCATTGTGTCCCTCCGCAGATATGCTTAATTCTCCTTGGCTCACTTTTTAATCCAGAGCCATTTCATTATTTACGCACACACGTACACACAAAGGGCTGTTTGCTTCCCCTTGTGCTTCCTCTCCTGGGGAAGGAAACAAAAGTTAATTGAAATAAATGAACTGGGGAGTGAATCAGAGTTGATTACATCTGCGAGGTAGGAAGTGATGTTGATTACAAGCGCAGAAGAGCGAGAGAATGTCGCTGCGGTTAATGAAGAGACAAGTTTGTCTGTTGCCGTTAGAGAAGACATCACAGCGCCTCTGATCCTCTCCAAAAAGACACTCGCCTCAGAACCCCAAAATTGCTTGCGCTCCCAAGACAATGAAAAGGTCTCCTTAAAAGAAAAGCCGTTTTTAATTCGCTCATCACTTTTTCACAATACAACTGTCAGGCATCGGATTAGTATTATCATTCATACTTTAGAATAACTGTACACTATGTAAAATTAGTAGCACAGACACTGTACACAGGAGGGTTCAGAGGTCAGGATGGGCAGGACTGAAGTCAGTATAGGAATAACAAGGATACTAGTGATAGATAGCAACAAGGACAATTCATCTGTCAATATTTAGCCATTTTGGGATTGTCCCATTAACAAACCCCTTGTTCCACTTTTAAATCTAACAACCAGGTTAACCTTTTTTTGGCTTTATTTATTTTTGCAAACTGTAAACAAAATGTAAATATATTGTGTAATTTATTTGGCATTGGCAGATCTGGCAGTTTGCTTAGTCCGCTTTTTTGTCTTGTTTTCCATGTACAAATATCGAACCAATCTTAAATCGAGATACTTGACAAGCAAAATGACATAAGAAGTCTTGTTTACTGAAAACTGATTATCGAATTTAAGCCAGTTTATGCTGAAAACAAGAAAAAATATCCGACAATCGGGTCAGAAAAATAAACTTAATTCTAACACTGCAGAAAATATTTTCTTACTCAATGTTTTTGTCTATAGGTTTCCAGTACAAATAGCTAAAAATATCGAAACATTCTTAAATCGAGATATATTTACTTGAGAAGCAAAATTATTTAAGATATTAGGTTGTTTTCTAAAGAAATAATCAAAATTAAGTGAGTTTTTGCATAAAAGAAGAACAAATATCTGCCAATGGGGTCAGGAAAAGAAACTTAATTCAAAAACTGCAAAATGTATTTTCTTACTCAATGTTTTTGTCTTGTTTTCCAGGACAAATGGCTAAAAATATCGAGAATAAAATATTGAGTTTTTACTTAAAAAAAGAACAAATATCTGCCAATGTGTCATAAAAATACATTTGAATCTAGTTATAAAAAAGCTTATTTTTCTGACCTCGTCGGCAGTTTTTATTTTCTTGTTTTATGCAAAAACTCACTTATTCTTGGATTATCTTTCTTCTCAAGTAAATGTATCTTGATTTAAGTATGTTTAGATATTGGTACTGGAAACCAAGACAACAATACTAAGTAATAAAATCTTTTATTTGCAGTGATGGGAAAGCATGATTATTATTTTTACCCCATTGGCCTTTTTTTCTTGTAAGAAAGTGAATTTTTCTGTACATTTTGTTGTATCTTGATTTTAGAATTTTTAAATATTTGTACTGGAAAACTAGATAAAATGCTGAGTAAGAAAATATTTTTTTTTTAGTGAATAATTAATATATATAATATATAAATAAAAATAATCACATTTTCTGTTGTGTGAAAATGTGTCCAAATCTACAAACAACCTTTTCAACAGACTCTCTTTTTTCCCAAATTGATTTTGAATTTTAATAATAAGGTCCTACATCTTTATCATTTGCCAGTATATTATATGCACATTGACCTCCCAGCTCTTTACACATCAGTAAAAACGCTCAAAGACAGTAAAGAGGCAATTGACGTTCAACTTCTAGATGATCATGTATTTTGCACCATATTGGCTGTATATTACAGCATTGTTCTTTTTGTTTTGTTTTAAGAGTGTTTATCTCCCTCCATTAGTATTAAGCACCACAGACGTCTTCCCTTTTCCTACCTCTGCCCCTGAGACAACAAATTATCATTACACATAGCAAAAAAAAAAAAAAAAAACTCTTTAGCACCACAGTGGGAAAACACAACAAACAAGACATCTCAACACTTATACACACAGCACACAATACTCTTGAGGTTGACCATCATAAATCCAGATATGAATGAGTTTACATCAAAAAAAGAAGCATCATTTAGTCAGTCTTCAGTGTAATGCTCATATGACGCCTCTCTCTCAACCCAACACAGTAATTCTCATTCATTACCACACACATATATGAAGCACTTGAGCAGTGTGGAGCAAAGGTTGATACGCTACCACCATGGAAACATGGATCACTGACAGGGAAACATACAAGGCTGCCCGCTAACAAGACAAGCAGCTTAAGTGAGCGGACTACTTTACATATTAATAAGCAGCTGGGCTCCATTTGAGTCATGCACATAAACTGCTTTGCGTTTTGAAAAGCTCGGGCCTTATTCAACATTGTTTATGTATGAGCGTACACTGATTAAAGATGAGTAACACTGCAAGTTTGATGTGACAGGGAATATTCGAGCGAGGAATTACAAACAGATCGGGGTGGTATTTTCTTGTCAAAACTAGTAAAGAGGTATAACTTCGCCTCAGTTGGCATCGCATTGCAGTCAAGGCAGGGAAATGGGTCTCAGAAATATTTACTCTTCAATGTCGAGGCAGATCCCTCAAGTGGCAAATTAATTTCGAATCATCGCTATCAAATGAGACAAACAAAAATGAGATCCGTGTCACAGGCTGTAAATTCAACATATATGCTTTGGGCTAAAACGCTCTGTGGCGCAGATGACAGACAAATGATGTATTGGGTTTTTTTTCAGCCGGAGCAGTTCTCGGAACTCTAGTGGGTCACGCCTCATAATTTAATCCACAGGTGAGTAGAGTGTAAAGATAGGCAGGAAACGAGATTTAAAAAAAAGACTTCCCTTTGATAAATGTGCTTAGTTCATCCTGGTTGGGGTCCTTGCGTTGCGTCCTTGGAACTGAGGGCTTTTGAAACCCATCAGATGCTCAAAAGTCATTTGAAAAACATGCCACAAAGCCACCGTTTGCATATTACGCAATAAATATCACTCCATTCTTTAGCTGGCAAGTCCTCCGCGTTAGCCGTTAAAACACACTGGTCCGACTTGGAATCCAAACTTCTGGTTGTTATTCCCAAAGTCTGATACTGCTACATCTATGAGCGGAAGGAGCTCTGATCGTGGAGAGTCAATCTGCAGCACGGTCCTCTCTTGACCCTTACGTGTCTGTGGGAAGAAAACGAAACGTTAGCTGAAAGAAGGCTCCTGGTTTTAAGCACATTCTCAAGTGTAGTTTTGCTCTGCAATGATTTGCTGAGTGTATCCCTGTGAGCTTCTGGATAATGCATTGGACTCCTGCTGAAAAGGCTTATTTGGGTGCTATTTTAGAATTAGCGTGTTCTGATTGTTTTTAGCTCCTCATTTTCTGCAGACGGAAGGCTAATTTGGTGATTCATTAAAACTCCAAAAAACTAAGTGTGGGTGTTTTTTTCTAAGGAAATGTTAGCCTAATACCTCCCATACAGACGAAATTACGGTTTACAAAACAAACACATGGTGACGGCATAACCCGGTTCATCAGAAAAGAGCTGTTTTAGATCAGTGCTTCATTTAAAATAACTGAAAATAACCACGGACACAGGTGTTTTGGCCCTTTTTCGATTTTTTTATCTTGATCAGTCGATTAGGACTGTGAATTTGAGCACAGATGCTTTTCATAAACTGTAGCTCATCAGCTGGGAAATATTTTAGCGTTTACTTTCACATGCCTCATTTCTCTTTAGAAATTGCACTATATTATACGTTCGAGGGGATTTATTCACCCAACTGTGGACAAACAGGTTGTCTGACAAACTAAAATACAGTTTATAACTAACCTACATATATTTCTACACTACAAACCACAAAATTAACAAACATTAGACCCGGCTGAATCGAACCAATGAGGGCAGTCGATCAGCGGGGAAGGTCTTTGCGCGTTACTGTCTTTCCTTTTACGCAACACAACAAGATTAAATGGAGCACTTTTTCCTCATATATATTCTATGCATCATTAAAAAATGAACGAATGTTTGATTATTCTTTTCAGCTCTTTAAGAATACTTTACCCGCTCAGATTTAGGAGACAATATCACTTAGAGGCCCTGCTCTCTCGCAGGTCTCCCGACGCAATCTCGCCAGGTCCGGTCATCAATCAGACGTAATATTGGTTATGCATCTAAGATTTGGCGTTATTCACATGTACACGATCAGAGACACTTTTGTATAACCCCCTTGGATGCCCCCTCAGAAGCTTAGTTCAATCGTTTACTTTAGTAAAGGTTTTTGGCCACCATTAAAAATGTCAGCAGATCAATTTACCACACTTATAATAGCTTTGGATTGGCCAAGCCCGTATACTTGTTTAAAGTAACATTAAATCAAAGATTAGAGGTGTTTAGACGTACCCAAATTTAGATTGATCAAACAGCATTCGCTATTACTAAACGGACTCTGTCTCTGCAACCAATTACACTTGAAATGATGCCAGATATTTTAGGCTTGCGGAAATAAATCCGACTTATTTCTCATATTTTAGAACTTCTTTTAGCTTTTCATTATGACTGGGAGAATAAGACCATCTTAGCAGGCGAACTGAGACACTTTAAATGAGACCAAACATATATAGTTACTAATTTTACACACATAACATTGCATATGTTTTCAGTGTATTTCTGGTGAGGAGGTGGGGGATGAAGGGAGAGATGGCGTGTGTGTGTGTGTGTGTGTGTGTCCGTGCGCGTGTGTGTGTGGGCTTGGTTTATTATGCATTGTGGGAACCGAATGTCCCCACAAGGATAGTAAAACCTGAGATCACCTCCATTGTGGGGACCAGCCAGCGGTCCCCATGAGGGGAATGGGTTAATAAACATACTAAATTATATATTTTTGAAAATGTAAAAATGCAGAATGTCTCCTGTGATGGTTGGGTTTAGGGATAGGGGCAGTGTAAGGGGATAGAATATACAGTTTGTACAGTATAAAAACCATTATGCCTATGGAATGTCCCCACAAGGATAGAAATGAAAGCTTGTGTGTGTGTGTGTGTGTGTGTGTGTGTGTGTGTGTTGCATATGCGAGATTCAGTTCAAGTGTTAATTCCCAAGAGAGCCTTTTGCTTCATCGAGGGGGCGCTCAGACGAACTGGCACCAGCCTTACATTATTATAATTGCATTATACACTAATAATCAACAGTTTGGGCTTGTGATAAATATAGTGCCTGCAAACTAATTAATCGCACATTTTTCTTTAATTAATAGCGATTAACTACACATAACATTACAGTTTTTAATATATATTTATATTGTAATCATTTTAAAGCCAGTATTATTTTAAATATTTGTTTAATGGCATCTTTTTTTAATAAAAGAAGGCCAGTATCATAGATACATATACTGCCCCCCCCCCCCCCCCCCCTTAATTTTAGCCATTAATTATAGCCATTCAGCATTTCAGTGTAATTGAAAGCTATACATTTTAATATTTATTAGGCTTTAGAAAATACAACAACTTTTAATTTAAGTGACCATAAAACAACCTTCACATAAACCCATTATAATAAATACCACATTGTGACCTTCAATATATCAGGGCTCAATTTGTTCTATTGGCCCAGTCAGACCGCTTCAGATTTGCCCTTACAAAATACACAATAGGTTATTGTTTTCGTTGTTTTTTACTTATGTAACCTTGTAAACAGTGCTTTAAGACTTCCAGGTAGGTCTAATAGGTAGGATATATACAGAAATGTAATACAATTATCAAACACTTCACAGTCTTCACTGCATGAAATATAAATTAAATATAGATTAATCCTTATTAAAGCGACAAAAGTTATTCGGTCTAGAGCAGTGAGGGATTTTCTATTTTTCTTTTGTTCTTTGATTATCGTTAATGACAACCAGCCGCTGTCACATTTGTAGGGTTGAAACTAATCAATGAAGTTGTAATTTTCTGATTGGTCAGTTTGAATGTCTCACTTTGGGTATAAGTCACATGGTCAAGGAAGGGATTAAAGGAGATTTAACTGTTGCTCTGGTCTCTTTTCTTCTCTCTAGTTTTAATTCGGTATTAACTTTGAAGTACTACCTATTGCATTACAACATCGTCATACTATAGCAACACTCTCCCAAATATTTAGCTTTGTGAGTGTATAATTAGCAGTAGGTGGTAATATAGAAGAAATGTGCAGTTTTCTACCATCTTGCTGATAACGTTTCTTTAGTCATTCGGCAATCCCCCAGCCTGAACCCTTGCAGGAAAACCACCCTCACACTTTAAGACATAAAGTGTCATGTGACAGGCACATAATGCGGATCGGACACATTTTCTCACAACTCTTTACATTCATTTAAGACTTCATTTAACTCATTTAAGACTGTGCTTGCGAGGATACGCAACATATGTTAACGCGTTAATTTTAAGAAACACAAATAAGAATAAAAAAAATTGTCCGGATTCTTTCATGAATTGAAAGTCCAAAAGAACAGCATTTATTTGGAATAAAAATCTTGTATAAAAGCAAGGATGCATTCATTTATTTTTTCTTTATAAAAATTAAGATAAAACCCTACTGACCCCAAACTTTTGAATGGTATCGTATATGTCCACATCATCAGAACTGCAGTGCTGCTCAATGTCATAAGTAAAAGCTTCTCGTGTGGGATAGTTTCATCAATAGAAATCCCCTCACCTGACAACCATCGTGCAGCGACGTGATAAAGGGCGATTTGGCTTGCGTCATCTCCTCGTCGTTGCTGCCGCGGAACCGCACGGCATGTTGATGGCTGTGACTCGTCGCGTCGTACCAGCCAATGGAGTTCTGGCAGCTGTAGGTGAAGGTCTGCGTAGCTGTGGCACTGAGGAGCTTCAGGAAGGTCAGTTGGACCACTGCCACTGGGTTTCCATCAGTGTCAATGTAAGAGAACTACAGAAGTGGGGAATCATGGGTAAGCAGCACTCAGCTTAATCAAAGGCAATTCTGTAGACACACTTATCGTGTGACATGCATACAAACTTGCACACCCATGATAGATGTTATTTCTAATGAAGGCAAGAGAGACTGACATCTGTCTGCCTAAATCTCTATAACAGGGTCAGATGTCACACCTTATGAATGAGCTGCAAGTGAAACAGGCCTGTTAGCTGTTAGTCTCAAGCATCATTTAATGAGTCGAGACGGATGGAGGTCGCTGGCGCGCACTCAAGAGAGTTTGGCCCGAGGCGTTTCAGATAGAGGCGCGTATAAGTTCCGTTATATCCTTTTTCTAGACCAGACATAACATTTATTTTGTATTTTCATCAAAGACACACATCCATTGAGTGATGTATCTCAGTTGATTGTTTGACAGTTTCGAAATTCTCTTTTAACATTGTTCGCCTTTAATTTGAGAAGCCTCCATAACACCTTGTCTATTTATTGCATTATTAGACAAGATAAACTTTTTGTTTATCGACAATAAAGAATGTGGAGGCAAAATGCTATATAAAAAGGTGTGTAGATCTAAACTTGGTGTGGCATACATGTTGACAGTCAGACAGTTAAAAGATGAGAGGAAAATATTTGATGAGAAAAGCACCTGTTTGCCCTTTCTGTACTGGCTGTACCAACTGCCCGCTTTTTCTTTGTTCCAGGCGGCCAGCTTCACCTGTATTGAGAGATGAGGAGACAGATCAGACGTGTTTTTCTTCAGAAGACTCCAGAAGGCCTGTTGAACTGAGACTGCAGGAAGACGTGTGTAGTGTACGTGAGTATGGTTCGAGAGTCACCGTTTCAAATCGTTTGTCAGGGTGCAGACAGGTCTCCCCATCCCTGGTGAAGTTGCAGAAAACCTTGATGGAGTCTCGATGACAGCCTTGGTTTGGGTCAATCCAATATTCACCTAAGAGGGGGTGGATTACAAGATCTCTTTAAATAGTTTTAAATACTCATTTGCTAGGAAGAAGAAAAGAGGGGTCAATTCAGTATACTGCCATGTTCACTGATTATTTGAAGTATTTGTATTTTTCAATTAAATGAACACACAAAGAGCACAAATCTAACTTTTTTATATGCAATGTAGAATCATTATAGATTTCACAATAATCAGTGCAATTTGCCAAGGTCTTGTGGTAAATTACAATTCCATTCCTGAAGTTGAACTGAAGTTGCATCAAAATGAAAATAAAGACATTCCTGTAGCCCAAACAGTAGAGCATGGTGCTAGCAACACCAAGGTCATTGGTTCGATTTCCGGAAAGTGCATGAACCGGTCACTTTGGATAAAAGCATCTACCAAATGCAACTAATTTTAACAAGAGTAAGGAATGTCATTTTGATATATCCAGATGTATGGTGTAGCATTTTAAAAAGCCGATTCAGGGTCATCAGTGGAGTGGAGTGATACTATGCAGTCCCAGTGAAGTATGTCAGACTGTGGTAGTCTGCTAATCTTCCACAACCCAAGCACTCAAAACTGGCCTGCAAGAATTGCACTGTGAAAATTCCATTCAGCTCAGGTTTTGAAATGTACCTTATTTGCATAATTCCTTTAGTGAACAGACAGCATGTGCAAATAAACCCAGATCAGCAGGCATTCTTAGTGAATTCCCTCCCTATGGATGTAATTAATTAACTACGGAGAAATGTGTAAAAAGTCTTCCTCACCATCTTTGTATTCTGGGTGACACAACATCAGCTCCTTGCATGTGCGGGCAGGACTCTCGAAGCTCCCGAGTGGTTTTCTCATGAGCTCCACCTCTGTTTTCATTGAGTTGAGTGAAGCGAACACCTCCTCCATGCCTTCTGGGTCATCCAGAGACTCGTCTGCCTGTAGGAAATCCTCCATGTTAAGCTGGACTACTTCCTCCTCCTCCTCAGTCTCTGCCCTGGCTCCGACTCCTTGTCGGTTTGAGTGTCTCCTTCGCTTTTTACGTCCCTCTCTGATTGGCAGAGGCTCGATCATGGTGGCTGGTGGGCCCTAGGGAAATAGAGTGATGGGAGACATGAGGAGACAGGATAAAAGACACAGACAGAAAAGTAAGGAGAAATCATGGTGGCTCACAGGTTGTCCAGGTGGGCCAGCATGTCCTGGATCTCCTCTTGCACCGATGGCTCCCTTTAGGGGGAGGGGGGGGAGAATAACAGAAACAGTTTAGTCAGGCATCCCTAAATTTGGCACCTTCCTCAAAGGCCACTGCCAACTTAGAGCTTCATATGGCGATCCGTTCAGAGGGATTATCCAAGTTGGAGCAGCAGGATACAACTGGCACTGCGAATGTATTTCACTCAGGTTTCATGACAGAAGCAAGAGCTCAGATCAGAACAAACAAATACCATATATACAGAGAGAGGGAGAGGCTAAAAAAATAAGATTGCAGTGAGAAAAATATATACTAACCTGGTCTCCTTTAGATCCTTTCTCACCTATTGAACCCTACCAGTGAGAAAGAAAGTGACAGTAATGAAAAAAGCAATATGATTTCACAAATCATCAGGTATCTTCAAAAGCAGTTCCACGCACAAATACATAAATAATAAGGGCTTATGAATACATATAGTGAGAAAAATGAATGCATCTGAAAAAGGCAACTTACAGACAACCCAGGAGGTCCAGGTGGCCCAGTTGGGCCAGTAGGGCCACCAACGCCCTATTATCAAGAGATCAAAATAATGTTTCCACTTAGACCATCATTAATTAATGCTATTCATGCTAACACTTGACAAACAATCTGAACACAAAATAAATATCAGTTCAAAATCCAATGCATCTTAACTTATAAGATACTGGCCATTCAAGTTAAAATTCAAAATCAGTTTTTATCGAACATTTCTCATGAAATAGTGAAATACTACTTTCTCAGGTTTCTTAGCAACTGCAGTTTCTGATTGGCTTGTTTGTGATGGAGAATTTTCGTGCATTATAATTGCCTACTCTACTTTATTTATACATAGACAACTAAGAAAACTGTATATACATACACTGTATAGGTAATACAGTTTATATATACATACACCGTCTCCTTTGGGGCCTTGTACTCCCTGATTTCCCGGCAGGCCTCGATCTCCTTTCTCTCCCATCTCTCCTGGAGGTCCAATCAGGCCAATCAGCCCACCATGACCCTAGACAGCACAAAGGACAGCAGAGCTATAATATACAACTTGTGCGCTGAGCCATTACAATTTCCACATGCCATAATTTTCCAAACACAAAGAATATTTCAGCATGACCACATTGCCGGGAAGTTATGCTTTGAGAGTTTTATGCTTGTCTTATCTGAGAGATGTAATTGTCGTTCAGTTGCATCCACAGCTCTCTTAGGCTGTATAGTTTACATCTTGCATAAAAAAGTGCACATCTAAGATGCAGTCAGGTATCACACCTTTATGATGCTCTCATACCTTATCTCCTTTAATGCCAGGATCTCCTTTCAGTCCTGGTAATCCCGATGGCCCCTATATAAAGTAAAGCCAGTCACAGAGTGCAATTTCATTGCGAGGCAGAGTTTACTGCAAGCCCAAAATCATTTGTCTTCTTTTCTTAGACCAGTATTTGATACAGTTGTAGATCAATATGGGAGAGAAAGAATTGGTGGAAACCCTACCATAGGTCCTGGGGGTCCTGTTTGCCCTGGGGGCCCGTTTAACCCTTGCTCCCCCTGGAGAAGAACCAGGCAGAGCGATACGTTCAAGATAGATTAAGCGGTCAGAGAGGTCAGTGATAAGCGTGGGTGAGTCACATGGTTAGATATCTGCTATCTATCTATCTATCTAAAAAAAAAAAGTGCTTAGACTCACAGCAGAGCCTGGAATCCCACGCAAACCCTCTGGACCAGAGTTTCCAGGGTGTCCCTGTGGTCCGACAGGCCCTGTCTTTCCTGTTGGTCCCTCTGCACCAGCAGAACCCTGACGAAGATAGCAATGTAAAACATGTATATGCTACATATGAGATTTTAAATGAAGGTTTATTATAAAAGACTTACCTTTGCCCCTTTTTTTCCCTGTTTCCCTTCTTTTCCCTCAGGACCTACATGTCCCTGTGTGGAAGGAGACTAGTGATTAGATAACACAGTATGGAAATCATACTGTACACAATTCACAGTGGCCAAACCCACCCTCCGTCCTGGTGGCCCTGGAGGGCCAGGCTCTCCTGAGGCTCCTTGGGGTCCCTGTTAAAAACAAATAATATTTATTTCAATCATTTTCACAAATGTATAATTTCATCAACATCACAAATTGCTTGAATACTCTACTTACAGCTTTACCAGGATCGCCATTATCCCCTTTAGCTCCTGGTCCACCATCAATACCCTATAACCAACAATTATTCAAATCACCATGTGTATTCACCATCAAAATGTGTCAGTCATGAAGCTTGAATTGATCCAGGTGTGTTCCACTTACATTAGCACCTGGCTCTCCAGAAGGTCCAGAGTCTCCAGGAAATCCAAGGGGACCCTATTGAGGGAAATGGATGATGTCAGAGTAAAATCTTCCTGACATTTTTAACTATGGGAGTAGTTACTCACTGGGTTTCCTTTGGGTCCATCTGATCCAGGTGTGCCTCTAAATCCCGGGGGCCCTGCAGCCCCAGAGGGGCCGGTATCACCCTTCTCACCCAGGTCACCTTTTTCTCCCTTGACATATAAGCAACAGGGAAGTTAGTGATACATGGGCGATGAAAGACTAATGAGAAAAAGAGGTAACATGAGGAAATTACTTACAGAGGGGCCAGTTTCACCCACATTTCCTGGATTCCCTGCTTCTCCATCCTCACCCTAGACAGAGCACAAAAGAGACAAACAAAGAGAATAAAGCAAAAAGAAAGTGATCATCCATCATACTTAGGCTTACATGTTTACGTAGTTACAGAGGCAGCACCCTCCAACAAATAAATACAACCTCCCCCATAAATCAGAAAAACACTTGTACATAAACACAGTAAGAGAGGTCTACCTTTTCTCCCACCACTCCTGGCTGGCCCACTCCGCCCGGCATGCCCTGAGGACCCTTGCCACACAGAACAAAACTGAGTCAGTTTCATACATAATGCATGCAAGAATGTCTCCTCTACTTGCAGACTGTTGACATTACAGTGATGAGATTACAGACTACCGAACACAGTCTCTGTGTATATGTAATCACATTTTATTAAGCTAAAACGCCATATTGTTCAGCTTCCTCCTGGCTAAGGCGTTTATGGCTGCAGTGGCTGAGTATGAATGTCTCAGATGAGTCTAAACTAAAGTGGCTGCCCTGGTCTCTGGAGTCTCTCTGCTGAGTGCCTTTAAGTGAGGTGAACACATGAAGCCAAATGGATGACCAGCACATGTATACTGACCACTTTCTTCATCTCTTATCCTGACTACCTGTGCATGTTCATATGATGGGAACAATCAGCCCCGTTGAACATCTCCTCTCATCTCCAGCTCTGAGAGAGTGCTGGCGTATGGGTCACTGCCGCGTCTCTCACTTTTCAATTATTAACACATGGGAGATGTTCAAAGGCGGCCATTAATAGAGGTAAATATAACTCTCTCTCAGGGATGATAGTCTAATATTCCTTAATCATTCATAGAGAAGTAAATATAACTCTTGCAGAAGGATCATATCCCACTTCTTGTTAATAATTTAACACTCAAAATCAGCAGAGGGTGGGCAGAAAGAGATATGGGGAGGATGAAAGGCTGAGGCAAGAGAAATGAGGTGTCGTATGTGACCCCATAACAGCCTAGGGGGTTTCATCTACGGCACGGCAGAGTGTTGATACAGAGGACGGATTCTTTGGAGTCGTGAAGCAAAGCCTCCTCATTATGTCTCAGCAGTACTGAGGTGTTTAACTACAAAACAACCCCTAATCAGTGCTGATATACTGCCCTGCACTTGAACCCTTCAGCACAGCAGGCTGATAGGCAGGAAGGGAAAACACAAAGACACTTACCTCTCCCCCAATGGCTCCCTGGGGGCCACGCGGACCATGTTGTCCTGGAGGGCCCTGATGAAAAGCAGAATGATTAAGCATGTTCTACACATCATTAGCTATGTACTCTCTCTTCTTCTCTTTTTCTCCAATCAGCACCTTTCTCTGTGTCAGATAGGTGTGTTTTTTTGTACATCTATGACATGGTGGTGACAGGCTATTACGGGCGGGCTGATTTCCTCTCTGTGTGCTGTGTCTGGATTTTAATAAGGACCATCTTACTTCTCCATTCTCTGGTTACACTGCATGAATTTTCAACTCCTGAAGCATACCTCTTAGTGCTGCAAAGGGCGGAACACGAGCCATTAATCAAACTGGCCAAAACCCATTGCTAGTGCGCCGCACGCAGTCTCCACCGAGAGACATTAGTGCTTCGCGAGGCATCCAGCTGGATAGGCTGCAGCGAGCATCAACACCAAGGCTGAGTGTGTAGTCTCAAAAATATACAACACCCCACACTCGAGAATCCATCACAGAGGCTTAACACAAACCGGTACAGAGAAAACGGGAAATTCGGTGGCTATGCTTTAGGGCCTGGAAATCCCATGATCCACGGCATTCGCTCATGGATGAGACGGTCCCAGTGAGGTCTTGTGGCTTTGTTTTTGCTCAGTTTTGATGCACTTCATCTAATCGTGCAAGTGTGTGGAACCGTTGAGAATCTTGTTTTGCATTCCTTCATGGTTGACGGAGCTGCGAGAAGACTGTCACAAAGGAGCGCGCTCATTAGACAGCCCAGGCTCACGGTAATCTGATTAGCAGCTGTCATGCTGCCTTCCACTTCAGAACCAGCATCACTCTCTCTCTTCTGTCACTCTCGGCGCATACGGCCCTGACACTTATACACTCACACGCATGAAATATGCCCCAGTCTCACATGGTTTCTTTAACAGTTTCCTCATCTTTCAGTGTTATACAGACTCCCATCTTACACACACACACACAAAATGCTGTACAGGTTTGAAACGATGGACTGACTAGTGTGATACGTGAGTGAATGATTATTTTTTCATGAATAAGTTTGTACCACAAATTATGTTTTTACATTTCATGTTTATGTAAGTAAATGTGTAAATGGAAGTTGTGCTTGCCTGGCATGCTAGGGTGTTATGTGTGGTTACCAAGCCATTTCCAATTGATATACTGTATATCTTTATGCAATATTGCTTCCTAGATTTAAGGGATTTTTTAGGGATGATCCATTTTCTCATCCGCCAGGTGAAAATGTGATTGCTTAGAACAGTGGTTTCCAAACCTGATCTTGGAGCCTCCCCAACAGTGCACATTAAGTCCCCTATTCAAACACCTGATTCAGATCATCAGCAGGATGTGTCAGACAAAGTAGATATTAAAATAGTGCATTGTTGGGGGACCCCTGGAACAGGTTTGGAAACCACTGTCTCAGCATGGTAACAGCACAGTGTCTTTGACAAGCGTTATTTTTTTTTAGGTATCATTCAGGTTTGGGACAACTTGCGTGCAGATAATTGAAAATGAAGGGACTTGTTTCCTTTAGAAAACTCTTTTCAGTTGGAGAATGTTTTCGAAATTATATTTATACATTTCAGTTTCTGAATTTGAACTGCAATTTGAGAAGTAGAATTAAAATTAATTGCAAAAATATATCAAATTAACTGCAGAAGTGTCTTACAAAAAGGCTTACAGTTTGGTTTTAATAGGCCTTACACACAGACCGGCTAACAAATGTTTAGATATATAGAAATGTGTACTTAACTTATATATATACTTCTTTATATTTAACAATTTTATGGACTAGGTTGGAAGAACACATCAACCCAGACTACAACCGGCTCAAATTCCAATTCAACTTCCTGTGGAGTATGCCAAATTATATTCAAATTCCAAATCATTAACCGATAGGTAAGCTATTCTTCAATTTTGCCCAAACCTCCTGCTTGCATTGTGTAGCATTTATTGGTATAAAGAAGACTAAAAAAAAATATTCTAGTGCCAAAGCATTCATATAAGGGTTAATGATATGCAAATCTTACCATAGATCCAACATGGCCACTTTCTCCCTTCTCTCCAGGGGGTCCTGGCATTCCCTAAATGAACAGATTCAGATTTAGAGCTGTACCGTGTCAGAATTAAGGTGGATTAACCCCCTCAATGTACTGTGAAAACTATGTCCCATCTGGATGAAGATGAACTAAGATTTTGCAAACACAGTGCATTCATGCATGCAGTCAATAGATAAGGACATCTGGAACTGACAGAATGCTCAATATGACATGCAACAACTCAGGGATGCAGGTTTAAAATGGCAGTCTCGTTACAAAAGTATCCAGCAAATCACGCAACCCTCTGTTATTGTTTTCTCATAGACCCAACTTTGATTTTGTTTGTTTTGTTTAACTTTTAGAGTCACAGTCTGGAAAAACAAATGTCAGTGGCATATTCTGTACCTGCAACCCTGTTGGTCCAGTCGTCCCTTTAAAACCACGTGGACCTTCATCTCCTTTTGGGCCGTACATTCCTTGCTGTCCCCGGGGCCCTGGCTCTCCATCCAGACCCTTAAAGAGACATCAGTGCTGTACTGTAAACACACACAGAATTCCAAGCAGTCTTTCACACATTGGGTCACACACACCACATTTATTACATACTGGTGAACCTGGCTGTCCAGCAGGTCCTTGGCTCCCGGGCGGCCCTGGGGGACCCTGTGAGATAAGATACAGAGATACAGTGTTACGAACCTCTAATGAAAGTTCATGTAATATTCATTGCTTATGACAAAATAAGGATAGATACTCACCCCTTCTCCTTTGTCTCCTTTGCTGCCTTTCTGCCCTGGTCCTCCTGTCTCCCCCTGAAAAACATACTCATGCCCATTAAATAACAACCAGTATGACATGCATGACATGCGCAACTGCTGAAAAGGTATTCAAAGCTGTACCTTATCTCCATCTTCTCCTGGTGGACCAGGTGACCCTGCAGGACCAGGTAATCCCACAGGCCCTTGTTCTCCATCTCTACCAGCAGGGCCAATTGGACCTTTCTCACCCTGAAGAGGAACAGAGGTAATTGGTAATTACTCTTGAAGCTAGCATTAAATCTTCTCATTTTACAGAATACAACATCCTGCTGACTCTCACCGGCTCGCCCTTCTCTCCCATTGGCCCAGCGGGACCGACACCTCCTGTACGACCAGGCTGACCAATGGCACCTGCAGCTCCAGAAGGTCCTCTCTCTCCTGTGGCACCCTGTGCAGACAGAGAAATGCAACATTTTAGTTAGGTGAACTATAATAAGGAAAATCAAGAGGAGGAGAATGGTGTATGCCAATTGGAAATCACTTACAATTGGTCCTGCGACACCAGGGGGTCCTTCTCCACCCTTCAGACCAGCAGTACCCTAATAAACCATGAATGCAAGAAAGGGAAGCTGAGAATCCACATGTCAAAAAATCATACAGCAACTGCTATCTGCGTATTTGTTCAAAGCCTGCTTTCATACTGGAACAGTTGTCAGTTATGTAAAGGCAGCAGCCATCACAGTGGGGATTCTGAGAAGATATTCGCTCAGATGCGCTGAGGTACGTTACCGGAGTGCCAGGTAAGCCTCTTTCTCCTCTGAATCCATGACGACCAGCAGGACCACTCTTCCCGGGCAGCCCTGCGGGGCCTGGATCTCCCTGGAGAACAGAGAACACAGAAAGATGGATCTGTGTTTCCACAACTCTCTCACTCATTAGGAGTCATCCATCATTCTTTATAGGCACAGAGTCATGCTGGGAGCTCTATTCATATTGAATGAGCAGAAACATATGGAGTGTAATGAGCAATGTAACTTATAACTAGATGAATGTGTTTGGTGTGTTTCATGATGATGATTCTAATGCTGATATCTGACCTTGGTTCCCTCTTTGCCTGCAGCTCCTGGCAGACCTTGCTCTCCAGGGGGTCCTGGGGCACCTGGGTGTCCCCTGTCACCAGTGGGGCCAGTCTCCCCAGTGTTTCCCTGGAATAAGAGATAAGTGAGACAGCTTTATTGGATCAGATCAAACATTCATAAATGTTGAATAGTTTCATGGAACTGAGAAAAAAAAGACCTTGTCATACACTCTGTGCAATGCAGCGCCAGGCAAGAGTTTTTTGCTAGTTTCAGCCCGACGCAGTTATCATTTTCACGTCCTGTGCCGCGTTGTTTAAATAGCAAATGCATTTGCACCCGAGTGAAAACGAGGGGTGTTCAGGCGCATTGTTGGTGCGTTGTTATTTTGAGGCAACTGACATAGACTGCATCATTAAAAAAAAAAAGATTAAATAAGCATGTTAATGTGTGCGTATAGGCGCGTACACTTTTTCTCGCCAATGGTCTGCTCGCACGCTTTAACCTCACGCATGAGCAGATATGTTTCCTCGCTAGAGAAGCATTACGTTTTTTTGCTTGCATATTTCGCCATGTAAATAGCGAATCCGCCATGGCGCGAGCGCAACTGGCTTTTAAAGGAAATGGGAGATGAGACTCTGATTAGTTCATTGCACATTACGCCTAAAACACACCCATTACTTATTAAGAGAATAGTGTCAATTGTTTTAGACCATGCACCGGGCGCGCCGACCATTTTTCCCGTCGTTAAACTAACAAAAGTGGATTTGGACACGCCCTAAGTGCACTTGCGCCGTACGCTTTAGACCTTGTGCTTAGATCGTTAAAATAGGGCCCCAAGCCAATATGATCAACTCACCTGTGGTCCAACCACTCCAGCAGGCCCGGAAGGACCCGTCTTTCCTTGAAATCCCTGTATGAAAAAAATATTATGTGAACATTCAAAAAAACTATTTCAGAAGCAAAACCGGCTGATCTTAGCCTGCAAAATTGCTTTTCCTATTGTTTATTTTTTTTAAAGTAATTACTAATCAGTGTATCTAGTTATGGGAATTCATATAGAAATGTAAGGTTAATCAGGCCCTACACTTGCACTGTGATGCCGCATAGACTGTAGTAGTTTGCAGTAGAGTCTGCACTAGCTCGGCATTAAGAGCACATAGTGGCTCTTACGAGCACTTGAGTCATTAAATAACAAAGGGGACACACTGTGGTCTCAGGGACTTTGCTAAAGTCCACAAGACCCATAAAGTGTCTTATTTTGTCATTTAGGGATTCAGAAGGGTGCTCACAAGTCACATCAAATGCGCCCTTTGGGACATGACCGTGGTTATCTTTCTTTGAAATGATTCTTTTTAAAATATAAACTGACTCACTGGCTCTCCTCGTTGACCTGGGTGACCTGGCAACCCGTCCTTTCCCGCAGGGCCCTGGAAAGAAAGAACAAAAAAATGTAAGAGATATTCTTTCATTCTCTCAAAGAGTTTTCTTTCTTTACTGGTCACATACATTTGGTCCCTTTGGCCCGGCCTCTCCATTGCGTCCTTGTGGTCCTTGAGGGCCCTAAAGCAGAGCGGAAGAAGCACTAGTATTCATTTATCTCCAGCAATGAAAAGAAATGTGAAATCTCACATTAGTCTGGTAGATTGACCGTGTAATATGAGGAGAATTGTAATAGATAACATACTCTCTCTCCTGTGGCACCCTGTTGGCCATCATGACCAGCGGAGCCCTGAGCATAAGACAAAGAAAGAGACATCATCTTTTTAAAAAGGGCTTCTATAGGATCATTATCTGTAAGAGGATGGATTTCTTACCTTGGCTCCTGGCTTCCCTGTCGGTCCTCTTGCTCCTCTTCCCCCACGTGCACCCTGCAAACAATAGGAACCAAACACGCAAATATGTGTATAAAGAATGCATGATTAAAATGATTGTTCAATCAATTATCATTGGCTGTTTCCTCGTTAATTCCTGCATGTGCTGAGGTGTCACATTTCATTAGCATGCTAAAGACTTACATCTGGACCTCTTTCGCCATCGGCACCGGCCTGTCCAGCAGGTCCCTGTAAAAAAGATTTATTTTAAAAAAGAGCACACACACATTAATGCAGCAGGGTGTGTGTTATCTCTCGGACAGTGTACAGTGAGGCCTCTCACCCTCTTTCCTTTCTCTCCTTCCACCCCGGCTGTTCCAAGAAAGCCCACTGATCCCTGTGGACCAATACGAAGGTTAATCAATTACCACATTCCATTCATTAATCAATCTCTACATTTAATTAACCACAAATTAACCTCTGAAGTCCAATTACCATAAATAAGCCAAATAATAATTGTAGCTTCAGATAAGCTATTAATAAAACACCCTCTAAATGGCCATTAATCATCCTCAGTAAAAAGGTAATATGGAAATATTAATATACCATGACTGAGACCTGCGGCTTTCAGAATTCAGTGTAAAAATCAGGTTATTGTAATTTCAATGATGATGCTTTACCTTGGACCCCTGCCTGCCGGGATATCCAGGCAATCCTGGAACTCCAAGTTTGCCCTGCACATGGAGTGAGGAGTCAGAAAATTAAAGACAATTATCAGAATATACACAATGCCCAATAGACTGCTGGTATAGAAGCAGCAATGACCTTTTCTCCAGCAATGCCCGCAGGTCCAGACTCTCCCAGGGGTCCTGACTGACCCTTCGGCCCCTCTGGTCCGTCTTCGCCACGATTTCCAGAACCCCCATTATCACCCTAAGCATGCACACAGACAAAGTTACTATTAAATCTACAAATAAAATCTATATCATGCCATCTATAAAAGTACATTGTTTACATTTTCTAAACAAGCTGTGAGTGGTCAAAACTCCACTGTTCTAGTTTCTATGCATTTGCTAAGGTGTTTTAAGGTGTTGATAAGGTTGCTGTGTGGTTGTTATAGTGTTTTGAGTGGTTAAAAGGTCTTTGCTTTTTAGCCCAAGTTAATACAGTCCAATTGTGTCTATGATATTCTATCCCTGGATATGGCTTGGGACACTACCTCAATTGGTTTTGTCTTTGGTTTTTGGAATAAATTGTGCGTTTGATGGCTTTAAAAATGAATAAAATAACTTTACTCAAGCTGCATGGTATTAAGTGTAATTTGCGCCCTTAGCAGAAATGTGTCGGACAACTTACACATTGCATTCTAATACTAGGGGGTGGGTGGTCGGTTAAAAAATAATAATAATTATGTTTGTCTTGGCAAGCACCACTAATTATGGCCTATTCAGACTGAATGGAAAGACTCACTCTGTCTCCTTTAATGCCCATTTCACCCTTGGCCCCTGGGAAACCATCTTCACCCTGTAGC
This sequence comes from Phoxinus phoxinus, assembly GCF_949152265.1. Taxonomy (NCBI): domain Eukaryota; kingdom Metazoa; phylum Chordata; class Actinopteri; order Cypriniformes; family Leuciscidae; genus Phoxinus; species Phoxinus phoxinus. The sequence goes on along the minus strand of NC_136876.1, from coordinate 18,842,461 downwards.
GGACAAAAGGAATTCAATTAGACCGAACTACCTTCAAACTGCTCCACACACATGAAAACATTGACATACTCAGGAAGGCGGCAGAGAAAATCATGCATCAAGTGAAGCCACTATCAGTAAACACTGTGCCTTATCTCCACACTGATAACTGAACTTGTTGTCTTCTTTTCCCTTGGCTTTGTTATGAAAAAACAAGCAGATTTTTTTCTCTGTCTTACCTTCTCCCCCTTGCTACCCTTCAGACCCCTCACCCCATCTGCGCCCTGTTAAAAAAAAGGACAAAATGTATCAGTGTGTGCCGCAGGGATCTCTGCACAATCTCCAAGCCTCAGATAGGAAACGTTCACCTGAAAGACAGAATCTCAGAAATGATGTCTTGACATCAGTATATCAGCACTGACTGTTTAAAGTAATAAAATTCTCAGCTTGCAAAATGCTCGAGGTAAGACATACCGCTACAAATATAAACTCCGTTGTGACAGAACATAGATGCAGACGATAATAATCTGGATGACACCATCAAAATAGATTTATGCACTAGCAGGATAAACCCGTTATTTATTCTTTGACCACATGCTGAGGGCATCACGCACTTCCACACAAACAAGCCCAGACAGGTTTCGTTTTCCTCCTTGTTGCGTTTTCGACTGTCCATCACGAGTGCTTTGCACTGTCAAGGGTTTTCCGGAGAGAATTAAACTGATCTACCTGAGCCAGTTGTCTGCCATTCACCCAAAGTCGGACTGTCAATCAAAAGTCCGCCATCCTAGACCAAATGTCTTTGAGCGTCTTTGCACCCAACCGAACAACCTGCAATCTCAAAACTGCTCACCTTCACTCCACGGGGCCCGGGATATCCGATCGGCCCTTGTGCTCCTGATAAACCCTGAATAGAAGAAGAGACAGTATGTCAGTATAGTGTTCAGGCACTAACAATACCCTGTCATTAATCTACGATTGAACTATTGTAGCGCTTGTGTGCTGACGACAAACTCTAGAATGAATCCTCATTGCTAAAGTTGTAGCGAGAGGGTTCGTGGTGAAAATGAAACAATGAGCGCACAATGAGGATGGCTTGACTCCTTTTACTGCAATAGCGCACACATAAAAGAACGCTGTGATGTGACCGGTGATAATTTAGCTACTGCAGCTGGAGCGCCTGTGACAAAAGGCTTCAGACAGTGGGGGCCGAGAACTGGGCAGCGTTTTTTGTGCGGTGCCGCATTTAGACTCTTGGCTCTTTCCGTTTCCTCTTCAAATTGTCACCGCTTATTCAGGTCAGTGGAGCAGCAGTGTGTGTGTGTGATTGTAACCCACCTGGTGTCCCTTCTCCCCAGGGGGACCCTCTCTTCCAGGATGACCCTGCGATTTGAACAAGATAACCAGGTGTTAGCATGACAGCAGGCTGATTAGGGGACATCCTGTTTCTGTGAGAGAGCTAATGAGCCAACACAAAAGGCCAGGCCTGGACTAAGGACTCTGCATCATCGCTTTTTCAGCATGAAAATTATGCTGTGAAGATTTATTGAGAATGTTTGTGGTAGAGGGTGAAGTTTGGGAATATGTACATGACCGTATGCACCATAGCGCCCCCTGCTTGCTGGTAGGAATATATATACATATTTATTTTTATTTATAATCAAATGATTCAGTCGTATGATGGTTTTGGAGAACAGTACTTACTGGGGGACCATCAATCCCAGGAAGGCCCTGCATTCCAGCTTTGCCCTCAGGGCCCTGTTTAAAACACACACACACACACACACACACAATCAATATTGAATCCTCTGATCCAAACCACAAACCAAAACCTCTTTTATACCCAGCATGCTCAGCTTGTTAACTGCAATCAATATTCATAATGTGCTTAGGCACATTTGAGAGAAGATGCACCGTATGTGTGCACGATGTGTATGCGAAGTTTGGCTATTGATTATCTGTCTAGCTTCATATGGAAATCTGAATAAAAGCGCAAACACACACACACACAAAGATGCTCACTCATCCACACGCAGGGTCAAAGGGCAGTGCTTTAAAACTGAAATAATGCAAGACTTGGAGTTTACCTTCTCTCCTGGCAGACCTATAGGCCCCTGGGAACCAGGGAAGCCCTGAAAAAGAAGATTTTGTAAAAAAAATATTTTTGTTCAAAAGCAAAAGTGTGGGTTTTGTTCAAACCATATTTGGCTTCATTAGGCAGCACTGGAGTGAAGATGGATGTGTACCTGTATGCCTGGGTTTCCCTGTTGACCTAAAGGTCCAGGTTCGCCAGAGGGTCCCTGCAAAATGGGGGATTATTATAAAATAATCATTATTTTGTAAAGTTAGAACTTTACAATGATGCATTTAAGTCCTCCAGGGAAGTTCCTACTAAGTTTGCAAAACTAATCATGACTATTATGGTTAATATTGTCAAGATTGATTATTTCATGTTGGCCTAAATTTTCACTTTTTCACTTTCTGAAAAAGATTTGTAGCGCTAGTACCACAAAATCAAGGGCAAAGTATGTGCATTATTGGAGCTTTAACTATGTGTTTTATCACTATCTGGCTGCCACAGAGAATGATGGGAAATATAGTTTTGTTGTGCAAAGCTGTCGCCTCATAAACTGGCTAAATGAGTCGTATTTTCTGCCAGGCTTTATAGCCGATTTTAATTAACAGAACACAAAGTGCATACAAACTAAAATGAACAGTCAACATCCACAATGAAAATGTAAAGGAATAACTTGAGCTCTATGAAGGGTATCTGTGGCATGCTGTTGATTACCCCAGTTTGTAACCAATATCAATTAGCTTTTCTTATAATTCTTTAATGAACACGCCCCCAACTCTGAAAAAATCAGGGCTTTAAAAAAAATCCCATCTTCCCACCGGTAATTAAAACATTGTGGTGCAATTCATGTGCAATCATCTAGTAAATTCTATCATTCCAACATGACTTGAAGGCAGTATATGTCAGACGAATAGATGAAGGCTTGAGGTAACCTTGCTCTACAGTTCTCAAGGGCTCTGTTACCCTGTCTGCCAGTGCAACAGACCCTCCCCGGGTTATTTCACAATTGGTTTTATCTGACAACATCTGACATGTTGTTTCGGAGAACCGCACTAAACCTCCTGCTGCTCTTTTCTGGAATTTATTCATCTGCAGACATTGTGTAGTACATGCATAGAAAACTTCATAGCAGACCCACCAAGTTGCCCTTTGCCCCTTGAACACCATCGACGCCTTGAATTCCCTAAAAGTAAAACACAATGTTATGCTTCACAATCTTAAAAATACCACAGCGCCTCTATCCATGTTCTGCATGCAAAGTAGCCATTATGTAACTCTGATGGATAGTAGTTGTCGTACCTGCTGCCCATTTGGACCAGGTGGCCCTCTTGGCCCCACAAGTCCTCTTAGCCCCTGTAAAGAAAAACAATCAGAAACTCATCAGAAACTCCCATTAGCATCACCAAGGTTAAGTGCTGTAATGATCGAAGAGTTTCACTACAGATTAGTGTTGGTATATGCACAAGGCTGCTTCTGTACATCTGTTGAAGTTTGATGTGTATATATGCGTGTATAGATCCTCTTGCCTCTAGTATGTGCGTGTCTGTGTGTGTATGGCTGGCGTGTGTGTTTTGTTTTTGTCAGTCTTGGTCTTTGTACACCGGCCAAGCCACCTGTTCCAGAGCCACATCTGTGATCTCCAGGGAGGTGATTGATATGGAAATATAATCATGCAGGCCAGGATTTCATCTCTTCCCTTCACCAATCTCCCAGCTCATCTATCTCCATCCCCACATTTATCTCCACAGCATCTCTCTCTGTACCGAGCTGTAATAGTGCTCAAGTCCCTTACTGCCCTGGGTGATCCATTTAAACAGCCGGCGCCCCAGTGGATCACAGCTCACCTGCCGAGACTTAAATGGTGCTTGAGCCACCGTTAATCAGACTGAGCCAAGCAGGGACACGGAGCTGCCCACTGGATGTCAGAGGCGTTGTATGTGTTTACTGTATGTGCATGTGTGTCTGTCCATGGTTTGGGTTGCGTCACTCACTGGTTCTCCTGGTTGCCCTCTTGGTCCAACAGGCCCATCCGAACCCTGTAATAGGAAGTTTGGCAATATAATATTTTTCATTGTGGTAAAAAAAAAAAAAACTAAGATTCAGCCTTAAGTCTTTAAGGAAGGATGTCAGAAGGGTTATGTATGCAAAAATATTCCCCTTTTTGAAAGCTGTGATCAATGTGAATCGCTGCTGCATACATTTTTCAACTTTGCATAATGAGAACATCCCACACAGTGCACAGCTTGTATCTTTCATGCGATTTGCGAGTACACACCTGGGGCAGTGCAGGCGATCTTTAAACGGATTATTAGCAATCTGATAAAAGACTCATTTAGGGTGTTGCACAAAGCTCCGAAAAAACGGATAGAAGAAAAGGCGAATCTGTATTACCTTGTGACCGGGCTCTCCGTGTGGACCTTGGGGTCCAGGTTTCCCCCTGTCTCCCTGAGGAATGTTCACATGAGAGTCACATTTGTGATATTGCACACAATATGAAGTCTAAAATGGATCTGAGGATCTATTAAAAGTGAAGCGGAGTGTTTAGACACATCTAAGAGCCACTCTTGACTGAGCAGTAAACAGACTGTGTGATTTGATTAAGCAATTTGGTGTTCTCTACGCACTCTATGTCCTTTGTTCCCTGGAAGACCAGGCAGTCCATCAAAGCCCCTGTCACCCTGCAAAAAAGACAAAGATCCATAAGAAAGATCGACAAAACAGCCGGCGTTTCAAACACAAACGTCCACCAGCACACTTCATTAACTGAACAGAACTCATGTCCTTTCACAATGTCATGTGCTTTGCTTCGAACACACAAACGCACAGACGCAAGCAGTGACTATGGGCCAGAGGTGTGTGTGGCATGTGGCAGGGTTTGACAGGCTGCCTCAGAGGAACCTTCCCATCTGCTGCGATTCTCATCCCGCATCCGGTGCTGAGACTCGGAGAGCTGCGGGAGTACCTCACACTTCCTCATCAAACAAACTGCTGTTGTGCTAAATAGCTCTGCGTGATTTATTTACTGACGGGTCTTGCAGCTGGACAGGGCTGAATGCTTGCTATTGTCAGCACAGACAATAAAACACAGCTCTCAATAGCGAACGGTTCCATCAGTGGCCGAAACTATTAGGGTCAAATTAAAGTTTCCGGTGTTCCCAGTTAGCTCTGGCAGCTGAATCTACAACTTGAGCAAATCCATTCACACATTAACTAACCAAACACAAAAACTGGATATTTGTAGAGGTTTCCCATGCAAACTCACCGACATATAGAGTGCTGGGGGAATGAGTCCTAAAACCCGTAAATTAGCATTTTTGCACTCCTAGTTCCATTGTCCTAGAATCAATGGCTTTGTTAATGGGTTTATGGTTAAATTCCTGAAATAAGGTTTGCGGTGAACACAAGCTCAACTTCATTTTATTACTACAACATAAAATACCAGTGGTAGATGAAGTACAGACATTTTTGCTTAAGTAAAAGTACAGATAACCTATTAAAATATTACTCCAGTAAAAGTATTAAGGGTTCCTTTTTCATTTTACTTGAGTAAAGTGCTTGATTTGAACTCTTTCCCCACCATTGACAGGAATTTTACAGCTTTCCCTGCTTTCACTGTTATACGTTAGGGGGAGAACCAGGTCCTGACAGGATTCGCATTAGTAACTTACTTTTCGTACCATCAGTCACGCGCGTGCCCAAGCTCAGAGGATCTCCTGTTCTTGGTTAATTTTAAGTCAGACTTGTGAATTCAGTGAATTATTAACTGGAAATGAGCTCTAACCAAATCAATGAATCAGTAAGTAGTTGACTCAAGAACAGATGCAATCACATTGGTCCAATTCACAAATGAATCGTGGAGTGCGATTTGCAATCTGATATAGCAAATTCATTGGAAAGAATCAGCTCGTTCACAAATCGAATACTGATATCACGCCTCAAAGGAGGTGTCAATTTCTTCATTTAAAAAATAAACGAGGTGCAACATGTTTTTATGCAATGTAGTTCTATCATGACAAGTCTTAGAGTGTTTGGCATGGTAATTGATATGACAATGTTGATATATTTGGTCTTGACAGAATAGATCTGCTATGCTGTTGCTACTGCAGAGCAATTACAGGACTTGCTACTGCCAATACATAAACGACTCGGTGCTGCAGAGCAAGTAAGACATGCTGCTGCTGTACAATATAGCATGCATGAATTAGCTGTAGCAGATCTACACAGGTGGAGCTGGGGAAGGAGGAGGGTTTCTGAAAGTGCGCTGTAGTGCCAAGACAAATGCTAACCAATTATTTGAAGGTTGAGCAGCGAGCTCATTGGCTACTGATAAAGCAGGAACCAATCAGCTGCTCCCTATAGAAAAGGATGTGATTGCAGGAAGGTTGACTTTAGGACCTATCAGCCTGCGCCGATGTACAGAACAATGTAATGGAGTAAAAACTACGATATCATGCTTCGGTGGGCCTATATAGTTAAGGCGAGACACGGCAGGCAAAAACATTTTACTGGTCAATTTTGAGATTTGTCTTTAATAACATGTCTTCTTTCAGACTTGTGTTGAAAAAAAAGTCTGAAATACACATTTAGGTCTTTATTTAACTACACTTTGTCCCAAAAAGTCGGAGTGTTCCTTTAAGGATATTGACAGTATATTCTGATTTACAGGATAACAAAAGTAGATATCCATAAATCCCTCTGTAATTTTTTCCCATCTAATATGTGAACACAATGAAAAAATATTTTTTAACCTGGCTTTATCCAATACTCAGATTTAGTTTTTTTTTATATATATGTGCAAATTAGCACATATTTAATTATATATTGCCTAATTTGCATATTAAAACATTAAATGACAGAAAACTTGTAATATTCTTAAAGAAAACTTCTTTAATGTAGGTAATAAACTGGGAAAGTTTCATGGTGATATCTGCTAGTTAAACATTTGACCTTATTCACCACTGTAAATTACATCAGTAATACCTCACTCATAATTTTTCCAGCTTCTATGTGTCTTGAAAAAGGCGATTGCTAATAAGTGGCTAAATGGGGTTGGGGATAAAGGTAAACTCATCAACTCACTAGTCCACTTTTACAGCCTAATTGTGTTTATACTCACGCTCTTGCAAACTATCCTAACCCAAAACTTGTGGATTTGAAATAAAGATTTAAAGGGTTTGTGTAGTTTGTTTATAGCCTAACATTCCTTCAGGCTGTTGTACAGCATATTGGGCTTCAAACTTCATAAAAGTTGTGTTCATTTGTGAAGATTGTCATGATGAACAAAACGTCTAAGAGTCATTAATATCCGTTGGTCCAGAGCTTATTTTCATCAGAAAAGCCAATGGAAAAATGGGTTTGTCAAGGGAACCAGGGTGAGGCTAACTTCCTGATTAGCCTACAAATATATACGTCATCACTGTGTTCTAACTATCATAGGTTAAATTCAAAAGTTAGTATTATTGTGCATGGTCTGTCCTAATGGAACTATATGGTGAATAACCTTTGCTCCTGTCTCTCCAGGAGCCCCTCGACCTCCATCCGCTCCTGACCGGCCCTGCAAGGTGAAACACAGAATACCACTTCGTCATCATATTCTATGCACCACTTTGCACTGCTTATGCAATATTCATGAACCAAAAAACACAGCACATCAATATAGAAACTGTTATCGCCCAATTCATATTCATGATGAGTTTAATTAAATGGATCACACTTGAACTCTGATCACTCTTCCATTGATTTTTTTACACGGTGTGCGAGACGGTGTCTTACCGTCTTCCCAGGTTTTCCATTAAGACCAGCATGACCTGGCAACCCTCGTGGCCCCTTAAACAAGAGAAATAAGAAACAGACATAGAGATGGAGATGGTGAGTCCAAGGATTTTAAAGGCTACTGAATGTAAAAAGGAAATATGAAAGGAAATGTCCTCACCGCAGGCCCATACTCTCCACTGTCCCCTTTCAGTCCACTGGGACCTGGAAGACCCTGGAACAAACATACATTTTCAAAGACAGAAAGTATCCACTGAACCCCAAACCCCCCAAAAAAACAATCAAAATGTGTGCTAAAAAAAAAAAAGTCTGAAAAGAAATGAGAAAGATTTCTTACCACTGGACCTGGCCTCCCTGTGAGACCTAGTGGACCAGGAGGACCCTTCAATGACAGCTAGAAGCAAATAACAAATACAAACAGACAGGGAAAAGTTTCACATTTCTCAGACAGTTCAGAGTCAGACAGACCAAGGTATAAAGCATTATATGAAGCACATTTTTAAGGTAACCAAACTGGTCTCTAGATATGGACTTTATCCTTCAGAGCAAGTTTACAAAATTCTTCCACCCATTTTTTCTTCTGCAGGGAAAACTATTATACGTCTGATTGTTAAGGAAATTATTCATATCTGTATCACAAATGTTGACAGTATGCTACAAAGTTCAATATTTTTGGGGTTAGGTTTGTTCAAATCCATAAACCTAAAAATGAACATCAGCAAAAGTAATGATTGTGTTAGCAAACATCATTGACTATATAGTACTGATAAATGAGTACCGGGGCACATGTAAGTGCCAAAGACAGTTTGGATTTGGGTGTCTTACTTTGGTCTGTTGTAAGATGGCTTGAGCCTGCGCCTCTTGAGCAGATATGACAGGTCCCTTCTGAGAGTCTCCTCCATACTGGAACTGAGGGGAAGAGATTACTGACTAAATATTTCATACACAATAAGCAAGTTACTATTAAAGATATATTTGAACATGTTTAGAACACAAACTTGGAAATGTACTGAATGTTAATGGCACTGATTATATCACAGCTCCACCATGTGGTCAAAATATGCTATTGAGGCTCAGGCATCATGTTATGTGATGTAAAATTTTAATTATATTCCTCTAGCAAACAACTCGTACTAATGTGATGCAAGTGGTGTAAATGCATTACTAAAGGAATGATCTCATCTTACGGGTAACATGAGCAAAGTGCCTGGAGGACCGGGTATCCCATCAGCACCAGGCAGCCCTGGACGTCCCTCCGGACCCTTGTGTGAGCAGAGACAATTAGCTCAGTTCATTGATGAAGCATTTCTGTACAAAACAATTGCATGAGCAACAGCATTCTTCAGTTATTCCCTATACTTGTTTCCTGAATGCAATATAACACCTATTGATTTTTCTTGTTTTACGTGATTCCTGTATCAAAGCGTACGGTGCACATTTGCCTGGTGTAAAAAATTTAAGAGCTCAGCTAAACAAAGCTGTCAGTCACCAGTCCTTTCCTAACAACACAACTCTTCAACCTTCAAAAGAAAAGATAATACCTCCGGCTGGAATATTTTCTTTTGTCTTTCAGCTTCGGAAATGTTATTAGACCTCTATAGACGCGCAAGGCCAAAAAGAGCTTACATCTGCAGTGAACGGGCTTTCTCAGCCTAGTCTGATGTTTTTGCTAAAACTCAACTCTTGTGAAGCTGACACCCAAGAGAAGTTGATTCACAACCGACCAGAGGCGCTAAACTGAGCGGAGACAAAAGAATAATCTATCTTCATCCCCACTGCCAGAGGAAAATGATGAATTTTAGGCTCTTTAGTGCAGTTGGAAGTCTTCTGTCTCTCTCACCCTGGTAAGGGATCGTGTGTAAAGAGTGAGTCATTCACAAGAACAGACACACTGTCCAGAGCAAATTAGGTCAAACTATCAGATGAGTCATGGGTTCCTGATGCCTAAGGTCTCCAGAGGTTGGTGGTCCCTTCGAGCGGCTCTGAGTCATCTGTGAGGTTTGTTCCATCAACACACGAGTCCAGTCATCTCCCCCGGTCCCCCTTGGATGTGTTCTGCGTGTCCTCAGCTCCAGGTTCATGCCGGGTCTTGTGGGTCAGGTGATTATGAGGACACTCACCATATCACCTGGGTCTCCGCTGGGTCCTGGGGGGCCTGTGATGCCAGCAATTCCTGGAAGACCCTAGGGAAAAACAGAATAAACAAATGTTTTTTAATGAAAAATTCCCAGACACCACTTCAAGACCACATGAAATCACTTGAAGACTGTAAAGGTGTTTTATAATAAATTTGCTAATTATTTAAGTAGTATTTTGACTTACTGGTAATCCTGGTGGGCCAGGGGGTCCTTCAAAAAATCTGCCCTAGTTAGTATAAAACACAAGGAGATTAGAATAGATGGCCAGTGAATGTTTGTAAGTTAGTATGTTTAACTTCACACTCCAGCACTCACTGGTTCAACAACACCTTGCTCTCCCTTCTGTCCTTTCTCAAATCGCCCATCCTGAGAGAGGAAGAACAGGTGAAGGATGAGATCTTGCTTACAAGTGGTAATGAGATTACAGTTGTTACAATTCATTTTAGTAGTCAATACCAAAGTCTGTGTGATTTCATGATTCTTGATACCAATTTTCATACCAAACTAAAAACGAACTAATGGAACATGGACATTTATTTAAAAGCTAAATATTAATATAAATATTATAAAATGGAATTAAAATAATGACATTTAGCTTTCGGTATTTCAAGTATTTAAAGGAGTAGTTCACCCAAAAAATAATTTACTCACCCCCAAGCCATCCTAGGTGTATATGACCTTCTTCTTTCAACCGAACTATATTAACTGAGTTATATTAAAAAAAATATCCTGGCTCTTCCCAAATTTGAAATGGCATTGAATAGAGCCCGAGATTTTGAAGCTCAAAAAAGCACATCCATCCATCATAAAAGTAATCCATATGATTCCAGGGGGTTAATAAATGCCTTCTGAAGTGAAGTGATGCGTTTTTGTAAGACAAATATAAATTTAAAACTTTATAAACTATAAACACTGGCTTTCGACAATAGCCGTATATGCGATTGTGTTTGGCTGACAGAAGAAAGTCATATACACCAGTGATGCGCGGGTCAATGTATAAACAACCCGCACCCGACCGACGTTTTCAACTAACCCGCCCGCAACTCGGACTGCAAAAAAAAAGAAAGAAAATATTGTACCCGACCCGCTTCCTGACCCGCGTTTTTTTTAAAGTAGCTAGTAAATGCTCATCGTAGTCATTGGGCCATAGACGGAGGAACTAGGGGTGCGCATTTTTCTGAATGCTGTATGATATCGCCTAGTTTTTGTAATAAAGGCTTGATTTATTCATTTATTTCGTTTCATTTTCTTAACAATTAAGATGCTGCATGTTATCAGAGTACACAGTCTAATCGAAGTGTGTGTCTCTCCCCTGACTTTCCCAACAAAAACCCCGCCCCCTCTCAGCAAATACATAAAACTGACATTACTGAGCTATATGCGTTTAAAAGTAGCCTATTAAAATGGTACAATGGCATTGCTCAATTCAACGTGTTGGGAAATCGGGCATTTTGTCCCGCGTCAGCTTTTATTCAAAAGTTAATACCGCGCTCAACATTCAAAAAGTAAATAAGGATTTCCCACTGTCATCTCTGACTGAGCTCGTGCGTCATCCTCGCGCAGTTATTCAGCCAATAAAGTGTAGACCTATGAATTTCATAGAACATTGTGTCTAGTACAATATAAATTCCAAAGGTTTAATTGGCATCTTTATTTCAAACGACCCGACCGACCGCGACCCGAATATCATTAAAAATATTTTTGGATGACTCGTAACCGCGGGTAACCACGGGTGACCGCAGGCACCCGCTCACTTTGGATCAACCCGCGCATCACTGATATACACCTATGATGGCTTGAGGGGGAGTAAATTATAGGATATTTTTTTATTTTGGGGTGAACTGTTCCTTTAAGAGTATGCATTTTAGTATTTCTCAATTAGCTAATCATTATTTTTGCAGACTGCATTATTTTGAAATAAATCTGATACTGTATAAAGACTAATATTACTGCATTTTTGTACCACAATACCACAACTTTACATCCCTAGTTGGGATAAAGAGGAAATCCATATTTGCCTGTGTGTTGACAGTTAATTTATTACAGAGGTACAAAACTGTACCTCTCCATCCCATGTGCCTGGCTTCTCCCTCGCCGCGGGGTCAAATCGGTCCTCATAAATCTCATATTCCTCATATTCCTGCTCGAAACTGTCCGAGCCGTTTTTAAACTCATCAAACTCCATGATCTATGAAAGAACAAAACATAGCAACAGCATACAGTCAAGGTTATCACCTCAAACCTGCTTGCAAAGCCCGTAAACAGAAACCAGAGCACATACCTCATAGTCCGTGATATTAGGGCCAACTGTCACTGTGGAAACCAAGAGCTCATTGTGCTCATCGCCGTAAAGGTCATCACTAAACTCCTCAACCTCTGGTGTTTTAATCGGCCTCTCCTCCTGCACACGACACAGCAGAATCAGAAGTGGCACAGCCATGGCAACCGCAACCATGGAGATACCGAGCAAAGTCAGTCATTTCCACTCTACATTAGTTTGGCTCCACTGGGCATCTGAGCTTTAGAGACATCAAGGCCCGAAATATAGTCTATACAAGTACATAATGCGCAATGAGTTACATTTTCAGCATTACCACAAGGGGGCGCTATTTTGAGAGCGTTACAATACATTTCAGGTCAAGCCGCCCTTCAAGGAAGCTAGTGTAACGGATGAGCAACAGTATAATGAAAATCTTGCTTGGAGTTACAGCATTAAAGAGTAACAGATGTTTGAATGTAACTCTATCGCCCCCTTGAGAACTGAGATTTGTTTGTAATGCAAGAATGCATACGCAGCATGTGCATGTGAACTTGAGTTGCGTTTGCATACTTGTATATGTTTCTGGTCTAACTGTGCTCCACATCTCCACTGTTGACTAATTAAAATGTTAGCGCAATTCACAGGTGCAGGTTATAGAAACGTTCTGGTTTCAAAGCATAAATACTGCTGAGCTGGTGAGTGTGGGGTAGGAGGTTTTAATAACAAAGGGGGATGTCAGCACGAAAGCCGTGTGTTCTGGTGGCAGCCATAACAGCATGAAAAGGAGGGTGAGCAAACTTGGCACACTGATACTGGCATCTGAGTTTTACCTCAGCAGAAGCTTGATTCATACAGTAAAAACTACATCTATCAAAGCTGTCAACGGGAAATGTATCAAAAAGACGCATGAAAATGGATTTCTGTCAGACACAGTCCTATTTTTCATTCTGTCTTGGAGCACATCTTTCAGTTTCAATCTGTATAAAGCGTGCCAAGTCAAGAAATACAAGTACACTCTAAGTGTAACTCTATGCCAAAACCTGAGTAATATATGCATCATGTCTCGCATTCAACTTGTGACGCGCATCAAAGTGTCACAGTTGAAATGAGCCGTAATTCATATGCATTTTGAGTCGACACATCTCACTAAAGCTGCGAACTATGACTACAATGAAGTTCTGTTATGAGCACAACATCTGGGAAGATGAGTATCAGTGCAGTTATTGGGGAGGTTAGAATGATGGAGGCTGGTTAGTACAATGGATGACTAGTGGTTAAAATGTGCGAGGGAGAGTCAGTGATTGGTCAGGAGAACGATAGGGATGGGAGGAGGAGGAAGTATGGGCAACTACACTGGCACTTAATGTTCTACCTCCACCTCCATCTTTGGGGATTCAGAAAATGCAGGTGCCGGCACAGACTGGTCCTCAAGATCTGTTGCTGGTGGCAATACAGACTGGTCCTCAAGATCTGTCACAGTAATGGGTCTGGTGTGTTCGTCCTGATAGGTGTCGGGTTCATGAGTGGGCATGTCGGGTATGGAGTCCATCAGATCGACTGTTATTGTTGGAGATTGCACTGGTGTCTTGGGATGCTCGGTCGCAGGTGGATCCGGCTGCTCTGTTGCAGCTGCTGAAGCTCCTCGATGAGCCAAATACTCCGGCAGCTTCGAAGAAACCTCAAGGAAACCTTCTTCAAGAGCTTCGGCCTCCTTTCTCTTCTTACGAGATTCTTTTTTGCCTTTCTTATCTTTCTTTTTTTTGTTCTTTTTGCCTTTGCGGTCCTTTTTGGGGCGTTTCTTTGGTTCCGCAGGCTCGTCTCCCTGCATGATGTCATCAAGGTTATAGATGGGATTGACCTTCTATAGATGGGGCAAGAGGTCAGAGGTTGGGGATAGATGAGCAGAATTAAAATTGTTCAAGACATTCTGACAGTAGGACAATGCAGACACGTATACCACTGGCAATCTCTGTACAATTTCATCTAAAATGAAGGTGTCTGACTGATTCCACTAGACAATGTGTATTATTCTCATTGCAAATTAGGTCAAAGTTCAACTTGTTCTCAATTCAGACATGCGCTACATTATCAGCCCACAATTCAAGGGGTCAGAGTTGAGCTGCTTACAGGCTATTATGAGAGGCTCTGACTGAATGGGCTTGATGAGGCCTGTCGGGGGGAGATTATATGAATAATGTGAGGACCAAAGCAAGGTGTTGAGATGCCAAGTCGGCAGGATAGAATCGGATCTGTGTAAGCTCTGGTAATAGGTCAGTAATGTGAGCAATGCTGATGAATCCCGCCATTAGTCCCTGGTCTCTCAGCTGTTGTGGGAACTGAAAGCCAACTGGCTCTGCCTTTGAACGGCTGCCGATAGGCACTTTCCCTGGAGCCAACTTGGAGAAAGACATACGCAGACATTTACATTCAGCACACTCGCACAAAACTGGGCGTGGGAGTTGTGAGGAGAAATGAATGTACGATGACCTTAAGCGTTCCTCCCAGAAGGCCGCAGAGAAATGCTAACCCACTGACATGATTACTCGCTGGGCTGACTCACCCGCACGTGCACGTTCACAACAAACACAAATCATCGAAATCGAAAAAACATGTTCGCAATGTCCACAAAAAATATCACATTGTGAAAACAAGCGTGGGGGAGTCTAAGAAGTAACTGTTGATTTAAAAGATATACTGTGGTGCTGTTCACATGTGTTCTTGCATCTTGTAGATAGATATATGTTAGCACTCTCATTCATCTCAATAATAGTTGCTAGGCTGGCGCAGAACCACAATAATTATGCGATTTGAAATCTGCCATCTTTAATCAGGAGAAAACAGAACTTTTTGAGGCAATCCCCTGAGCCTTCAATTCCATCATGTCACTGGGGCCATAGGAAAATGTCATGACAACACTCAGGCCCGGATTACATCTGGTATTAAGATGCGTTTTGGTCGGTTCAGAAGTGGATGATGCAAAATACAGGTAAAAACGGTGTCTAAAGCGTTTTGAGCTTGTCCACTTTTGACCACTTTCAGAGATAGTCAAAAACGCATTCGACCGGATTGCTTTCGTAGTGTAAATGCTGATCTGGTTGAATGTGTTTGACCAGACACAAAAGACCGTCTACTCTTCTCCTATTGACCTAATGCGTACAGGAAGCGCGCTAGCCAGACGGGATTTAAACTTTGTCGCCTGGAGACCCAAGTTTGGTTTGAAGATGAAAACGTGCAAAGCACAATGTTCTCTCACACGATCCTTCAGAAATCATTCTAATATGATGATTTGATGCTCGTGAAACATTTCTGATTATTTGCAGTTACAGTTTTTCTTTTTATGTATATATTTTTGTGGAAACAACCAAGATTCTTTAATTAAAAATTCAAAAGCATTTATTTGAAATATAAATATTTTATAACATTATAAATGTCTCTAATGTTTCTTTTGCATACTTGCTGAAATTTTATTTATTTATTTATTCATGAAATAAATATTTCTGGCCCCAAACTTTAGAACAGGAGTCTGTATATTAGTATAATATTGTATTATTTAATCAGATTATATTTGAAAGTCCATCAATTGAGAATGAGTTTTTAAAATGTTAGCATTGAGCTAAAGGCCCCCATTATTATTATTATCTAGTCATCGTTTTGTTATTATTTGAAAAACTAATTAATTTTTTTTTAAAATCTGTTCTGCAGTTATACATTTAAACACAAAAATATCTCTATTAAATTGGTTGTACTAAAAAAAAAAGGTCCCTAGAGCTAACAGTGCACTAGTGCATCTGAACTAGGCGACAAGCATTTTAATTAATATGCATGCCTGTGCTGTTTATTGGCTGGCTTAGATGAGTGCGCTGGGAGCCGAGCCCAGAAACCAGAACAGTAAAAAGTGCAAACAGATAAATGTAAATGTGGAATTGAGAAGCCAAGGCAGCTCAACCACTCAAAGGAAGTTTTGACAGGGCTCTTCCAAAGAGAGGAAGACATTTTTGGCCAAGCTGGAACAAATTATGTCTTCATAAAATGCGGCAATTCTGTGGAAAACTGTGAGGCTGGTTGATTGGAGAAACAAGTGTCTCTTCCTCTATTTCCACATGATACTTAAATGCTAAAACATGAGGAGTCTGTAGGATAGTAAAGGCGGGAACAAGTTATGTCATATAGAAAATAAGGCTTTTTTGACTACATGAGGAGCCACACTCACAGAGGAATCACTAACCGCATCAGGGTCCAGGCTCTGGGTTCTGTAGGGCAAAGGGCTGTCGCAATCGGGAATGTAATCTTGGCAGTAGTCAGCCGCAGCCTGAGGATCATCCACGAGCAGGAGCTGCTGGATCTCGCCCTGTAACACACACACATACCACTCTCATTGATGGGGTAATATTCACATGTACTGGTGTAATTCTGGTGATCAAAGAGAAATCAAATTTAACACTGTATAACCGGAGAACATGCTGATGTAAAGCAGAAAACTAATTTAAGATGAAAAACAACTTGTGTAACACTGATGAAATAAGGGTAAAACTTGTTGAACGTATTTTATTTGCATATATCATTACATTTTGGAAGTGCATTGCATACAAGAGTTTATGCAACAGGAAGAACAACCTTTCTTCATTTAAAAACAAATATCTTCTCACACTTTTTCGATTTCCCTCTTGGACTCCTTTTAGTTATCAATTTATGAACAACAGGCCCAGTCTTCTATAATGCAGTGGTGTAGTCCTAACTCCTAATAAAGAAAGTTGTTTACTATTATCCAAGCCACACACAGAAAAGGAAGCCCTGCACATGACATGCGGACAATAAAAATGTATCTTGTTTTAGTAAATAATTAATGGCCACGATGTAAGAATTTGATCCCACACACAATTTATTAATTAATTTACTCATTTTAGTTAATTGTGTCCACATTGAACTAATTTGTTCCCTCATTTTGATTGAACTAAAACAAGGGAATGAATCCTTACAACTTGGTCATGATTAGTAAATCAAGGCAACAAATTATTATATAGTGCACACGATAAAAAGGAAAGAATTAGTAAAATGTGCTGACGTATTTGTAAATCGTTGGAAAATGTTCAACGACTTCAACGAAACTCGATTTGAGTTTTAAAAGTTAAATTTTTAGGCTGGTGTCTCACAGCAGTCTAACAATGCTCATCAGTAGCTATGTTTCCTTCCACCTTTTTTGGGATATCGTATAAAAAAAACACTGAATGGAAACGCCAAGATGCACATCAATTCTAAAAAAGCACAAAAACGTATGCGCCCAATTGAGGCAGATTTTTTACCCAATAAGACGACTTGCGCATGAACTATGATGGAAACACATTTACCGAATAAATCCCTCAATGCATAAAAAAAATCTCATGTGACTTTGCCTCAACAGAGGATGTGATTGGATAAATGGACTAACGAGGACCGATTTCATAACATCTCAAATGTTTGTCTGACCATTCTGAAATGCCTGATCAGAATGATTTGGTTTAATTTCCTCAAAGAAGCATCTCACATGATTGCGTTTCCAAACACCAGCATCTGAATGCAAGATAACATGACATGATAGGGGGAAAAAGAGCCAAACTTCCATTTTTAAAGCAGATGTTTTACACCAATTTCCCAAGAAGTCACGATTTTATTCTCTTGAAACGCTGCTTTATTCATGAATGTTTTGTGCGATATTCCAATTGTACACATATATAAAATACACAACTTTAGATGAAAACTGTCAAAATACAAATTCGCAACTTTGGATGGATACTGTCAAAATGTTTGAGATGGCCAATCAAATTTAAAGAGTGCTCCAGTTTTAATGGGGAAAAGGTGCAAGATAAGATGTTAGTAGCTAAATATTTAATATTTGTTTTAAAATAGAAATGACCAACAGTAAAACCCAGTGCTGCAAAATATTATTTGTCAAAATTTTCAATTATAAATTGAACAGCCACTATCATTTACACAATTTATGTAATGTAATCCGTAATTGAATGTGACTAGACAATAAACACTAAAGGCCCTATTTTAACTATCTAAGCGCACGGTCTAAAGCGTACGGCGCAAGTGCACTTAGGGCGTGTCCGAATCCACTTTTGCTATAGTTTTGCGACAGGAAAAACGGTCAGCGTGCCCGGCGCATGGTCTAAAAGGTTTGTCATTATTCACTTAATAAGTAATGGGTGTGTTTTGGGAGTAACGTGAAATAAACCAACCAGAGTCTCATCTCCCATTACCTTTAAAAGCCAGTTGTGCACGCGCCATGGCGGATTCACTATTCACTTACATGACGGAATTTACAAACTGAACGCTTCTCCAGAGCGCAAACTGATCTGCTTGTGCGCAAGGTTAAAGCGTGCAAGCAGACCAACTACAGAACAAGCCGGATTACACTATATCTTTATGTACACAATATTAATCTTTTATATTGTAATACTTTTATATTTAATATTTGGCATTTTTGTGTGCTGCTGCGTTGTGGACCCGCCTATAGACACACATTACTAACGCACTCTTTAAATAACAAAACAAATATTGTGCCATTGACTTTAGCCCAGGTTTCAGTTGGCGCAGTCTATATCTGTTGCCTCAAAATAGCAACGCGCCAACAATGCGCATGAACACACCTCGTTTTCAGACCAGCACGCCCATGGGCGCACAAATGTGTGCAAATGCATTTGCTATTTAAACAACATTGCGCAGGACTTGGAAATGATAACTGCGTCGGACTGAAACTAGCACAAACACCGGGTGTATGATAGGGCCCTAACAGAGACATGTTTTGCCACATTAGTCATGGAGTTTCAGTGCATGTTCAAACTTATTAACTTACTGGTATTCCTCTGAATGTTATATAAACACCAAGAGAGTAATTTAGGCAAACCATATACCGTATGAACCCAAACAAACTGCACAATGAATTAAATGCCCAACCATTATCAAATTCTGGAGATAAAAATTAAAACTACAGAATTTACCCTTATACTGTACATATACTATTTGCAAATGGTTCAAATACATAATTTAACAACGAATTCTAATTTCTCCTAAACCATCCTAAATCCTTTAATTCCTTAATATAAAAATGACCACCTTGCTGCAACATGCATCTTTCTCCAATGACAGCCATTCAAAAAGTAGCCGTGTATTCTGACAGAATAAAATAATTTGCAAGTTATTGTATCGTATGTTGTTTTGTATTAAATTCAACTCTGAAATCTGATTGGATGAACAGTTACAGTATATGTAATTAACAAAATATATGTTACATATACCACACACACATTCGCACAGGCACCAGTGTGTGTGTTGTGATAAACACATTTAAAATGTTTGGAAAAAATTCAATTCCATAGTGAATTCTTAACTGAAAATATCTTTAAGACCTATTTCTTTTCTTTTTTTTATCAAAATGCAATACCATAGGAGAGAACGCCCCCTACTGAAAGAAACCCATAATTTAACTAAATTGTTTAGACTTTCTGAACAGCCTAATGTTCAGACATTAGCACAGAACTTTATGATATCCACAATAAAGAGATCTTTCATCAAAAGGCCAATGGAGAATCTGTGACTCATCGCTGGGGTCCTGCCAGAACATCAGTGGGTGGAAGAACAAGAAGTTAAAAACTGGCAATACCCAAGATACCACATAAACTCACTCGGCAGTAGAGTACAGCCAGACCACGGCATTTCTCACATCAATCTGACATATGCTGGATCTTAAAAGAAAAATAAATCAGTATACCTAGCCAACTAATTAAACTCCACTGATCGCACCAGTTTATCTGTCAGCTGAAATTAAGGTCTCCTTATAAGACATGCTTGACAACTCAAGGACTCAACAAGCCTGTTAACACATTTCTGCATGTTTTCAAAACAACCATTTATGATCACTGAACCATTTTGCTTGTTCTGTGTGTGTGTGTTCTAGTTTAGTTCTCCAATACTTCCCCAGGACTTGAGTAATTTGTAAAAATCTGGAAGCAATAGGCGCATTAGCCCTGACCACAGTCCCCAGGCTCCTGAGCAGCTCTCCCACGCTGAGAGATTTGGACCGGAACATGAGCCCTCTGGATTCCCCTTGAATCCAGGGCCTGGGAACTGGCCTCAGATCAGGTTAAACTTACACATCCCCCAGTACCAGCCTCACCCAGATATCCCTGACCCCATGACCCAGATGCAGCTCTATTGGACCCCGAGAAAGATAAACGATGAGAATTAGTCATCATTTATCACAGTGGTTCAGCACAACAAGGAAGGATTAGAGGTTACACTTTATTTTAAAGTGTCCCTGTTACAGTGTAATTATACATTTAATTTATGAGAAATAATAATGAACTAAATGTACTTATACTATAGGGTTAGGGTGAGGAGTAGAGTTTGGTATAGGGTTAGTTGCATGTAACTATGCATCATTTATACTACAGTAACGTGTAACAAGGACACTGTAAAATTGTGTTACTGGATTAGATTCGACTGCTCTGTTCTTTAAGAGCACAAGAGGTGGTAGAGACTCTTAGTCATGGCACAAACAGAGATGTTAAGCAGCAAAGGTGACTGACTGTCTGGCTTTGCTGCCCAGTCAGTCAGTCAGTCAATGACTTGCACATATTTTTATGAAAACTGGCTTCAGACCAGCTTCTAAGTCATCATCACATCTGGTTAGCTTTAGGGTTAACATGAAGATCTCATGATGACTAAAGGGTTTTTCCTGGTAGAATCTGAATCAACACATTGGAAAACATTTACTTAACAAAGCTTTACTATTCACATTTAAAGGGTTAGTTCACCCAAACATTTTAATTCTGACACACCCCTTATAATAATGACACAAAAGCGCCATAAACATATAATGTATATTTTTTTAATGAATAATCTCTATTACTTGTGACCTATATTCTGAACTGATAGCTTTGGGTGAACAACAGAACCAAATTTAAGTCCATATACAGTACAATGTTTATCTTTCGCTGTTAACCAGTAGCTTCAACCAGATCAATGAACTGAATTTGTGAACCAGAACTTGGTTGAATAAGTTAGACAGGTACTGAGAACTGGGTCGACGAAAAGATCTGACTTAAAAAAAAAAAATGAATCTGACATTGTTAGTTTTCCCCTCCATTTGGCCTAAAACATCCAGTTTTAAATGTTGACTACAGACAATGAGGTTTTTCAGATTTTCCGTCGCAGCGTTCTCTCCATATTTTCAATTCTTTGCAGCCTTTAGTTGCTGCCTACAACATGCTGGATTCTTCACTGGAAACCGAAAGTAACTTGTTTACTCTTTGAAATCTTGCACTTGCATAATGGTGTCACAAGTAGACACCGTTATGATTAAACGAAGACGTATTTCCTACTAAAGCAAGGCGGCATTTGACTCTGGTCAAGCGTATCCATAGCGGACTGGCGAGAGTGGCCTTGGACGACAATATGCCTAGTGCATTATGGGTGTTTTTGGGTGCAAATTTTCCTATCTATTTGGCCTTTTTTTAGACGGGTAGCACCTATTTAAATTTTTTCTTCTACTGTATAGCCAGACTAGTTTTTATTAAAAGCCCATTTTGACAGCAGAGTCAAACACCATTTAAAGTTGTGCTGATGCTGGGATAAACCAAAAAATATAAGACCCCAATGTTAGCAGCCCAGACAACTGCCTCTGATCGACTCAATTCCAAACTATTCAATAAAACATAAAACAAACAGACTGCCACTGCGTATTCCATTAAAGCAAAGCAGAGGAATAAACATGAATTTTGGATGAACTTAAATTATACTGATCTGAGAGTTCCTGTCAACTCTCAAGAGAAATATCTTGTTTGCTGTTTGTTTCGGTCACATGGGGAGTACGATGAGCATATACTGCAGCATTTATAAAGGCGTTGATGAGAGGGGGGTTGAAGGAATAGGAAAATAGAGTAAAGAGTGAGAAAGAAAGAGTGTGGATAAGCACAAGAAAGCCTGTTACTATAGCTGTTCAATCTCACAAAATTTGTCCAGAACATCTCTGGGTCATATTTCACCTCAGCCCCAGTATAAATCATATTTGAATTAGAAAAAATATATTGTAAAAAAAAGAATAATAAGTAAACAAATAAATACATATATTTTGCATTGTAAAGTATTTTACATCATTGTAGAATTTGTTGTAATGCCTTTAACTTAATTTTATTAAATTCAATTATCTTTTTATATTAATAAGAATGCAATGAATCATCATTTATAATAAGAATTGCAAACATTATAAAAGTAAAACATTCAGATGCATTATGGTTATCAGTTGGGGTGGTTTAAATAAAAGTAATGTCACAAAATATAGTTTATTCTCCTCAAAAGTTGGCTTTATTTTCTATGTGCTGAATTTAAAAAAAATGTTTTAAACATTTCTTTGGATTTCAGTGTACAATGACCCAGACATTTCTTTTGTGAGATACATTTAATCTAAATGACTGTTACTTAAAAGTATACATGTACTGTATGTACATCATATGAAGTTTGGACATTTTGGATTAAGTTTTAGGCAAGACACTATACAGGCTACAAGGCACTTTGGGCTTTTTTTGCTTCCTAGTCTTAATTTAGATTTGTGGAAATAAAATATCCAAATCATACAATTTAAGTGTTTATTTCACTTTTTTTATTTGTGTCAGTAGATTTAAATAGTAAGGCCAGGTTTTCAAAATCAAAGTTTCTCCTGCACTGAGCCAGAAATCTGCATTTCAGTAGCACTTTATACATCAACATTTACAGTTATATTCCTATCTATATTCTGGAGGTTTTTGCAGAGGCGTTTGTTCATATATCATTCACCTGATTTCTAGAACATTTTATTTTCTAAAACATGATTATTGAGTTGTTGTTGTTGATGACAGTATTTCAGACATCCCACCATTATAACAGAATATTATATGATATGATATGATATGATATATGATATGATATGATATATGATATTATTAATCAAAGTGGTAGTTGAGTAGACTGTCAATGGAGGGACAGAAATATCCCAGATATAATTTAAAATATCTTAATTTGTGTTTCGAAGATGACCGAAGGTTTTGCAAGTTTAGAATGACATGAGGGTGATAAACTATTCCTTTAACTTGCCCGACCCCGGCTATTTGTGTGCATGTGAAAACATTTACATGTCCTTGAATTCCAAAAACCAGGATGTCTAATGGTTCGTACCTCAAAAACTTCCTCATCCAGTAACCGTGTCCCGAAAACAACAATTCCGTCAGTGCTGACCACAGGGTTGTCTCCGCGCATTAATTCCAGCGTCTGCACCTTCTTACAGTCCAGGTAGAGAGTTACAGATTTGCCCTCCACGCTGAAGGCTATCCGATGCCATCTGAGAAGAGACGACAGCAGGGTTAATCGGTGTCAACAACAGCAGAGCTTTATCACAGTGCTAACCCAGGGAAATGATATTCACTGATCTTCCAGGAGCATGGCTATTAGAGGTGGATTATGGGTCGTGTAAATGTGAAACAACACTCAATATATATTGGCACACTGACACTGCGGTACCATCGCCACATCAAGAGCCATGTTGAAACATTTATTTTGTTTGCAAGAGCCACTTTTAAAGAGCCCTCTTTCTCTAACATATGTTGAAATATGTCTACTAGTAATAATTTATTATTGAATGTAAGGCATGACTCATAGTATAGTGTGAAGAAGACTTAATGAATTCCAACATTATTTGACAACAAAACAGTTAACTTTCTTCTGTTTACACCTGGTATTAACATCCATCTCATCTGATCTGATTAAAGTGCACTAAATACAGTCCAAAACGTTGTGCTATCAAATCACTCAAACCATATTCAAAGGTAGTCAGAAAAAGATGAACATGTTGTATTTGTAATATAAATAAAAACTAAATACATTCTGACACATCACTGACAAAAAGAATGACAGTTTGCTCACCGATCACGCAATTAATATCCGGTGTAATCTGCAATTTACCTCGGCAGATTACATATAATCTGACCACCTGAGATGAATGTTAATACCAGATGTTAAATAAGGTCTTTGAATGTTTTGTACCCACTCAATCCCCATTTCATTTACACATTTGCATGTGTGAAATTCAATCTAAGTAAGATAGAGTGCAGAAGCTTAATAAATCTGATTTAGTTCATGAATGCATGCTCACGGTTTTACTGTGAACATTTCCACATAGTACATTCTGCTCCACAGAAATGTGATCTTGTAATCGTTAACCACAATTTGATAACCTTCTCTTTCTATAGAGTTATTTTCCTTTTCTGCTGACTAAGGCCGCATGGGCTACTGTATAATGTTTACCAATAGCCCATATATTATTATTATTGGTATTAGCTATTCAGGCATTATTTTGGCATTATAACACTCAGTATAAAAAAAATCAAGTCCAACATTTATCCTGTTTCACTATGAAATAGAGTACAAAAAAGAAGTAAAAAAAGGTAATTGTTCATCGTTTTTCAAAGAAAGAAAACTTCAGGGCACTCCAATGCTTCTAAGACTGCATGAAAGCACTCACTTCCCATCAGCCAGATTGATTTTCTTAAAAATGGGGTAGAGATCTGGAGCCGGCTGGCCTCTGTGGTCTTCATAGAGGAATACGGGCGATCGGCCCATCTCCAGCCCCAGCTGTTGGACTCCCTGCTCATCATACAAAGACAGTAGGAAGAACTGAGTGTTCTTCTTAGCCTTCACCGTGGTCATCAGAGAGAAGTTCTCAGGGAAAGCAGAATCTATTAAATAAAACAGCAAAGCAGTGTCCACATATAACACAAATTACCCGTCAGAAAAGAAAACAATGGCCTCAAATGTTTGAGAAAGCACATTTCAAAAAGTCCATACCTGGAAAGAATTGTTTAGTTGGGGCGCTGAGTTGAATCTTTTTGTTTATTCTGTAAGCCATGTCTGTTTCTGATGTGTCCTTTCTCTCTGTGCACAGACCAGCCTCTACTGACACTCCCTCCATGTCTTCAGACAGCTCCAGTACCCGTAATACATCCATCAGATTAGCTGTACACAAATGAGAGAAAATGAAAACATAAAGTTTCATTTCTAGGCCACCACTACCCTTGTGAAAAAGAAGTATGCTTTAGTATACTTTGGCCTGGTTTTACAGACAGGGCTTAGATTAAAGCCAGGATTAGGCCTTAGTTCATTTAGGACATTTAGTAGATTTTATAAACGTGCATCAGAAAAAATAACATTACTGGTGTTCATCTTGAGACAAAACAATGGTATTGACATATTTGAATATTAAAGTTGCTTTAAAACAGCTCAAACATGCATTTTAAAAGTATATCTCTGCAAAGGTATTTCCAACTTCTTTTTACTTCAAATCGAAGAACGGAAAAAAACTTTGCCGTGAGTTTATCGGAGCCTTGAGTCACGTTCAGTCTCTTGCACGTTACGTGTTCTGTGCACACAAGAGCGAGCACGAGCAATAAGTTGCTGGCTGCAGTTAGCCACAGGTGTCACTAATAACAATGGTTTCTCAATTCTACATATAGCCCCTTTACAAAGTCAGGGCCAGATTTACTAAACAGGGCAAATTAGCGTGAGAGCGCAATTCCAAAAAAGTGGAAAGTTCTGCACGTGATCTACTGACTCACAAATTAAAGAACACAGGCACAGCAGGATCATTTCCATAATGACCAACGCAATCTACCAAGAGAAGCGCAAAATAGCATCTGGATCTGGTCTGTATATAAAATCAGTTTTTGGTTGGTAAATAGGCTAATGGTGCAAATAACAGTAATTTGACTAGCGCACACCTAAGTAAATCACCTAGCATGATTCACTTAAATACTCTCCTCCCATAAATTAAGTGTCTGAAAGGGAAACTCCCAAATACATATTTAATAAGGTCAGCTGCAAAAATAACTATAAATAACTATGTTCACGCCTTTTCAGAGCTAATTGTTCACTGTGTGTCATTAGTAAAACCTGACACTAGTTTCTTAACTCCAAAAGAGGGTTTGCGCTGGTTTGTAAATGTGGTTCTATAACTTTTAATTTTAATAACTTTTAATATTACAAAGTGTATTTTTAAAACTGTACTTTAAGGGTGTTAAGAAACACAGTGTACTCTAAAGTGGCCTTTTATGTCAATAATATAAAATTATCTGCAAGTACAGGTTTTTTTTAAATACATTTTGTACAGTTTTTTCCAACTGCTTACACACAAAATCTTTTCATGTCACACAATTTTTTAAACCTCTCACTCAAAGTGCAAAACTACACACCAAATCTCCAAAACCATAAGCTATTTCTCAGCCTTTGACTCAGTCTTCAATTGCATTAAACACTTTTTCCAAAACACTACACACAATTTTCTACCTAAAACACACAAAAAAATCTAACAGCAAGTGACTTGATTTCCTTTTCTAAACACAACCAATCAAAATGCTACACTTATTCACCAGGTCACACACACATACACACACACACACACACACACACACACTCCTCACATGTGCAAAAACGAATTGCTTTACTGATCACTAATAAATCACTGCTTTACTGTAGTATAGGCCTATAAATAGGTCAACGGTCAGATTACCTATTTTGAACAATGGATATACCAACAAACGGACAGAGACCCCACACACACACAATTGTGTTCTTTACTGTGTTCTAAAGAATATACTTTTGGTTTACATGTGTTTATGGTTTTGTTGTATGCTACTGTATACAACAGTAATGTTTGGCATAATAAATATTTTCTGTTTCTACATTGCATTGGTGTTTACAGTGTACTTGTTACCCCTCTCAGCAGATTACTGTCACTGTAGAACATTGTATTGAAATGTAGATATAAGCCTATGAAAGACCAAAGAGCTTTAGATTTAGAACAACAGTGTTTACATGGTATATCCAAAAATGTACTATTATGAAAGAAGTGTTTGTCATTTGATGCAAATGCTTCATTCTGACATGATGTGTTTATGGCATTTTGAATGCAGTGTTACATTTTGAAGGTGATGTGAGGCATTTTGCATTTTGTGTGTGCAGTTTTGGCAATTGTGTGTAGAGTTTTGAAAAAAGGTGACAGTTTTGAAAACATGTGAAAGCAGTTGGAGAAAACTGTAAGATTTGAAGCACAATACAAGTCAACTCTATTTATATAGCGCTTTATTCAATACAGTGATAAAAGGAAAATTATGTATTTTTGTTCAGCTGAAGTCAGTACAGTGTGTGTGTGTGTGTGTGTGTGTGTGTGTGTGTGTGTGTGTGTGTGTGTGTGTGTGTGTGTGTGTGTGTGTGTGTGTGTGTGTGTGTGTGTGTGTGTGTGTGTGTGTGTGTGTGTGTGTGTGTGTGTGTAAAGAATACTATAGGAACACTGCAAGGAATCTGAAGCAAAGGACTAGAGCCTGATGGCCCTGCAGCTGTATTATTCACTTAGCCAAATCCCCTATGGGCCACAGCAAGAACGAACAACAAGCTGAGAGTTTGGCTGCCGTAAGTTTGCTAATTTGCAGCCAGCTCAAAGTGCGCCGATCTACTTGGAAGCTTCAAGATACAGTCACGTTCAAATCAAGGGCCACAGCTGGATATCGATGGGGTGTCATTATGGGATAGAGTTATGACCGTCTAGCCCGAGATAGTTAAACACACACCTGACAGCTGACACCTGCCAGCACCTCTTTCAAAAAAAAGTATACATGTACTTATTTCCACTGTCCAATGTTTACGATCAATTGAATCGCATTCACAGGAAAGTTATACGACATACATTTTGCCATTTATAAATAACTGCTGTTGATGTTTTTCTGATATTTTACTGAGGTTTGCCTAACCACAACCCTTGGCATGTGTGTCAGATACAACACGGACCCTAAATTTAAATTGCCCTCCTGTTTCCATGGCCCTCCTTTCTCTCCTCTGTTAATTAAACATGTGGGAAGAGTTTATCCATGCCAACCAACTGCCTGCCTGAAAAAAAACTACTGCATTTTATGGCATTACTTATTTGTTTAGCAGATGCCTTTATACTGGGTTGGCTCAAAGCATGGCAACAGACTTGTAAAAAGGCAGTGCCGAAACACAAACACAATGGAAAACATCAGGTACTCATTTTCAAACAGGGCTGTGTCAATTCATCTTCCATTTATTACATTACAAAGACCTTGCAAATAAACAGTTTTTGGCTCAATGCCCATTGTCTCTCAAACACCTATAAAAGTGCCACCCAACTTAAGTTCACCAGTCTGAGGTGAAATGTATTTGAGAGTGATATGGATGATTTGGAAAAATACAACCAATTGAGGGGGCTGATGTTTTTTTTTTTTCCTTTCTATAAACTATTCCTATGCTCTCTTTTAAATACACATGTCCACATACATTTGTAGACACATACACACAAGCGCATGCAGAAACAGGTCAGTAAGTCACTGGTGTTTATATGTCTGAGCAGCCATGTAATCTGCGTCAAAATAGACCCAATTATCACAGGACTCGGCCTAGCAAGCATCAGACATCTTGACTCGACATCTCAGTCACATCTGTCCCAAAACCATAATTCTGACTAGTTTAATCCAAAACCAGTCAATTGTGAAGTCTAACAAAACAAGGAAATGACCCTGACAAACCCTGTGAAATACATATACACAAATGTATAAATCCTGTTGTTTACCATATTTTTGATTAAATAAACACAGCCTTGATAAGTATAAGATTATTTTTTTAAACATGAATAAATCTGACTGACCCCAAATCTTTGAACAGTGTGTGTGTGTGTGTGTGTGTGTGTGTGTGTGTGTGTGTGTGTGTGTGTGTGTGTGTGTGTGTGTGTGTGTGTGTGTTGTCCTGGTAAACCCTACATTATAAAGACAAAATGTCCCCACAAAGATGCCAATATATTAAATCATTGAGAAAAAAATGTGGTCCCCATTAGTTAAATTCATACAATGTGATGTTTTTTGAAAATTTAAAAATGCAGAAAGTTTTCTGAGATGGGTAGGTTTAGGGTTAGATGATTGATAGAATATACAGTTTACCCACTTAAACCACGTGCTCAACATGTCATTTTGTTTACCAAACGCTGAGACTGAAATTCTAGAGGGAATGGTTAAAACACAGCACTGTTAAATCTCTGCCCTCTGACCTCAGAGAAATCTACATGACAGTAATAACAGTGGCTCATTGGTTTGAGAACAGCAGAAATGGCTCCTCTGAGTGAGAATCATTCAACACATTCCCAAGATTCTCACCAACTCATGGTGAACGTGTTCATGAATGCTCTCAAAACAAAGCATCCCAGACACACACACCGCCATGTTACTTCTTAAGGAAATAAAACTGAATGGTGCATCAACATTTAGGACATTAAACCAATAACATCTCAAACTAACTCAAATATTCTGTGAAGTAAGAATAGCAATGTTTGAGATATTGCATGGGAAACCAGACTATTGTGTCTACAAATATCCTTAAATGGGTACAAAGTCATTGTGTTTACAAGGGCATCAGTAGGAAATGAAACTCACATGCCCAAAATAAACCCTGGTTAACAAATCTTCTACAAAATAGACTGAGATCTCCTGAGGTCTAGGAATGTTCCTCCCCCATCATCACGAAGGGGCCTGGGGCAGGTGGCTGGACGCCATGTTGGATATCCGGAGCCGGTCCAGAAGTAACATGCTGATGCTCTGAATGTCCGCCAAGAGCCAAACCTGAGCCAAATCACATTCATCAGAGGTTATGAAACCCATGGCGGTGCTACCTGTCTGTTGTATTCACCTGTACGCTTCAGCCAAGTGCTGCTCTCACAGATCTACCTGTAGCTATGTCACCTACACCTGACTGGGTGCGGCCGTCTGGCACGTATGAAAATGCTTCATCTGCTGCGTTTATACAGTAGACTGCTTTCCAGCATCACCTCAAATAACTGCTGAACGAGTTCAAGATTTATGCGAGTTGAACACAAAACTGCAGCAACTGCAAATTACTTTGAATGCTTGATGATTGAACCTGCTCAGCCCACAAACACATTTATCTGTGTATCTAGCACTAAAAGGGATAGTTCACCCAAAAATGTAAATTCTGTCATCATTTACTCACCCTCATAACAATCCAATCCTCTATGACTTTTTTATCTTCTGTGGAACAAAAGAAAGAATGCTCCATTGACGTCCATAGTAGGAAAAACATACCATGGAAGTCAATGGGGTCCGTCAACTGTGTGGTTTCCGACATTCTTTTAAATATCTTCTTCTGTGTTCAACAGAAGAAAGAAACTAATACAGGTTTGGAACAACACGAGGGTGAGTAAATGATGACATAATTTTAATTTTAAAGTAATGTATTTTAAATGTTCATCAACAAATGTATGATTACAAATGCATTTACAATACATGGTATACAAGTTTCAAAAGAAATTATATTAAAATATATTTTAGTTTATCATGAATACTTGTCAATGCTTTAACCATTTTCAAAAGACATTTTGAATTACATATAAAGATGTACTTGAGTCCTACTCAAGTGGGTCAAAAATTTAAGTTCAGCCAGTTGCATTTAATCTAAATTTAAACTATAATACATTTCATTGCCATGTTTCTACAAACATTATATTATTTATATTACATTAAGTATATTCTATTGAAGTATATTCTTTACATTATAAGTAAAGTATTTATGCTAAAGTGCACTTTGTTTTCACAAGGGTATGCCATTACAGTTTTTTCCAACTGCTTACACACGTTTTCAAAACTATGTCTCCTTTTTTCAAAACTCTACAGACAATTCCCAAAACTTCACACACAAAATGTAAATTGCCTCACATCTCCTTCAAAATGTAATACTGCATTCAAAATGCCATAAACACAAGTCAGAATGAAGCATTTGCATCAAATGGCAAACACTTCTTTCATAATAGTACATTTTTGGATATATCATGCAAACACTGTAGTTGTAAATCTAAAGCTCTTTAGTCTTTCATAGGCTTACATCTACATTTCAATGTATAACGTTCTACAGTGAAAGTAATCTGCTGAGAGGGGTAACAAGTACACTGTAAACCTTATGAATTATCTACACTGAAAACACCAATGCAATGTAGAAACAGAAAATACTTAACATTACTGTTGTTTACAGTAGCATACAACAAAACCATAAACATATGTAAAC
Organism: Phoxinus phoxinus; assembly: GCF_949152265.1. Lineage (NCBI taxonomy): Eukaryota > Metazoa > Chordata > Actinopteri > Cypriniformes > Leuciscidae > Phoxinus > Phoxinus phoxinus. The sequence goes on along the minus strand of NC_136876.1, from coordinate 18,811,095 downwards.
CAAAAAAATATTCTAGAATACAGTAAAGAACACAATTGTTGTGTGTGTGGGGTCCTGGGGGGTCCCAGGAATCCATTGTTCAAAACAGGTAATCTGACCTGTGACCTACTGTATTCATAGGCCTACTGTGTACTACAGTAAAGCAGTGATTGTGTGATCAGCAATTACTGTAGTGTTTGCACATGTGAGGAGTGTGTGTGTGACCTGGTGAATAAGTATAGCATTTTGTTTAGTTGAATTTTGGAAAAGGAAAGCAAGTCACTTCCCATTAGATTTTTGTGTTTTAGGTCGAGAATTGTGTGTAGTGTTTTATGCAATTGAAACCAAAAGTGTTTTATGCTATTGAAAACTGAGTCAAAGGCTGAGAAATAGCTTATGGTTTTGGAAATTTGGTGTGTAGGTTTGCATTTTGAGTGAGAGGTTTCAAAAATCGTGTGACATGAAAAGATTTTGTGTGTAAGCAGTTGGTAAAAACTGTAATGGATAGTTGTCACATGGTTGCTAATACAATAATACAATCCTACTGTATATCAGTGGGTACAATAACAATTGCAGAGAAAAGTAACATTACGATGTCCAGAAATCAATTTCAATAGTACAGTACATTGAGTTTAATTTATCAACACAGAAGTCACGTTTAACGTGATAGTTTCATCCTTACAATAATAAAATATATTGTCAGTCCCAAGATTCTTCACATCAGTGCATAAATAGATTGGCAATACATTTGTGTGTGCCCTAATGGTCTGCTGGTAGTGATTTTGTTAAGCATATCAGAAGTCTATTTTTTTTTCTCTCATTAAAACCAGAGACGTTCATCACTGATTGCATATCAAGAGTAAGGACATGTTTGTGTGCAATTTGTTTTGTGATTTAATTTGAACCAATAGAGGGTCTCTGCAATGACGTCAAGCAATAGATTGAAGCACTCGTCTGGCACAAGATAGCACAGTTGCCGAATACCCAGCTTGATTTAAGAAACAACACATTCCAACGCCAGAACATTTCTTTTTTAACAATCAAACAAACAAAACGAATACTCTGACAGTCGATGCTTCTTTTGTATTAGGTGCATCCGCAATGCCGCGAGGTGGTGTGGACAATATCGACCCTGGCATAAAGTGGTGGGGACGTCCCACCCATCCCACCCACAAATTATGCCTACGTCAGTCAGTGTTTATCCTCCCACATTGATTCAAGACCACAGGAATATTTATCACACTGTGACAATGAGTCCACAAAGTTTAACTTGATATGAAACACTATTGTAATTTTACATAAAGCGGAGCCGGACAGATTTCTGTATGAGTCTAAATCTGTGACAAACAACATTCATCACCCTTTTGAGGTTGGATATAATTGAATTACTGGTCCTGACCCCTGACCTCAAGAGGCCTGGAGGCTGGAGCCAAACCCTATAGACAGCAGGAGCATTGAAGCGAGGAGAGATGGAACAAAACAGCTCAGAAACGCCCCAAAGGCCCTCGAGAAACGCCGTCCCAGCCCACCACCCCTCAGCCACGGTCACACACTTTAACACTCTTTCCACATTAGACAAACAAACAAAAACCCGGTTCAAATCTCAAATTTCCTTCTGTGTGGTGTTGGGTCCTATTTCACATCGTTTGTCTTTCAACAGACTGTGTTGTTTGTTCATACTTCTCCAAGAAAGCGTAGGATGGTGGTTTAATGCGTGGAAATAATCAACTGATATCTCCCCAATGGACTAACGCTAAAAGAAACAGATGGACAAACTGCTCAACCAAAACGTTTGTGAGATTGGAGCATAAACGTGATTGAGATTTGAGTCCGGGTCTGTTTCATGTTATCGCTAATGTTTGGAAGTCGTTCAGACTGGTGGCTGGATGCTGTTAGGAAAAACCTGGAACCTCCCCCACCACAGCAGCGAACTCTTCCCCTTTTGGAGTCACGCTCCACTAAACCCACAGTTTGGACGGAACGAGATTGTTTAATACCGTTTCATTTTGCGCAACATGCAACCAGATCCCCAGCTGAAAATAAAAGAACCCTTGCCGAATCTTCTATTTCTCTATGTGTTGAATGTTTGATGGTAGTGGGAACAGCATGTGGGTTTAGAGACGGCGCTGTGGAGCACTGTGGGATACTGTATCCAACACACTTAGAGTCTGGGAACTGCTGAGTGGATGACACTATTGTGCCAGGGAGCTGAGCATCATTACACATCAGTCTCACATTCCTTTGACTGTAAAGTTGGTTCTGTGATATTTGCTCACTGCGAGACTTCCAGCCGGGCTCACTGTACGTGGGACCACAAAAGAAACACCTGCATCTCTACAGAATATCCCGGACTGAACATTGCCACCCCAGTTTACACATTAAAACTCACAAACCCTCCTAGTCTAAGATAACCAAGCGCACTGGCACATCAGACAAAGCTTTCCATTAGGCAGTTACTGAACAGTTGTAAGTAAAGCCGTTGTTTAGCGGATATTTGAGGGCAAAATCCAGTTTCCACAAGATCGGATGTACAAAAGATTTCCCCACGGCACGCAGATGAAGTAACTGGTTCAACTTGGTCATATGGATTCATCACTCTGACTAACAGAAAAATGCTTTGCAATGCACTACTAAAAATGCACTACATACAGTATAATCACATTTAATATAAAATAATGCATTTGGCATGCTCGCCTCAAGTTCGGAATTTCCAGCAAAGAAGAATACAGCAGTTTATAAAGGATAGAGATTCATAGCACAGTCAAAATAACAGGACATATTACTCATGATCATCCTTTAATATGATTGGTTAAATTTTGTGCAAAACAGCATCCCCACCTACTCCCTCTGTTAATGGCAAAGCAAATTTAGATATCAAAATCATCCGAATCGTCAAAACTATGGGGTACTGTATGTCATGAGGCTATTCAATTTGGATAACTAGCCATTGTCTCAAAGTTTCCTCTATTTCGACACACCAACCTTGATACATTTTGTTCTCAATTGTTAAATGTTAGGCCTGTAAGGTACTTTTTTTTTTTTAGTTATGGTTAGTTTTTTTAAAAAATTCCATCACAACCACCTGTGTGCACATATACTATAAATGGAGTATGCTTTGAAACGCTATACGGACAACTGTGCGTGTAAAGTATATTTTGGGCTTGACTCAACCTACTGTATGGTGTGATTTCAGGTTTGACAAACAGTCTTCAACAAGAATTTCTTTTCAAACTCCCTTTGGTGACCCTAGATGTGCTGAAATCTTTGCTTATCTAACTGATCTTTGATAAGCAAATGACATGAAACTTTTCTTGTTTATTATGATGTATATCTGAGTGAAATGGCTTCTCAAACAAGAAAAAAAATGTATGCTGGGACTTGATTTTGTCCATAGGGAATTGATTGGATGGTTGTTGTTTGCTATTGCTGTGATCTCGTGAGTGATTTTACAATTGAAGCTCGTATATTTAAGTTCAGTAATTTCTCTTTAATTACAATGGTAATTTTCATTGCCATTAAAGTGAAATAACTGAACATAAACATACAAGCTTGATAAAAAATGATAATTGTAGAAGAACATTTCAGATGGCACTTAGAGACTTTTGCATCTGAAGTCTTCAATTGTTGTCAGATTATTTTTATTTTTTTTATCTTTCCCCATTCAAGAATACAGGAGCTGCATGACTAGAAAGAGTTGCCTAGGGTAGTTATGAATATGGCCACAAAGTTAACTGAAATGGGAACTTTGTTGGAAAACAGCAGGAGTGGATATGAGTATCATGATGTACATAAGGACATCACTCCTCTTAAAGGATCATAAGATGCCTTTGATGCAAAATGCAGTATATGGCCATATAGGAAAGAACATGGAGCTCTGCTTCTGTGAGCCAGATGTTTGTATTGTTATTGGATGGATGACACATTTTGCACAGCAGCACCATTGGCCCAAGTTCATCAGCAGCAGGGAGGCATGTCTGTTTAGAGAAAGAAAGGGCTCTTTTGAATGGAAACTCCCATACTCATTGGCCTCTTGTCTTTAAATATTCTCATCCATACTGTTTCATGTATTTGTTTGTTCAGTGGGATCAAAAGGAACATGCATGGCTGCTCTACTCCAGGAGTTCCCAAACAGGCCGTGTGAAAGGTGAGGATCGGGGGCGGCAGAGCGGGAGGCACGAGCAGGCATATGGTAACACATGATAGCCATAAAGAGAAGATGCAAAATCGGAAATAGTCCTCTTAGAACTCAAGGCCTTTGAAGAAGATGGGACAGATAGATTGGATAGAAATATGGGGAGGAAGAGAGAAAGAAGAATCACAAACTGAAAAATTGCCTTTGTTCTCCATGTCAGACATGACAACAAACTGTGGCTCTAAAGTCCTAAGGTTAAACACATGCAACTCACACCAGACTTTCTCTGGGTGATCAGGCAAATACCCGACAGCTGACTCAACTAACCACATCCTGCTCCGTCATTTCACGATCCACTGTTGCACCAGACAGGAGTGAGACAACTACAACTGTGCATCTCGCATCTCCTTACATCTCTGAAAATGCCTTTCATCCCGAGATAAAGTCGGACTTATCTGACCTGATCAACAATTATAAGGAATATTAATTTTAAAGGCAATTTGTTCCAGAAACGTTTTTTGTGTATTGCATTTTTCGTTTCATGCTTTGAGACATGAGGTAGTTTAGAGGAACACTCCACCGTTTTTGGAAATAGGGCTTATTCACCGTCTTTCCTACATTTAGATAGGTGGGCAAATGCATTTTTGTCTTAGTGCATGCATTGTTTTAGTTTGGCAGGGTCGCCGCTAGCTTAGCTTAGCATAATGAATGGAATCCTTTGTTGCCAGCTAGCATGTCCCGAGTAAAAGTGATTTAAAAAAAAAACGAATTACTTCTTGAGGCCTGCGTATTCACAACGAGTACAAATAACGATGCAGATTAATACAAGGCGATTTCCTAGACAGATTAAGACTAGGCGATTTCCTAGGCAGATATTGACTTGGGACTATATTAGGGTGATGCACAGGCGAAGCACTGCTACTTGGGCGCAGAGATATGTGCTCGCCTGTGCATCACCCTAATATAGTCCCAAGTCAATATCTGTCTAGGAAATCGCCTAGTCTAATCTGCATCGCTATTTGTACTCGTTGTGAATACGCAGGCCACAAGAAGTCATTAGGTTTTTTTGGGGGGTTTTTTTATCACTTTTACTCAGGACATGCTCGCTGGCAACAAAGGATTCCATTTGTTATGCTAAGCTACAGTAGCAGCGACCCTGCCAAACTAAAACAATGCATGCACTGAGACAAAAATGCATTTGCCCACCTATCTAAATGAAGGAAAGACAGTGAATAAGCCCTATTTCAAAAAACGCCGTCTCTCGTGACGCTTTTATTTTGCTCCCTGCTGTGTGTGTTCATGTGTTTTGAAGGAGGCGTGGCTTTGGAGACGCTCTGAAGGGAGGGTGGGATCTTATGCTTTCAAAGCGTTTCCAAATATTGCCTACCCTGCCTTTAAGGGATATTGATTGCAATTAAAAAATCTGCCCATTTATCTATATCTTCAAGCAGCACTCAAGCTGTATGAACTGCACAAGTTTGTGTAAAACCTGATGATCTTGTTCTCCAGCATGATTTGAGGAGATCAAGAACATCTTGAGTTTCAATGAAAGCAAGAACATCAGACTGTCTGTACAAAAAAGTCACATGATCAAATATCACTACATTTAATAGAAATTTTGAATCTTTTTTTTTTTTGTTCGTAATGTTTCTTTGTTCAATTTTTTTAAATGTAAAACTTTATTTGCAGGCTTCATGTTTATGCATACAGGTTGCACCACCCCTCACTTAAAGATACATGTGAGTGTCAGTAACAGCACTGCACCACATTTAGAAAAGGCAGTGATTATATGCTCTATACTGTATGTAATCACTATAAACATGACCTTTGACCCACACCAAATATAATAGCAGCATGTATTGTGTAATATTTTGATGCTTGTCAAACACATAAGAAACCACCAAAACATTGCAATTATGATGTTTGATGATATTTTTTTCTGCATAATGAATACATCAATATAATAGAATAAGTTACCACACAATACAAAACCATTTTTCAATTGCTCACATCTTACGCAGCCTGGTTTGGAGTTATGGTGTTGACATATATACTACATTTGTACAATAGCACAGTTGGCCAAACGCCCAACAGGAATTTTAATCTACTGGAGTAGGTCAGTAAGCACTCATTCACCTGTGTCTCAAGCCAACGTTAAACTGTTTCACAGCAAACCGACATGGGTCACGAGTAAACTCAAACATGACGTGACAGACTGCTGGAGAATTCCCTTCCTTGACTATTCCAACTATGTAACTACACCTGATTAATGATATTACCCTAATAGAGCATTCTAAAGGGATGTAAACGCTAATATCTGGTTTAATAGAAACAGGACAGTGTTGTGAATTGTTACACCATCAGTTTGACCTATTAGATGGGTCACATGCACATGACCACTACCTTCCTAAGGTGACAGTAGAATTAAGTATTTGTACATAGTGATGGATGTTGAATGACAGAATCATCTGAATCAGCAAGTTTGTGAGTTTAATTTGATATATAGCTAACCAAAATCAGTTTTAAAAAAAAAATATGGAAATGTCACACCTGATCAGACTTCCCAGTGTACTACTTCTGGACACACAAAGATTATGCAGACAGTGTAGTTGATGTGAGACTTAGTAACGAATTCAAAAATTGTTAGGGAAAAAAAATTGTGTTAGGGTTATTTACGGTCATGAAAGTTTTTTTTTTTTTTTTTTTTGATTGCCACAAAAATCCAAACATTCCAAAAAAAAAAAAGATTTAATTTTAATTTTATTGTAATTTTAAGATTTTTTTCAAAAACATATTATTGGAAAGCGTAATTATTATTATTTATTATAATTATAATATATTATAATTATAATATATTATAATTATTATTTACTGAAGCCTATTCTGCAATTTAATACGGTAGGCTACTTAAGACAGCTGCAAGGCACCGAATAAATCACGCAAAAAATTATATGCAGTCTAAACTATGAGTAAGTGGAGTAGTAGGTTGGAAATCAGCTTCTTTTGGGAAATTTAAAGCGCATTAGCGGCTGTCAGTCATCCTGAAAACTCAATGAACAAGTTCAAACCGGCGGGACAATGAATATTCAACATTTACCTCAAGCTTCCCGGCCACAAGCTCGTTATAAAATGATTAAAGGGGAAAAAAAATCTAAGCGATGCGCGCAAATTCACACGATAACACATTCTGCACAACTTTTCTAAAACATGCTATTGACTCCGGATCTGTAACAAGTGCACAGGAGATTCGTATGCCATGTCCCAAGGTTTAAACGTATTATTAAAAGGCTAAATGAAAACTATTGCTTTAAGTTTTTTTTTAATTTTACCTGTTTGGGTCGTTGTGGTACACAGAGAGAGAAGTAGTACAATCGCGCAGACCGCAGTGTCCTTCAGCCCCCTCATGTTCAGGACCCGTTACCTCCACTCACGCGCTTTATCAACACCAGGAGATTACGACTGAGAAAGCCCACAAGCCATATGCGAAGAGAGAAAGAGAGAGACAAGTGCTCCGGTCTGTAGTTGCACAAGATGGAGAGGCTTTTTTCTCTCTCTCTGAGTATCCTCCTCTCCTCCAAGACCGCTAAGCTCTGTCCCTCTCATTCAGTTTCTGCCTCCTCTCTCACTCCTTTCCAAACTCTCTCCCACGTCCCCTCCTCTCCCTCCAATGATCCGTTTATCTCCAGACTCCGATGTTTAACGGTGCCCCCGTAGGACACGTGTCAGAAATTAGATTAGATATGACGTTGCTTGTGTTTTTATACCATAATACATCCTAATGTAGTAATACAGTAAAGTTTTAAAATAACAGAAAAAAAATCTTAAACTATAACCTAAACTGATTCATCGGTCCATGTCTGGTCTTACTGAGTAGTTTTAGAGAGGTTTTGGACCCTTTTCTGATGGTCAAACCATATTTAAAAGGCTAAAACCAGCAAACCAGCTTAGGCTGGGTTAATGTTTTTGTTTGTTTTTCCCAGCAGTGAATAAACACCTATTTTACTCAGAAATTCAAAAGAATAAATAAGATTAATACACAACAGAAAAAAGGAAAAAAAAAGCAACAAAAGAAATTGTACTACACTGCCAGCAGGAAATTGTACACAGTCTATGGCCGTCTGTCAGAAGCTATTATAGCTATAAAGTTTTAAATATAATTTTTTTCTTACAAAAAAAACATCACTTCGCTTCAGAAGGACTTTGTTACCACCCTGGAGCTGTATGGATATTTTTTTATGATGGATGAATGCATTTTTTTGGGCTTCAAAATCTCACCCCCCATTCACTATTATAAAGCTTAGAAGAGACATGATATTTTGAAAATATAACTCTGAGTGTGTTCGTCTGAAAGAAGATACACCTTGGATGGTTTGAGGGTGCAAATCATAGTAGCCTATTTTTTTTATTATTTTTTTTTGGGGGGGGGGGTGAACTTTAAGGGGGGTGATCCCTTTAAGGCAATCGGTTTGCATGCTTTTTTTAAGTAAGACTGAGTACTTGAATTTAACCCATAGGTGTGACCAAGCCTTGAACTTCATTTAGTAATACAAGAAAGAGAACTTGAACACCTTTGGTCAGTTAATGAAGCGTAGTGGGACCAGTGGAATGGTTATCTGCTGATCTCTGTCATCTCAGTAACAATGCACCCCCAGCAACTACTGAAACAAGATCATGACGCCATGATGCCTCACAAGGTGGCCCCCGGCCCCCTCCAAAAGGGCACTAGTATTTATCCTGACATATCATTAGATTACATAGTAGCCTAGTGTTTGATTAGGCTACATGTCCATTATTCAATTCTCCTCAACATATCAAAATTCCACACAGATCATGTCTGTGAAACAAATAATTCATGTGCCTTTTTTTTTTTTTTTGCATGTCAAGGCTGAGAAAAGGGAAAAATCCCAATGGGGCCTTCCTTCTTTGACACAATATATCCTTTTTTATATATTTGCAGGGCCGCTGAAGCACTTCGGCCAAAAATTCTGCTGCGGCTTTGGTTTGGACTCGCAGACTGACAAGCCTTTACGAGATAGATTCCTCTAATTGACAATAATTAATGCAGCTGACATCACCATAACCCAGGCTATATGACAGACCTTTGTGGATGAGCCAGCACTCAAAGTTTGAAGAGGAAAACAAGAAAGTAGAAAAAGCGATGCTCTTCATCTGACAGCTTTCCTCCTTGGGAGAAAAACACAGAAAACAAGCGTGGGACACTAAAACATAACAAGCTCTCTTTTCTTTATTCTCTCTCAGTTGTGTCCTGCAGCCCCATCACTGCATGGCCTTGTACATATTTGTCTTTTCACAGGAAATCAGGTCATTTTTCATAAACAATCCGTAATAATCAGAGAGAGACACATGAAAAGTGACCTGATATAATTAATGTGCCTTTTTTTTTTTTTTTTTTTTGCATGTCAATGCTGAGTATTACTACTTAATAATTACTGTTTGCCCTATATAATATTTAAAAAATGATATATTGTGTCAAAGAAGGAAGGCCCCATTGGGATTTTTCCCTTTTCTCAGCCTTGACATGGATAGTAAACCCTTGAAATTTGTCCCAACCTTGAAATAGTAAACTAATGGATTAATCTTAATTTTCTGTAATTTATGTACAGTTACTTCTGAGGTAATGCATTAAATATAAACTATAGAACAATACTATATAAAACAATAGATATAACATCAAAATACTAAAATGTATCATTTCAATGTAACCTTCTCCCTTTAAATACTTTGGTCAGTTCAAGATTAATTTATGCAATTTTATATTGTTTATTTGAAAGAATTAAAAGAGCAGTTCCATGTCTATCCTTGTATTGTTCAAATGGTCGATGTTGATACGGGTAATAAGTAATGCAATACTTTTTAGAGAGAGTAATTACAGTAATCTAATTACACAGTTGAATATCTAATTAGTAGTAATTGATACATTTTTTAAGTGAACCTAGCCAACAACACTGACATACATCAACAATGTGTGCCTTCTGATTGGTCCAGGCCCAGGGAGCCTACAAAATGTAAAGCCTGCATGCAATACAAAAATCCTAATGTTCAGTGAAAAGGGGCCTTTCTCAGATTCATTAAAAAAATCTAGTCGAAGTGATGATCAGCCCTGTGTGAAGATAAACATGGGGCGGTTTTGGGAAGAGCACAAAGGGAACAAAAGACATAAGAGTCACTGAGATATTCAGATATCTTTACAGATCCCAACTGATCCTTTGCGTAAACTCTATACCCTCACACACACTTTCACCTCAGTTTAGTCAGGCTCTCATAAGTTAGACCTGCATTCCTTGTGGTTTTAGCAGATAGTTACTAAGAATGAAGTTGGACGTTTAAGCAGAAAGTGAGAAATTCCAAATTCTCGCAGTGAGTTTCAGTCAGACGGATTCAGATGGATGATTCGAGATGGATACTCTCAAACAAAATATCCGTCACCGAAGTATCAAGTCATTTCAAACTGATGCACATCCCCCCTGAGATGTTTTGCACTAAGTGGATGCAATCTGGAATGGAATTTCCAAAAAAGTATGCATCTTAACTTCCACGATTACTGCAAAAAGGGGTTGTCTAAGTGACAGAAAGCACATATTCATGTCTAAATTTGGTCTGTCCAATCAAGTCATAGATAATTTGTCTATCATCATCAATACTCTCATGTTGCTCAAAGGTCATACAGTATGTCTATTTAAATATGTGTAATTACTCATTAGTAATGATAAAGTTACAATTTAGTTTAAAAAAATTAACTTCGAATAATTATGTCATATTGAAAAACACTATTCCAATTATAATCAAGTACTTTACATTTGCTTTAGTATGTCGGTCGGTCGGACGGACGGACACTTTACCCACATTCCAAAGACAATATAAGTAAATATGAAATTACATGTAAATATTAAAAAGCACTTAAAATTTTTTTTTAATGTAAATTCAAACTATTAGGCCATACATTTTCATTTAATTGCAATTAACATGACATTAAGTGTCCAAAAACTACATTCAGTTTACATATTGTTTCTGTATTGTGTAACTTTTTAGAATGATGCTAAAGTGTACTTCTTTTTCTTTTTCAAAAAAGGGACACATTCAATAATGATATATTATTGTGCCATTTTTCGTTCCTTTTGTTTTAAACAAAATCTATAAAACAAGCGTCATTTCACTCTTTTTCATGTATGAGACGCACTCCCACTCCGCAGAAGTCTTTGAGAATCACTTCACATATTCAATACACAACACACAAACAAACATCTTAGGTTTCTAGTTTCTAAAAAAACACTTTTAAAATTTGCAGCGATGACTTTGAAATTGCTGTTTATATCAATGCATTACTCAAATGAGTAATTGTCTAGAAGCTGAAAGTCATCAAAACCAATGTCTCTTCAAGCCATATGTTAATGATTCATTTGTGAAAGGACCTTGCTGAGAGTAAGAGTGTTGATCAACACATAATTCATGCACTAAAGGCCTGTGGTACTCTAATTTCCCGAAAAGAGAGCTGTGCATTTATATTGTGTTTATAGGCTTCATGTTGCATTTGGCACTTTCTCTGTTTGCATGAATCATTGAAATGCGACAGCCGCTTTTGTCTACCCTGGGCGTTCATGAAACATATGGCGCACCACGCTGTTACATTAAAGCACATCTGTGACCCGACACACAGTCTCGTGTAACAGATCAGAAACCTACAGCAGATATAAGAGCTGGCAGGGAATGAAACCATTAGATTTCCTTGAAGAGGAACCACCCATGGAGTGTGATAAAGAATCTGCATCTTGACTGCACTTTTTCTCCATCTTGAGGTCCTATCAGTGACGCATGTCTGACGGGCACTTGAGTAAAGTGCTTTTACGAAGTCTCCATGAGTTCTGATGGTACAGGAAACCTCAGATAAGAGAAGAACGTGCGGAATGATGCACGTGAGACACTATAGTGGCTAATATTCCCACAGAATGAATCCCATTAACCACAGAAAGAGAAAGGGAAGGTTGATCTGAACATCTGGGAATAACAACTGCTTCCTTTTATGCTTCACAAAGGTGGAGCATGCTGGGACAGGACAGCAATCTGTTCAAAAGAGTCAAATATGCATCTGATGTTTCAGTGTAACAAAGCGACGGAGTCTCCACTGCTGCCAAAACATAATTTGAGGGATTTTGAGGAGAAAAAATGTCATTGGTATTAATCTTTTCTCGATGGGAGTCTGCACCCGTAGATAATATAACCCTGTTGTATAATTCACTGTGATACATTTTCACAATGTCTTACAACGTTTTGGCATTACTTAAATTCTAAATCCAAAAAAATATTGCAAACATAAAGATTATGACGGAAGAAAATAAATAATGATGTCCCATATACTGTAACTTCACTCTATGCATCAAAGTCGAGACGACATCTAAACTACACGTGTGAAAAAAAGAAGTGTGCTTAATTGTATTTATAGTGCACTTGTATTGTACTTCAAATCTTAAAAGTATATTTTTAAAAACTGTATTTGCAGATAATATAATATTAATGAAAAAGGCCATTTAAGTCTACTTAAAGAGAGTACATTTTCATGACTGTTTCAACTGTCACTTTTTGAGCATTGATGTGAAAATGCACTATCTGGTTGTAATTCGTGAATGCTGTGGAATATAGACTTAAGGTTGGTCTTTTTTTTAAGACAAGTATAGTTATAAAAGTTTAGGTTTAATCTAAAACAAATGTACTGTGCTACAAATTTTTTTGTTTTATACAAAAAAAGTAGGCCTACTCTCAAAAAAAGCATAAACACTGTTACGCCAACTACTGTGGCTGACGTGTTTGCATATGAAATAAGTATTACATATTACATGTGGAACTCTCTTGAAAAATGTGACTATTACAGCTCTCAAGGTTAACTAATCATGAAAAGTGTTGATTATAGCATTATATTTAGCTCTATTGCATTACATTTAGATGGTGGCATAAAAGGTTGCAGTGATGCGCATGTTGCTGATCACAGACATGATGAGCATGTAGTGATCTCGTCATTGCCACTTGATTTCTGCACACTAAAGAATGCTTTCATCATAAATAACAGTGCAAAAATTATGTAAATAAGAGATTTGTTGATTATAACGGGAGTTTTGGTCCAGAGTCCAGAACTCAGTCACTGATAAACTCGTGCTGTTTGATAGACAGCTCCAGCGATTGCACATGGAACGTTCTCTGATCGCAGGTTTAAATAACAGATTATTTTCAGCCTACTAAGAGAAACAATGTGAAGTTAACCGTTTAGTCACTGGTTTAATTTACTGACAAAAAAAAAATAAAAAAATTCAGTCTCTCTGTAAATCCAGCATCAGACGGAAGGTTATGCAGCGACCATTTGGGTTCAAAATGATCCAAAATATTTTTTGGAGCAATAACATAACCAGCCAGCGTTCAAAACTATCTGCTTGCCTTAGCTCGATTCAAAACTGTAAGCTTGTAATAATGTTTTTAATTCCAGTGAAATTCCACATATATAGCATTTTCTCACAGCATTTGATATTATTAAATTAATCAATTTGATGACGGATCCAGAAAGGTTCAAATGACAATCACCAGTGACAACTGGAGATTCACTTGTTGTAAAAAGCAAAAGACTTCGTTCGGACTTCAGTGGCTACAGAAAAAAAAGAGACTGCAACCGGGCCCATGCGAAAACAAGGATAATATCGGAAGGGCATTAAATGTAGTCACGCAATACATAGTAGTCACCGTATACATACTGGGAACTATATTCTCAGAAGGCGGTTGGGCTACTTGAGTGATTAGCGCAACACTCTGAGCAAACTCTCTGCTCCTCACCACGGGGCTTCTCAGGTGCTGCGAGCTAATCACTCCGCAGAAGTAGCAGTGCTTCGCCTTCTAAGAATATAGTTCCCAGTATGTATACGGTTAGAAGATGGCTGTGTCTCATGTGACCTTGTTATTTGTACATGCCGTGACTATACAAATCACAACATGTAAATAGAAAAATGTTGGCTTTATTTTGTCACAAAGGCTGCATTTACACTGCAGGCCTTGATGCCCAATTCCGATTTGCTGACTACATGTATATCCGATTTTTTTGACGACCCGCTTACATCATCTTTTAAAAGTGACCTGCTGATATTTGCATACCCTGCTGAAACAACCCAATGTAGACGTTCTTTAATTAAGTAAAACAGCGTCATATGTCAAGTAATAAAAATACCATTCTGATTAATTTCGGGTGGGTCGCGGGTGATAAATTTTATTAACGAAACTACATTCTCTCAAATATGAGCATGTTCCATTCCAGTTTAAGTTTCAAGGGAGTAAAGCCTGTTTATGCCATTAAGAAAATTAAATTCTGTCAAATAAATTTTGTTTGAAAGAAATGTTAATTTAAAAGCAGCGCTCGCAGTGTAATATACCAGAGATGCGCGCATCAACCGTCACCGAGTCCGCCGTATAAGGTGATGATTATAATCAATTTATCCTCGCGCGTTACAACACAATATGAATAATAGTAATTTGGTAATAGTAATTTATATTCAACGGGTGCGGATACTTAACTCAGAGAAAATTATTGGTGCGGGTGAGTGACGGATGATTTGTTTTTGGCTGCGGATTCGGGTGACGTTGGAGTGCATCCGTACATCTCTAATTATCCGGTGTTTTACTTTCTGCACTATTTTCAAAGGTCGGAATTGGGTCACTTGAACCATGCAGTGTGAATGGGGCCTTATTGGGAGCAGTATGCTAGCTGGAGCCACATACCTCCAGCCTTTGTGCTAAGCTAGGCTAGCGGTGGGTGCGTCAAACAGAGTTACGGCACGCACGGAGATGAAAAGTTTATGTATGGACTTATCTAACTCTGGGGGATACGGTGAAAAAGCTAAAGTCCCAAAAAGTAGGCGTGTTCCTTTAACATTTACAATTTGAGAACAAAGTATAATTTGCACGGTTTGACGTGATATGATAAGCCATCATTAGATTTAATCAGCGTGATTTACTGCAATGCTTTTTTCCCCTTAGTTGGTCAGAACAAAAGTGGATGTTGCTTACTTGTTCAGATTACATTTTCCAGTGAAAATTCTTATGTTGGTCATACTTTCAAAAAGTAGAATCTGTGATTCTGAATGCCAGTATCCACACCGGCGCGGTGACTAACAGCCGCACATTCTCCTCAAAACATTGGATTTATCCGCGCTGTGCCATGCCAAGGCACAATCCACGTAAAGTGGATAACTGCAGTTATTGGGCCCCCTTCTAAAAGCTTTAAATAGCTTCTTTGGGGTTTCCCCCTTTTTTCACACAATAACCATTCTATATTGTACTTAGTATGTGTCTTCAAAATGATAACGTGAAAATAAAGAAACAAGAAACAAAAAAAAAAAGTTGCATATTTCGAACAGAGAGGGCGACAAAGAGGAAAAACTACGGACTGCAGCATTAATTTAATTGTAAATAACATGCAATTAAGTGTCTGAAACGTTCAGTTTGCACTTAAAATTTCCATAATAAGTACTCTTTTAAAATGAATGCTAGAGTGTACTTTTTTATTCAACTTCAAAATCCATATTACAAGCATGGAAATTTGTTGTTCTGCTAAATAAAATAAAAAAATAACACTATCTCATATTGATTTCTCATCCCATCAGAAAAGTGCTGATTTGACAAGCATGCCCATGTCCCTGAGGGCAGAACTGTCAAAGGGTCTGTAGTGAGCTGTGTGTACAGGATGACAGGTCTCCTGTAAGCTCACACTGTTGCATCACTGCTTTAAATGCATGATGGGATGAAAAATCAATAAGAGAAATGCTCCGGGTATACCTACAATTGGCTCCGTTACACATGACCAATGATTTACTGACTGACTACATTGCCACACGTGGTAATATATAATTCACAGCAGAGTCCCTTCCGCATATCAGATTAAATCACATATAAAACATCTTACAGTTTTTTTTTCCAATTGCTAACACACTAAAATGACATGCACAGCACAATTATTTAAACTGACACAGAGCAAAACCTCTTCTAAAGTCACCAAAAGTCTAAATATATTTTCTGCTCTACACACATTACAGTTTTTTACAATCGCTATGACAGTTTTTTCAATACATTTAACAAGTTTCCTAAACTTTCCTAAACCATCTTTGTAGGCTATACAATTAACACATTTATTGTTGCTTTGACACAAAATGCATACAGTTAACACAAATTTAAAATGCTTGAACTTCTTTTACACACAAGGTCAACCAACACCAAAACAATGTAATTTTACTGCCAAATTTACAAATGCTTTCACACTGTATGTCAGAACAGATAACATCATGTTCT
This sequence comes from Phoxinus phoxinus, assembly GCF_949152265.1. Classification (NCBI taxonomy): domain Eukaryota; kingdom Metazoa; phylum Chordata; class Actinopteri; order Cypriniformes; family Leuciscidae; genus Phoxinus; species Phoxinus phoxinus. The sequence continues at coordinate 18,794,651 of NC_136876.1, read as the reverse complement.
AAACATAACTTATAAAGTCAAGGTGAACAGCTGTTCATATTGTGAATTGAAACACAAATATATTCCCTGTATTTCATTCCATTGCTACTGAGAAACAGCTTATTGAAGTTATGATTCCCATTTAGGAAGCACACTTAGGTGTTGAGTTTCTTTCAATCGCATGACCATATGTTATAAAAGAGGACTCTTTGGGCTGATCTTGTTTGGAAAAGGAACAATATAGAGCAACAGAAAGAAAGAAAGAAAGAAAGAAAGAAAGAAAGAAAGAAAGAAAGAAAGAAAGAAAGAAAGAAAGAAAGAAAGAAAGAAAGAAAGAAAGAAAGAAAGAAAGAAAGAAAGAAAGAAAGAAAGAAAGAAAGAAAGAAAGAAAGAAAGAAAGAAAGAAAGAAAGAAAGAAAGAAAGAAAGAAAGAAAGAAAGAAAGAAAGAAAGAAAGAAAGAAAGGGCAAGGACCAGGACCAGGACCAGGACAAGGGAGAGGTATATCTTGCTGTAATGTCCTTTTGCAAATAAAGTCTTTACTGCAGGAATTCTGTCTCTGTCTTTTTTTCTTTCTTTTTTTTTTATGCTACTCTGAGATGGTCATTAATTTTTTGTATTGAATTTCTGCAGCAAAAGAAACAAAATGCATATATTTACTAAACCCAACAAAACTAAAATGTAGAGAGGCTTCAACAGAAACTACAGTGCAAAACACAATCTATGATCAATACAATATACTGTCTATTAGCAGACCTGACACATAACATAATGCAGTTTCTGTAATTTCAGCTGATGTTAGTGTTTTTTTTGTCATTGTGTTAGGATTGACTAAATGTTCCTGTTGGAAGAGAACATGTGTTAGTGTTTTGAATAATTATTTGATTTTGAAACATGTTTGCAGTGTTTTGTTAGACATAGTGTATTGTGTTAGTGTATTATTGTATTTTGAAAATTAGTTTTGGAGTTTAGTTTACAATGTGTGATTTTGGGCATGAAATTAACCGTTTTGCCAATTGTGTGTTTTAGGTGTGTTGGTGTGTTAAGAGTTTAGGAAAATTGTTAAATGTATTGAAAAAACTGTCATAGCGATTGTAAAAAACTGTATTGAGAATGAGGTACGTGCCATTTCGTGCAAAAGTTTGATAATGATATATGTAGTTTTGGTTGCAATGCTTCATTGGAAATTGAGATTTATATATCATCTGAAAGCTGAATATAATTGTATTGATGTATGGTTTGTTAGGATAGGACAATATTCGGCTATTTGAAAATCTGGAATCTGAGGGTGCAAAAAAATCTAAACATTGAGAAAATCGCCTTTAAAGTTCTACATTCATGTTCGCGATTGTGCTGCATCCACTCACAACAATAAATGTTTATATATATTTATGATAGGAAATTTACAAAATATCTTTGCTTAATATCCTAATGATTTTTGGCATAAAAGAAAAATCGATAATTTTGACCCATACAATGTATTGTTGGCTATTGCCACAAATATACCCGTGCGACTTGTGAATGGTTTTGTGGTCCAAAACCAGTCAAAACAAAACTGGTTTTATTTTTCAGTTTGAGTGTGTGGTTTTGTGAATTGTGTTAAGAATTTTGGGAAAACCAGTCTACTTTGCAAAATTGTATGTTAGCAATTGGAAAAAACTATATTGGTGAGAAGCTGTCATCTTATATTTCCTGGCTACCTGAAATACTCGATTCTGAATGGTCAGTCAAGGCAAAATTGTAAACTTCATTGTAATCATTCTTGTCATGATAAAATTGACATTTCATCCATTTATTTGGTAAGCAGCTTCTGCCTCACACTGGGGTACAACAGTTTTTTTTTTTTTTTCAACTGCTTACACATTTTCAAAACGTTGCCTCTTTTTTTTTTCTTTTTTTTTTACACACAAATCCAAGAATTGCACACACAAGCCTTACACATCTTGCAAAATGAAGCACTGCATTAAAAATATCACAAACACATCTCAAAAGCAAACATTTGTCTTACGTTGCCAACACCTTTGCCATAATATTATATTTTGGATATACCATACACACAGTAATTCAAAACCTAAAGCTCTTCTTTCATGAGCTTCTATGTACATTTCTGTACAAGATTGAAAGTAATAAAAGCGTTTGTGGTTGTGAATGTGAATTACACAGTACGAAAAACCTATAACTTGACCTTTGTCCTATTTATAGGCCTATTCTAAAGCCATGATTGGTTGGTGTTAAGTAAAGCAATGAGTGTTTGCACAGGAGTTAGAGTGAGGCACTGAGGAATTAGTGCGGCATTTTGATATGCGTTTAAAAAAGGAAATCAAGATACTTCCTGTTAGATTTTTGTGTGTTACATAGAGAATTAAGTGTTGTGGTTTGCAAAAAGTGTTTTATGAAATGAGTCGAAGGCCAAGAATTGGTGTATGGTTTTGCAGACTTGGTGTGAGGTTATGGTGTTTGGGTGTCAGGTTTCAGAAATTGTGTGACAAGTAAGGATTTTGTGTGTAAGCAGTTGAAAAAAACTGTAGTAATTCAACAACAGTGATCAACTTACTGTACTTTATCCCTTAATTGTTTGAATAATAGCCTATCATGACGTGATCTGTTTTAAAAGAGCCAATCAGTGTCCTTCTTAAGTCCTGGGTAAATTCCCACACAGACTTTCTCACGATCATTCGTCAAGTGTCTGAGAAGAAAAAAATGTCACAGCTATGAGGGGTCATCTTTAGGATGAAGTGTGTGTGTGTGTGTGTTAGGGGGGGGGGGGGGGGGGGGGGCTGGGGGGTTATCTGGACTGTGCTGAAGAAACTCTAGATTTGATGAGAATCCTGTAAATGACTTGCAAGCCCAGAAATCACCTGAAATTGCTCAATTAAACATCTTTGATTTCATTGGTTTTATTTTCCGACACTTCAAGCACCCAAGGCCCAAAGATGTACAATTATAAACTGCTCAATGCAGGGGAAAAAGCAGTCACAGCTCCTCAGTGTAATTGCTTTGACCCCATTAAAACACTTGATACCACTTAAAGAAGAGTGAAAATTCTTAAGGAAGAGGAGGACCAGACTTCCAGTAATGAAGCACAACTCATTCTTAATGTGGAAAATGCCTGCCGTCACAACACAACAGATTTTTCCACCTCCGTTTCGGTCCGGATGGCTGCGTTTGCGAGTGGAGTTCTCAGTGTGGTGTTTATTTTGATAATTACCACTGTGGTGGTGCCCGAAATAATTAGCATGCAGGATCAATTTTTTTAATGAGCCGCTAAATCAATGAACAAGACTAGAGACTCGTGTTTCGTTTCTCCTCGTCTGTCTGCTCACTTCCTACAACTTCCCATTCTCTCTCTTTCTTCTGTCCCTCTCTGTGAGCTCGCCTCCCTTTATTTAAAAGGCACATATTCTTTTTCTTTCTCGTTGTCCTTCCCTTTTCTTCCCCCTGCTTTTGTGAAGTTTGCATTCCACACCTCCTCAGCAGACAGCAAACAAAAGAGCAGAAAGCACCACTCTTGACCTGAAGCAAACATTCTTGTGAATGTCTCTCTAACACGCCTCCAGCTGCCCAGGGAGAAGGAGCCTGGAGTCTCGTGTGCTTTTATATAAAGTGGACGCATAAGAACTATTTCTCACTCTAAGAACAATTAATTGGTTAGAAAACCAGCTGTGAAAAGTATTAGTGTTAGTATGGGCAGTCGTACACTACTGTGTCGTACTAACTGACCTAAGGGGTAGGGAGTTAGACTTGTAATCCATAAGGTTGCGGGATCGATTCTCAAAGCAGCGCTCTCTTCTACCCTCAATACCCATGACTGAGGTGCCCTTGAGCAAGGCACCTAACCCCCAATCGCTCCCTGGGTGCCGCAGTAAATGGCTGTCCACTGCTGCGGGTGTGTGTGCACTAACTTGAATGGGTTAAATGGGACAAATTCCGAGTATGGGTTACATACAGTACTTGGCCTTCACGTCATGCATTTAGTATTTTAACACAATAGTAAATGTTGTGTGCTGCACATGTGCTGTCAGTGATGTGACAATAAAGTGATTCTGATTCTGATTCTAATGCGTTACAATATTGCGTTACTCCCTAAAAAAGTAAAAAAAAATTGCTACTAAGTTACTTTTTTGTGGAAACTGTTACAATACTTTTGACTTACTTTCTCTCACCTAGACTGCGCTTGCTTGTAAAGGCACTTTTTTCACTATAGCCCCTTTCACACAGCGCGCTGATCCCGGGAAATTGCCCAGAAATTGCCAGAACGCCTTCTGTGTGAACGCAAACACGACCCGGGATTGATGCCGGGATCGATGCCGGGTTAGGGACCTAGTAATATTAGGAACGCGCGCTGTGTGAACAAAAACCGTAATCAGTGCCGTGTCGTAATGATGACGCTGAAGCCGGGATCGTTCGCCAGCAAGTGAAACGGTACGTAATGCGCTAGTTTATGATTTAGTTTAATCAGAGGAAAAAATACAAAAGCGTGGTCGCAGCTTATACGCAAACTTAAGACGCTGCTGATATACTACATGCCACATCGATGTCACGTTTCTTTACAGGATTTTTACAGGTTGTGTGTGAACGCGCACACCCTCTGATTCCGGAAATTCACTGGCAGTGTGAATGAACCAAAATCAAACGAACCCGGGTCAAATCCCGGGTCACTTTATCCGTGTATTTTCCAGAATCTCTGTGTGAAAGGGGCTTATGAGTGAAATTCATAAGCTACAGGCTGAAGGAAATGCAAATTCACTCCTGTACAGTAGAGGGCGCAGCTCAAACAAATCTTTCAGCTATGCTGCCATTCTGGATCACAGAAGAATAGGACGCAGGAGAAGAAAATTAAACACGCTTACTTCACATTGGTTAGTAAAGTGAGTTTAAATACATAAAGTTTATTTGTGTAAGTATAAATGCATGCTCACATTTAGGCTTTAACTACAATAAGCATCATGTTCACACACAGCGCACATAACGCCTATGTCAAGACTTCTGTCAAAATGGGGACAGTCCATAAATTGGAAACGTCACTCGTTACTTGTAATGCATTACCCCAACAATAACCCTTTCAGTATGATATGAAAATAATATAAAAATCATTTAAAGTGACACTGACATATAACACTTTTTTTGTTATGTAATCCTTTGGAGACCTTTGTAAAATGTTGGTATTATGGTATATACATTTTTTATCTTACATTTATTTTATTTCAATTTACTTTAATTTACTTTATTTTTTATTTTACTTTTACTTTTAATTTAATTGAATTAAATTTAATAAATATTTTTATATTTTTAATATAAATACTTATATCTTTAATAATTAAGTTGGATGATTATTGAAGGTAAAAATGTTTTTGTCTACAACACTGTGGTCAATGGTCAGTCCAATCCAGTTCCACATTATGTGCTATAAAGTGAAAATTCTGTCATCATCAATCCACCATTATGTTGCTTAAAACGTTTTCCCTTACACAAAAAAAAGCAATTATATGAAACCTTATAATTATGTTAAACATGCTATTTTTCACACAATAAAGACGAACTAGCGGTCAAATTCAGTTGACACCTTGGTTTAAGATATAAGATAATTATACATTTGGTCAAGATTTGAACCTGGGTCTCTAGATTTGCTCAATTAAAACTGTCACTATTCTAACACGTCTTTCTGAGTGAGCCGAGGAAACCACTGGTTCCTCCTTCACTGGTCTATGGGAACCCCTCCTCACAGAGCAAACAAAAGGCATAGGTAGATGAAAAGTCAAAGGTCATATCCAAATGCTGTAACCGTCAAACAAAGTCAAAAATAATGTATTCTAAATGTAAATTCTGCATGTAGAGAAGCTGATGTTGGAGAAAGAAATATGCTCATGAAAGTAGACTGAAAGAAAGTGGCTGTGTAGACAGCAAGCAGAGGCCTGTACTGCTGTTTATTTATTCTACACACACTCTCCTTCTCTCTTTATCCCTCTCTAAACCTGTGTAAGATGCCAGAGTGATTGCTTAGAGGCTAAAACTCCCTCTCCGGCACTCGGGCTCATCCATTGAGTTCTTCTACCCAACACACACGCACACACACACGCACACACACACACACGCGCACACACCTGTCTACTTTCTCCTAAAGCCAGGGAAAGACACAGCCCTCCTGTCATCTATACATTTCCCTAATGCAAATTTAGAATATGAGCAAGGAGATTTAAAATTTTAAAAACCTAAATTCACCAAAACAATTAACACCTTGTCATTTTTTCCCCACACACACACTGATAAAACCCATGCTGATGGGATGAAACCTCTAAATCTGCAGTGTTGGAGGAACTGCACGGTTGGATGAAGTGTGTAATCACAGTAACAAACTTCCCCATCTCATTTATGATGTTTTTTATTATTCTATTACAATGAACATTTAGAACAGAAAACTACCATACGTGTGCACTGAAGATTAGTCATCGACGGACGGACGGATGGACGGATGGATGGACGGACGGACGGATGGACAGATAGACAGACAGACAGACAGACAGACAGACAGACAGACAGACAGACAGACAGACAGACAGACAGACAGACAGACAGATAGACAGACAGATAGACAGACAGATAGATAGATAGATAGATAGATAGATAGATAGATAGATAGATAGATAGATAGATAGATAGATAGATAGATAGATAGATAGATAGATAGATAGATAGATAGATAGATAGATAGATAGATAGATAGATAAAGATAGATAAAGATAGATAGATAGATAGATGTGTGATCTAAAATATGTGTGATCTAAAATATGAACTAATCCATTTCTCCTTTCGCTGAACCTCTCCATTTCTCCTTTGTCAAGATGACATGTGGGTTTTGTGGCTGCATTCTGACTGCAAGGCTAAACTTGTGTCCAGTGTGAAACTCCATCAGTAGGACAAGGGTTGAACCGGAGAGGGATAGAGCTGGCCAGGAATCCATGCTGGGAAAACTATGCCTGCCCTCAGGAAGAAACTTTAAAAGGCCTGACAGAAATCAATAACTACACACGGTGAGGCCTGTGGCGTATCCGATCATTCTGTAAACAAAGCAAGCTTCCACAGAGCAGATATGCAAAGCATCAAACTCAACCCAAGCTGATCTGTTACGCTAACTGCAGACCCTGTCCGTGTGACTCGTTCAAGCTAAGAATTTGACTTTTTGAAAAACTTTGTTTGGAAGTTTTAATTCTTCAGCTACAAACCTGCTTTACAGCCTTGCAGCAGTGGACACAACATAGCCGACAAGACCAAACATGTGTGACCTAGGCTCTGCATTAGCCCTCTTTGTTCTTGTCATCTGCACTTTGACACCTCTCAGTCAAGTCCAAAATTCTACTCAACCCACATCTAATACCCTTGCCAAAGAAATACTTAAAGCAGTTTTCAGAAAATGACATTTTTACTATATCATGTGACATGTAATCATTGTGTAAAAGGCTTTAACCTTGAAGCTTAAAAGTTAAACATTAGTTAACTTTTACTAAGAATGAACAATACTTCTTCAGCATTTATTCATCTTAGTTAATATTAATTTCAACATTTACTATATTATTATAATAATACAATATATTATTAAAAGCAAAGGTTGTATTTGTTAATAAAGTTAACAAAGATTAACTAATAATGTAACAAATGTATTATTCCTTGCTAGTTCATGTTAGTAAATACATTAACTAATGTTAACTAATTAAACATTATAAAGTGTTACCACTTTAAGTTTAGCATTTACTTTTTTATGAAGGATGATAAGGATTCATTTTCACGTGTTATTACTGTGGATTGTTCTATTCAATTGATGGGTGAACTTCACAACCCTTGTGAAAAAAGGAGTGCACTTTATCATACTTTTAGAAATAAAATGAGAAATAATAAACTTCAAGAAGTGCAAACTGAATGGAAAGTTTCCAGGCACTTATCTGAATGTTAATTGCAATTAAATAAAAATGCATTAGAGTATAATTTCGAGTGCTTTTTCCCCCACTTAAGAAGGACGACTTGAGTACATCTTTATATGTAACTTCCTATTTACTTCTATCTGAATATACGGCATAAGCATTTATGGTAAAATAAAATGTCATTTCTATTGAAACTTCCATATTATGTATTTAAATGTATTAATTACACAATTGTAATGATGAATTTGTGATGTAGCACACTTCAAATATATTAACTTGTCATATGTAAACCACAGGCACAGATGAAACCAGACTAGACTCCTACAGTGACTGTGATTTTCCAAGAATGGCCTGGATCAATATCTTTTGTTTACCTTGGAAAAACATTTGAGCACAAACACATCCATGTGACTCCAGTGGAGAGGGTCACACACCGCTGGTCATCATAAGGGTACAAACAACTTAACTCTAGTGTCCAATTCTCGCAGAATTCAGAAACTTTGCTATTAGCGACACCGGTGGCCATTAGGTGAACTGCAGCCAGCAACTTATTGCTCGTGCTCGTACTAGTGCACACGTAACGTACAAGAGACTGGACGTGATTTAGGACCCTGATACTGTATGTAAATATGTGCTGCAGCTGCACGCTTTCTTCTAAAAAAAAATTACGCAAAACAAAAATTACAGTGAGAAAACATCAGTTAAGAAAGCATCTGATAGCGATGTGGATATGTTTGCACGAGCGCTGTAATTCACCAGCATCATGTCGACAGATAAGGTCATTCAAATTACTTTGTTATAGGGTAATTTTACAGGTAAAATTACACTGTTGTGCTAGTTAGATAAGGTATAAAGTATGTTTGAGACGATAAACTATATGGATCTGGCTACGTGAGACTACAGTTTGAATAAATCTTTCTTAAATGACACATGTACAGAAGAGAGGCTCTCTGGAGCGTGTGTAAACGTCACATCCTTATGATTTCCCAGCAGACGTCCCAAGTCCTTCACATACAAATCAGGCTTTCGTAGACAACTAGGAAGTTAGGGAAAGTCTCGTTTTTTAAGTTTCTTTACAAGCTGTTCATACAATGGCATTAAAAAGATGAATACATGCAAATTCTAACATAGCCCCTCTTCAAAATATACAGTGCTGAGCAAAAGTCTTAAGCATGCTAGTGAGTATTTAAGTATATCAAGAAGACAATTTGAAGAAACCTACCTCCAAAATCTACCTGAAAAACGATGTGCAAGTGTACCTGGACAAAAGCTGGTTTAGACACAAAGGGTGGTCACACCAAATATAGAAGTTAATTGATAAATAAAATCTATTTTCGAAAGTATCCTCACAAACGTTTCACAGTTTTGGAGGCAGGTTTCTTCAAGTGTCTTGGAGACGTTGCCACAGTTCTTCTTGACTTATTCTGTCTCAGTTTTTTCTGTTTCTTCACAGACAGACTCGATGATGCTGAGATCAGATCTCGTGTGGAGCACCGGCTGTTGTCAGACTGCTTGTGCATACAAAAATCTCACTGGATTATTACAATTAATGGAAAACTGAATGTTTGGAAATGTAAACCGATATTTCCTACTGACACACTACAGCCATTTTTGGGGTGAAAATACTAATGTGCCTAAGACTTTTGCACAGTACTGTATACATAAATATATAAAAGGTTTGGGATGACATCATATGTCATGGATAATAATACAAAAGTGTCCTCACAGTCTGGTATGGGAGCTGCTCTACCCTGAAGCCTATTCATCATTACTGCCTATGAGCTGCCAAAACATCCAAGACTTTAGTAAGAGGACCAGATTTATTTCCTAAAGACTTATAGACTGATTTCACTCTCTCTCACCGAATATTCAGGACCAACAGAGTATAAAGCAGCTTCTGTGTGGAGTTAAAGTCGGCCCGAAACAGAAGTTGCGATAGTCTTTTCTTCCATATTGTGACGTGAGTGAAAAGGCTTCTTGAAAAAGAAAAATATGAAGAGACTTGATTTTGTCCATGGTGAATTGATTGGATGGTTGTTGTTTGCTATTGGTGCTATTGTTTGCTAAGAAGAGATGAGCTGCAAGAGGGAGGGGGAGTTATTTTGATTAAAGATAACAACGTGCATGGAAAAATGGTTTATAGTAGATACTGCAATATTCCAATAAAATAAGACACGTCAATATTAATTTCAGGGAAAATATATTTACACTAAAGGACAGTCTTAAGTTATACTGGGACCAGAATTTTACAAAGACAGGGGGTGACTGGGCTCTTTTGACTTTAGCCAGTAAGATAACATCTAAAGGTATACAACAACACAGAAGACCCTAATCGCCTCACAACACCCTAACCACCCAGAACACAGTCACAACAGCTCATTGACAACCACATACTGTAGAGCATCTTTGCATCATGGTGGCAAGTTTTACATTTTCTTCTCAAAAAATCGAGTTTCCTGGCAAAATTCTTAATATTGATGGTGCCATGGTCACTGTAGGCCTACTACATGATGACATTGAACTTAAAATCTTTTTTTTTACTATGTCCCTAAGTTGTGAAATCAATTCAGTTAAGGCCAACAATTTCTAGTCGTTTTTAAAAGTCTTTTTTATGAATTGTTAAAGCTGCTTGTGTTGTATTAAGTTTTACCAGCAGGTGGCAGTACAGACCAGTGTAATTCCTAAGCAGCTTTACTCATATGAGTGTGGGAAATGCTAATTGTCATATTTCCATTATTAGATATTATTCAAATTAAAATGAAACTAAAAACACAACAGTCGTCCTCTGTGTCAAAATGGACCACTAGAGTGCAATATCAAACAAATATGATTCAAAACCTGAACGATCACGTCTAGGCTACAATCAGCAATGATAGCTTACCATTTAGGCTACAAGTCGAGGATGGCAAAGCAAAACCAAATTCTCTTTAATTATAACCATAAACTACAAACAAACAAAATATGAATATAATATATCTCTCAACCCATTTTCCAAACCTTATGTAAGTTTGCTGGATAATATAATATAATAGCCTATAGTCTAATAAGGTTACACTTTATTTTAAGGTGACGTTACAGTGTAGGCTACTGTACTTGCACAAATAAGTACTGAGTTACATGTACTTACTATACAGTTATGGTTAGGGTCTAGTTTAGGGTTAGTTACTTGTAATTATGGATATTTTACTGTTATTTCTATGGTAAGAACATGTAGTAACATGCAAGTAGGCCTACATCACCATAAAATAAAGTGTTACCATAAGTTACAATAATTATGGCCTACATAATTTACTACTAAGTAGTGAGTAGTAGGCCTAGCCTACATTTAGTAACGTCATCTTAAAATAAAGTGTTACCTAATATATAAGGAATTTTTCATATAATAGGCCTAATATGTGTTGTTGTACAATCATACTAAAGTATACAATCATTTTAAAGCCATGCTCACACAGACTAACGTTTAACATTAACTTGTTTAACATTTAACTTTAACATTAAACTTGTTTACTTGTAATTGATTGTTGATTGAGTGTATTTATTTTCCCTCGCCCCAGACCCCCGTCCCCTCCCCAAACACACACCTCTCTCCCCTTTGCGCCCACAGCTCGCGATGCATCTCACTGTGTTAATCTGTTTGTTTTTCAAAGCAGTAGCCTACTACAGTAAACGCTGATGCGCGTTAACGATTTTCTGTCTGCCATGTGACCGCATAACCCGCTCACATGAGCGCCGGGTTGCGTTATCCGCTTTAAGTTTGTTCAAGTCCTCTGATCCAGCTGAGACTGACAGGAGTTGCCATGGCGAGTGGCGGTGCAGGCGAGCAGAAAGTGGTGCTGATCACCGGCTGCTCCTCTGGGATCGGACTGAGGATCGCCGTGCTGCTGGCCAGAGACGAACACAAGCGTTACCATGGTAAAGGCGCTCATTTGCGTTCTAATTCAGCGTTCACACGTCTATAGAACGTTTGGTGTTTTCGTTTAAACGTGTTTCAGAAGTTATTAGAAGTTTACACGCTTCTAGCCGATAGCCTATGTCTTACTTTGTAAACGCAGCTGTTTGGGTATTTTTATTACATAACGCGCTGTACATTTTCGTATTAGTTTGTCTCTTCATCTGAACCGCTAATATTATACATTAACTTTTCTCTAGTTAAACCCAAAGGGTCTTTATTATCATGTGAAAGCGCAGTTTCCAGGGTACGGCTCCGCGAGGATACCGCTTGCCAGGCGGAGATCATAAAGAGACTGCCAGTTCTCTTTCAAGTGACTTCTCCAGTACAAAGCTCTCTTTATGGCTGTGAATTGTAGACCGCTGCCCTGGTTTAGTGCCGTGTCTAATGCGCCAATAGTTCACACACTGGAATGAGTGTTGGGAGAGGGACAAAGTTTGAGACCTGTACAAGTTGAGGGCTCTAAAGCGAGGGTCTTCTGAAGACTTCATCTGCACTCTGAGCAGGGCAAAACCATTGGACATTTGTTATCTCCTACTCGGCTACATCCAGAGACTCATTAATGTCAATCAAATGGTTCACACACCGGGGGTCTTCAACCTTTTTCAGACCCTTGGTGGATGAAGCCTGCTTGGCCTATAATGACATGTGTATGGCACATTAAAGGTATAGTTTCCATTAAAAATGAAAAAATATGTCATTATTTACTCACCCTCAAGTTGTTCAAAACCTGTATGAATTTCTTTCTTCTGCTGAACAAAAAAAGAAGGTTGAAGAATGTCGGTAACTAAACACAGTTGATGGACCATTGACTTCCACATTTTAAAAAAATTCTCCATTCTATGGAAGTCAATGGGGTCCATCAACTGTGTTTAGTTACCGACATTCTTCAAAACATCTTCTTTTGTAAACTCATACAGGTTTGAATTGAAACAACATGAGGGTGAGTAAATGACAACAGTATTTTCATTTTTGGGTGAACTATCCCTTTAATGTATTTACATACTTATGATGCTTACTGTAAACATAGACGAGTCATGTACTTCTACATTACATTTTAATGTGGGCAAGACAATGAAAGTTCGCTACTTTGGATTTGGTTAAATTTATATATACATTTATTTGTGATTTTAACACATTTTTAAATACACTGTCCGGTTAAAACAAAAAATAAAAGTCGCTGTTTGGATTTAAATAGGCAAATTATTGAGAGTCTATGTTTGGATAATTATTGCAGTGATTGTTTTGTTTCTATCATGTTATATGTTTGGCATCAGTTCTTCTAATTGATGGAGTGTGTAGCTTTTCTTGAACAACCATGTATAGGAAGACACATCATATTCCAGGATGACAATGATTCATCAGGATCAAAGTGTGAAAGAATGGTTGGGAGGAAGCATGAAGAATCATTTTCACACATGAATCGACACAGGACAAGATCTTGGCCAAAAATTGATGCACCTATTGATGGAAATAAATGTTGTAATGTAATGTGTTTTCCTACATGGTTGTTTAAGAAATTAAAAGCTACACACTTCATCAATTAGGGTTATAAGAACTGATACCAAACATATACAGTAACATGCTAGAAACATGATAATCACTGCAATAATGATCCAGTCTATAAGCATTTGCCTATTTACATCCAAACAGCGACTTTTTTTTTGGCCCGGCAGTGTGTTTTAAGATTGGTGGACCTCCTGCAGTATCGCTACACACCCCTTGTTTTACAACACGAAAGCCAAGGGTTTCTTTCTTATAAGAAGTTAAAATGAAACCATCTTTCATTCTTTTTCATCTTTTAAATGAATTCCATTTTAACTTTGTTCCCATTCTAAGAGCATTGCAACAGTGGATTTTTCCGAAAGAAATAACTAAATCCTTTTCCAATTGGTTCTGGTTATAATGAGGAGCAGTTATATATGCCAACTTCAAAGAAGGCCAAAAAAAAAAAAATCCAATTATAATTGAGGGTGGCTCATTCAAGAATGTTTAATCGGCCTCAAGTCTTAAAACAACAGCTTTAACAATGAGGCGGTTGTTCTCGTAAACACATTTATGTTGTGGCCTAGTTTGGCCCCGCATGCCTTGTGTGTCGTAAGAATTAAGTTCTCCTCTCATCAAGTACAGCTTATTCGTTATATACAAGTGAAATCTAGTTTGAGAAGACAGGAATGCAGATTTCCCAGCAGCTGTGTCTCTCCATCATCACCCTACAGATGCACTACGGTCTCCGCATGTTTACTGGCACTTTTCAACAGCAGCTGGGCTTTGACGGATCAGGGATGCCGTCTGTTGACAGACTGAACGGATGACGCTTAAAAAAAGCTACGGTGGCTCCTTGGCTTCATCTGTAAATCAGACAGGATTTGATTCAGCAAATCAAACCTCAATGTACTGAAGATGTGCTAGCGCCACAGAGAAAGAGACGGCAAAAATTATATACATCACTGTCAAAGACGAAAAGTAAGCCTATGATGTAAACGTTGAAGTTGAATATCGTCTGTATTCATTTAGCAGACACTTTTATTTGACTTACAAATGAGGAATACAAGAAGAAGTATTGTAGAAGTCTATAAGAAGTCTCTTATTTGATCAAAAATACAGTAATAACAGTTATATTGTGAAATATTATTGCAATTTAAAATAGCTGTTTTTTATTATTATTATTTCTGTGATCAAATCTGGATGTCAGATTCACATGATCTTTCAGAAATCATTCTGTTCATAAGAACAGCACTTATTTGAAATATATATATTTTAAACAATGTCTTTACAAAAGCCTTTACTGTCATTTTTGATGATATTTAATACAGCCTTGCTGAATAAAAGTATTATTAAAAAATTATACTGATTATTATACTGACCACAAACTTTTGAATGGTAGTGCATTTCTTTATAATAGTATTTGAGAAATAAATATAGAGAGTTGGTGCATTAAAAGGATTCACAGAACAAAAAAACTAAACATTTCTTGAGAATTGCAAGGAACTGTTCAGGTTTAGCGTTAGGAAGATTCCACCCATGAAGAACAGTGAATCATACTGACCTAAAACATGGAAAGGTGGTAAAAAATAAATATAATTGCTTTGCTTTTCATGTAGAACTTGCCAGCACAGCTGATCACTGACACCAGAGTGGACTGGATAATGTTTTCATAAAGATAAAACTGATTATTTCAGATGAAAAATGTTCGGCAAGCTTATTATTAAATCTGGGATGGGCGCTTGATTTAGGTCAGTGTCCCTCATGCGTTCAAAGTGCAAAGTGCATTAAAATGTTAATCTCTTCAGCTTATCTGTCAGCCACAGTTTAATTAAGCAACACACACCACTGATTACACTGCGTGTTTTGTTTGGGTCAGCATATATGTCATGAAAGGGACCAGATTCAACCAAACTGCAATTTCCTGTGCTGATTTCAGAACAAAGCATCTAACACCTCTCAGTTGTAGATATTAGGCTTGAACTTTGGAGTGATTGCTGCTTTTTTGATGACATGCTTGTTCTCTGTCACTTGTCTTGAAGTTATTGCCACTATGAGAAACCTGAAAAAGAAGGACCAGCTGGTGGAAGCAGCGGGTGACGCGTACGGCAAGACCCTGACACTGCTGGCATTGGATGTGTGCAGTGATGACTCGGTCAGGCAGTGTATTGACAGTGTAAAGGACCGCCACATCGACGTTCTCGGTGAGTGCAGGATGCCTTTGACCTCATTGGCTTTGTTCACACTGCAGGGGAAATCCGTTTTTGTTTTTTTGTTTTTTGTTTTTTTTTAGATGGGATGTTCAAACTGCAAGTTATATGCAGCCAGCAGGATCAGATTTGGGGTATAGTGAAAAGAGCAAAAAGTCAACTGGAAACATGAGCAAGTTAGCAAGCTAACTGTCCTTGGCTTGCTAACATCAAACTGTTTGCTAAGGGAATCATTTAACATGCTTTGTGGTCTTTTACATCCTTAAAGTGCCCATAAAGACACGCATTTCCTTGTGCAAAAGAAGTAACATACTTTTACAATGAGTGGTTATTTTGAGTCATTTTTTCGGGCACGCGTTAATCGCAAATAAATGAAAGTGTATCATAGTTTAAATTTATATTTAAGTTTAGCATTTAGCTGAACTTTAGAGTGCTTTTTTACTGTAGTACATCTTATAATTTATACTTCTATATGGGTTAAGTGTATTACTGAATTTACAAGCAAGCAGTAAACTAAAATATACTTAACATGTCATTTCTATTGAACCTTATATCATGTATTTAAATATATTTTTAATTACACATTTGTAATGATTAATTATATTACATTATATTAACTTTAAAAGTAATGTTGAATAACACATTACAGTTAAAATTATGATCAAGTACTTTACATGTGCTTTAGTATGTTAGGCAACACATCAAAATAAGTGTACTTCTTTAAAGCACGACTAAAAAATATTAAAACATAATGATTTAAAATGTTCTTTAAAGTAATGCTTGACATTTTTTACAAAGTGCACTTTTAAAAGTGTGCTTTGTTTCATTTCATTATTATATTATCTGCAATAACAGTGTTTATACATATTAAAGGTATAGTTTTAAGATTTGAAGTACACTTCAAATTCACATTCAATACAAATTCACATTCAATACAATTAAGTGCACTAAGGGTTCACTACCTGTTGCTATTCTTGACCAAACACCTGTTGTATAAACGCGTCACATGACTACTAAAAAAAAACCACACACATGCACCAAATCCTATTTGACTGTTCAGACTTAGACGCATTAACTTTAATAGGATTTGGTTTAGGCTTGGATTGGCGTTATACAAACTGAACAGATTTTTTTCCTGGTGGTTTGAACATTTCAGCAGAGATACAATAGAGAGAGTAGTACTACAATGACCAGAGACATGTCTACAATTGCTAGAAACTATAATAAGCATGTGTTGAATGATAAGTGCTGCTCACAATAGATCAATACTAGCCTAGTGCCTCAGGGACCACTCAAGTCCATAACCATCCATGTTTCCTGTCTGATTTTCCAGTTAATAATGCAGGAGTGGGTTTGCTGGGACCTGTGGAGAGCATCAGTATGGATGAGATGAAGAAAGTGTTTGAGACCAACTTCTTCGGAACAGTGCGCATGATAAAAGAGGTCATGCCAGACATGAAGAAGAGGCGAGACGGCCACATTATCGTCATGAGCAGCGTAATGGGCCTGCAGGGTAAGACGGACACACCAAGCCTGACTGAAACCTTCTGTGTCACACAGCTGAATGCTTGACAGTCAGATCAACAATAGCGCCATTCAGAGTTATGCACTTAGCTGTAGAGCATTATGACGGAAAGAAATGCCACACATGGTTAGAGCCACATTAGGAAGGCACCAGACCAATGACATTATCACTGAATATATCTCTATTGAACTCATGTGCAGGTGTGGTATTCAATGATGTCTACACGGCCTCGAAGTTCGCCATAGAGGGCTTCTGTGAGAGTATGGCTGTGCAGCTGCTGAAGTTTAATGTCAAGTAAGTGATTTGAAGTCTGAAGTCTTATGGTTGAGGGGCCTATTTACATTAAGTCTGAATTTTTTGCATTAAAAAACGTGAAGAAAACAAAAGACTTTAGATATGCAAAGGAAATGCACTCATATTACTATGAATTGGAGAAAGTGCAACGAGCAATATGGCGGAATAAGTCCCGCCTTCTAAATAAAAGAGCCAATCGCCAATTGGAAAAAGTCAGAAGCTCCAGTTATCAGTGTTCTGAGATGGGCGCTTATATGCCAAATTTACACTCCACCGACAGAAGCAGGCCAAAGCTGACAGTCACCAGATTACAGCACGTCACTTTTCAGATTTTCTAAATCCGATTCAGCTTGTTCAACAGACGCCAACAGCACACTGATCCGACAAAACACGACGAAGTGTCTGTTGCCGTCTGTCAGTGTGAAGTGAATTGGCCTTATGACTGCACATGCACATTAGCTGGTCCAGCTTGAAAATGTTTATTTTTTTGTCATGATTTGAGTGCTTAGAAACCAAATTTTTGAAACGGTTGTCATATTGCATTGGTGATTTCAAGTATGAAATTTAATCTTAAGTTTAGTGAACAGCCTTAGAGAATTTTATGTTTTCCCATTCAAAGAGATAGGAGCTGCACTTGCATGACTAAAATAGCTTCCCGAGAGGCGTTTCAAAGATGGCCACCGAGTGAAATGACTTGCCTTAAAGGGATAGTTCAGCCAAAATGAAAATTTGACGGTAATTTACTCACCGTCAGGCAAATGTAAAGAAGATTTTTAGCTGAAACTGAAATGAATTACCAAGGACCATGTTTTCAACTAAAAATAAAAAATCACCTATATTTTGGATGGCCTGAGGGTGATTAAATTAACAGCAAATTAAACATTTTTGGGTGAACTATCCCTTCAAACCAGTGGTATTCAAATGGCGAACCCCAGTTCGGTTGCGGACCCCGGTTTGGTTCCATGCGGACCACGAGACCTAATTGTGCCATTTTACCGTTTCTACAATTTAAAGTGAGCAGCGCATCAAAACAATGGAGCAGCTCAAACCACAGGTGCTCAGGACCGTTCATGATTGTTCACGCTACATCTTCTAATATTTTTATCTGGAGCCAAACAAGCTTCATTCAAGTCCTTTCCGCTCCGTGCACGTTGCATCTCTCTCCCGCTAAAGACGTAAAGCGCATCATTAAGAGCTGCAGATGACGTGGTTATTTTAACAACAGTAGTAGAAACACCATGAGCAGCAAAATATATACTTTTGCTAAAACGGTGCAGAAAAACGAGAATGCAGAAAACACAGATCACTCCGACCGTTTGTGACAAGATAAACTAAACTACCTTGACTCTAAACTAGGTTTGTGACAAGATAACGCCTGCCCGCCTGCTTATTACTTGGAGCAATGTAAAAATGGTCCATACTGTTCTTAAGAGATGACCTAACATGTAAATGTACCTTCTGTGCCATACACATAGGTGTCTAAATGTAAAAAAAAAGAAAAAAAAAAAAGAAAAAAAAAGATGAAATAATTAATAAAAGATTAATAGTCTGATAAAACATCTGATCTAACCTTATAATCATATCCAGTTGGGAGAAAATTGGTAAATATTGGTTCAAAAAATATATATTGGTAAAAGACATCACTGCTTTGGCTCTTGGGGCCCAAGATTCTCATATTTGATTACTATTTTGAGTGTTTTAGGATTTTTCTCTTTTACAAATCACTACGGCTTTCAAAAAAGTATTGTGCGGACCTCCGCTGGGAAAGAAATATAGCGACAGGACCTCTTGGAACTTTAAAGGGACTTTGGTTTAAAACCAAAACAATGAAAATATCAGTGAAATATCAAATTGCAATGATCCAAGATGAAAATGAATTTGTTTCCCCAGCAAAAAAAAAAAAAAAAATTGAGAATTAAATCATAACATTTTGAGGGTAACGCTTTAGCATTAAAGTTAGAGTTCTGGGCGAGAACTCCCTGCGCATCCATGCAGCCTAGCATGGATAAGAGCAGGGAGAGCAGCAATAACCCCCATTAGGGTAAACCATAGACAGTATATAAGATGGACACAGCGACCCCATAGACTTCAACGGAGAAAAGTGAAGCCCATTTGAAGCACTCACTTCCTGATCGCCAGGCGAACTGCGCAGGCTCAAACTGAGCTTGAACACGTGAGCAACGTGTCTGACAGCTGTCAGTCTTCTAGTAGCTGTGCGGAGAGAAATCTGAATCATTCCCTTCCGAATCTCGCAGAGACGGAGAGCGTGAGCATTAGCTGTCCATGAGCTAGCAGCAGGATCAACTTTATCACTCTCTGTGGGCTACTCCCTTCACTTTATCGGACTTAATGCCTCCACGTTCCCCGATTGCCAAATGGAGTCTTTGGACGCCTCAGATGTAAAGTTATTCGCTGTCAAAGTGACGCAAAAATGAATGGGAGTCAATGGAATGCTAACAGCAGGTGAAGTTCTGCTACAATGGCGGCGCCCGCGGAGGCTTCAGTTTCCGGCGGATGGATTACCCCCTTGGGGTAAACAGAACAGAACCAACATGAATGTATGCAAATATAATTAATTAAAAATTTTAAAGTCCAACATAATTCAATAATTTATTCTGATTCAAGGGGAATCAGAATGCCAAATCCTGACTGGGCGAGAGGAGGAGCTGGGGATGGAGGAGGGTAATACGCTCCTGAGAAACGCGACAGCTGCTGATAATACTGAAGGAGCTTATATATGTATACAGTGATAGGCGTCGTATTCCTATAGGTAGATGTGGATCAGATGAGGGTCAGCTGATGCGACCTTGACTAACGTGACCTGCCAGATCTGATGCTACGCTTGATTTTCTGTTAATAAAAAAGTTTTAAATCAAGCAGCTTTGATATAATTACAGCAGAAGTACTGGAAATATCTCAGCCTATTTGTAGAGGCATGTGAATGTTGTCTTGGTCAGCAGGGTACTTTATGCACAAAACTATTACTTTATTCTAGAAAATTGATCGATTTTTTTTAACATGGCACTAAAACAACTGTTGTACTCATCAGACTTGGTGTAAACAGGCTTCTTATAGTCCATATTGTTGGCATTAAAGAGTGCTTCAGTTGTAATGTACTGTAACATTCCCTTCGTACTCCCAGACTGTCTATGATCGAACCAGGCCCAGTGCATACAGAGTTTGAAACCAAGATGATGGAAGAAGTGGCCAAGATGGAATATCCTGGAGCAGACGCAGACACAGTCAGATACTTCAAGGATGTGTACATTCCATCATCCATCGACATCTTTGAGGCATTGGGACAAAGACCTGATGACATCGCTAAAGTATGTGCCACCGTTTGACTGCACACATATGAATTCATTGCATTGAAAACAATTAGCTCCAATTTGCTTACGCTGCCCATTAAAGCTTTGCATTCTTTTAATTCTCCATGCATTTCGGTAATTTTCTGTTCCAGTGCACCAAGAAAGTGATTGAATCCAGCCGACCTCGATTCCGGAATCTGACCAACAACCTCTACACGCCCATTGTGGCCATGAAATACGCGGATGAGACCGGAGGACTTTCAGTGCACACCTTTTACAACCTGCTCTTTAACTTTGGCTCGCTTATGCACATTACCATGAGCATCCTCAAATGCCTGACATGCAACTGTCTGCGCAGACGCACCATTTCTCCTGACTGAAGAGGGCAGCAGTGAGACGCACACACTCACACTTCCCTCAGTTTACGGCAGAGTAGGACACAACTCAGTGCAACAAGCAGGAGATTACAATACCTCAAATGAGTATTCCACATTAAAACACATTATAAAAAAAGACAGATTTCGATTTTCAAAACATGCACATGTATTGTTGTTTTAATGCTAGCAACTCAATTCATCAGAACAGTTACTGTCAAAACAGATGTTTTAAAAGAGTAGGTTGGTTATGTTATTCCATGATTGTGAATTACGAAGCATTTTAGTCTGTAAAAATGAACTGACCATGTTCACAATCAAGTGAAAAAAAATCACATAGCTGCCTTTATTTGTACTAATGACGTACATGGAAATGTCTTTGATGTCTTATCTGTTTAAAAATCTATTTCTCTCCTTTTATAAGCTAAGTGTATGTTTTTTGTTTGAATTAACTTGAACATTTAGGCGGTCTTAAAGCTTTATTTAAAGATGTGCTGATTTTGAACCTAAATAACAATGTAATGTGATCGTTTTGCTAAAGGCTGGAAGCGTATTAAAGTATAGTTTTCATTTGTCGTCTTTCTTGTTCAAACTGCTGTTACTTTTTTTCTCGTTCCAGATTCATTTACCTTAACTCTGCTCATTTAATTAAGAAAAAACGAAACACTGAATACACCACTCAACAGAGTGGAACTGCCTTAACCACTTTACTGTTGTGGCCTCAGGATACTCAACATTAGCCGAGGACAGACTGCCAGACATTCTCATTTTAACCAGCAGAGGGCGACAGAGTACATTAGCAGAGTAAAGAAATAGCACACAGAGGAATAGTCTGAGATCTGTGCTGTCATTACTATGGGTGCTTCTCAATTGGAAAGCTGTATCCTAGTTAGATCTGTGTCCTGTCCTTTCTAGTCCAATCCTTCTAAGGCTCCTATGCTAGACTTCCTCTCAGCACCGAACGCTAGAATGAGACGGTCGAGTAAGTGCGCGTTTCTTTGTATTTAGGTTTTCTGACCCCGCGGTCAAGTACAAAAGTACTATTAAATGTACTTTAATATGAACACTTTATATTAAATATATTTATATTAACTGAATAAAGTGACTGAATTGGAATGTGCGTAAAGAATTGTGAGAGTTTGATTCGTTTACACTTGATGCATCCTATGAAAGACAACTTTGACGAAAATGAAGGACGAGAAACAAAGGCCTCATTCCAAGGGACGGCATTGATGACATGGCAGTCTAGATATGCAGCCTTGCTAGGATGCAGCCTTCCGATTGAGAAACTACTATAAAGTAGCCAAAAAACAATAAAAAGAGTAGGATGTCTGAATTCACAGTATTCATAAAACAGTAGACAAAAAGTACTTGGATGACCATGAGCTTCGGGCGGGATTCAGAAGTGCGCATCCAATAGAGTGGTGCGGGTATGAAATCACTTTGTAGGCCAAAGCGCGGAAGTGAGTTAGCATTTTAGCACTTCTGGTTTCATCGTCCCGAAGTCAATGTTTTTTTTTTAATAGGATTTTGGTTAAATGGCTGAAATAAGGTCTGTGGTGAAGACAAGCTCAAGACATTTTACGTTTTATTCTATGACATAAAATTCATTTTAAATTTTGATAAAACAAAATTAATTTTGAAGCTGTTACGTGTCCTGAAAAAAGACGGTTCCTAACAAGTGGCTAAATGGGACTACAGAGGCTGTCGAGGAGATTAACCGCCATCACGTCGAACAGGTAAACTCAGTCCGCTTTTACAGCCTCGTTATAAACTATTATAACAAAAACTTTGACAAAACGTTTTAAAATAAAAACTGAAAGAGTTGATGGTGATGCTGAATTTGTGGGACCGTGGTGTAGTTTGATTATAGCCTACCTTTAGCTTTTTCTGGAGACTGCATTTAGGCTTCAAAATTCATAAAAGTTGTGTTATGAATCTGTGAATCACTTACATCTGTGATATTTATGTAAGTAAATATTACAATATGTGTAAGTATCAGTCTATGGAAAGCCTATGGAACAATCCTATTGGGTTTTTGTCGAGGGAAATGTGTGATGCGAATGTCCATTGGCCTATAACGTGACGTCATACCTGCACCACACTATAGACACTTTACTATCCCATTTGTGAATGGCAGTGAAGAGAAGCTATTGCTGGTAGGTCACATGACAATGACAACATGACAAATGTAGTATGTGCAGAATACATTCATGCTATATATAACCTACTTTTTTCATAGCTGCCAAGTAAGTACTTATTCAAAAGAAGCACCTACTTAGTGAGTATGCGATTTCGGATGCAACTAGTGTGTATTGAGGATCAAATATTAGGCTGTTAAAATCCCTGACACTGTGTGTATAACCCTGAGCACATATACAAGCCTGTACTGAAAATGTTTTATTTATGATTGTACAGAGTACCGGACCCCCTCCAGCCCTGTGCGCTGTTTTAGTTACATAGCCAAGGTATTTGTCTTAGTCACTATGCAAGAAAGGCCAACACAAAATGGGATAAAGTGAAAGAGACAAAGTGAGAGCAAAAGATGCAGGAGATATAAAGACTGTGACAGCGAGCAGAGAGACTGCAAAAGCAAGAGGGGCAAATCGAGCACATAAGTACATTCCGACGCATTGCAGATTGGACAGCGCACACCCGGCCAATGATATGTTGATGGATATAAAGAGGTCATGGCCTAGTCCCCGTCCGCCACCCTCCCTCGGCACCCCCAGCCCTCTCACACACACACTGCTTTGTGCGGAGTGAGAGAATGTGACCTGGTTCCCATCCCTGAGGAGCTGTGTTAATGACAACCACTTCAGACAACATTGAGCATCCCTTACGCCTCCCCCACCAGCTGTCCCGCTCAACCACACTACCTCAGCAGGTTCCTCCGGCCTGCGTCAGGCATCGCGCAACCATGTGCTTGGTTTCTAAACCACTGGAAACTTACCCAGCACAGATAGCACAACTGCATTCACGTCTCGGCGATGACAGACCTTTCAGTCCGGCGCAACAAGGCCAAGGTGCGCGAGCAAGATTGCGCTTTCCTATGGATGCGTGTGTGTGTGTGTGTGTGTGTGTGTCTTCATCAGAGGCGACAGCTCAGTACAATGGGACAAAGAATCTGTCAATCACAATCAAAAGGGAAATGGAAGGCAGTCCAGAGGGGGAGGAAGGGGCCGCTGTGTGTCCCGAATCTTTGGACTGGATGTGGGCCACGGCGCGCAGGGGGTTGGGGAGTGGTGTGGAGTTGAGATGCGTCGGATTTGGGAAACGAGGGTTGAGGATCCCTGCATTCAATAGAGGACCTTTTTACTAATTGAGAGATTGCAGGAGTTACAAATCTCATTAAACAAGACAATTATTCTAATCAGGCCATTGTGGTCTCTCAAAACAGTTATGACATAATCAGCTGCAGTATTGTCTTTCATAGGTTTTGACTGAATTATGGGAACATTTGTCGTCCTGCCGCAACTTTCACATGCACAAAATAAAAGCAACTTGTTGCCGAGCAGACATAGATTGGCTCTATGAGACGTACACGTTCAAGAGTTGGAACAGCGAGGCTTCCAGCATTATCTTTGGCATGCTGGTTGTCTGACACATTCCTGCTCCATCTGGTCTGTCCACAGCCTGGGTCATCTCTGGTTCAGCCCTTCGCAGTCTGAAACAACCTCAGCCTGCAGTGCAGAGGCAGGACATTACAGATCGTCAGTTGGTCGACTGTAAGACCCGGGCCTCAGAAGCTCTGCAAGAGCAGCAGTCGTACATGTGTATGGGGATGCTCTCATCATTCTCAAACAGACAAGAGCTTCTCTTTTAAAAGTTCTGCTGGAGATATTCAAGCCAATAGGTGGTGGTGTGGCCTGTGCCCATATGCCGACTGGTAACCGGTCCTAGTCGACCTGCTAGTGCACCTCTTGAGCCCAGGGAGTGAGGTTTACACCCACAGCCTAGGCCTAGATCCATTACACCCCCTAAACCTCACTCCCATCCGGGTCATGGCACCAAATATAACCGGTCCTACTCGAACCACTCCAAGCGGGATTCTAACTGGGGTCTCTGGCATGGGAGGTGGGTGCGCTAGCACACCTCTTGAGATCAGGGGAGTGAGGTTTACACCCACAGCTCATACTGGCCAACTTCCATTACACTCACATTTTAAACCTCACTCCCATCCAGGCCATGGCACCAAATCTAATGGGTCCTACTCAACCCACTCCAAGCGGGATTCGAAACGGGGTCTCCGGTGTGGGAGGTGGGTGCACTAGCACGCCTCTTGAGATCACGGGAGTGAGGTTTACACGTCCAGCTCTTACTGGCCTACGTCCGTTACATACAGATAAATAATAATCTGCTCATGTTTTCATTCAAGCTTTCTCACAGGTGGTTTCCTAACATGCGGTGCTTTTCTAACTGTCGCTTAGTTGCTATTGTAATGTTTCTGCCTCTATTTTGCCTTTTATTCAGTCACACACACTGTAAAGTTGGCTAGAGTTGGAATGAGTAGGAGTTCTTCATAAAAAAAATATGAAAGGCAATGAAGCGTTAAACCTACCCTATAATGAGAAAGAACCAAATTGCTTACCACAGCTATGCAGATGACACACAGATCTACTTAGCCCTATCGCCTAACGATTGCAGCCCCATTGACTCCCTGTTCCAATGCATTGATGAAGAAAACTTTCTTCAGTTAAACAAAGACAAAACTGAAGTCATTGCGTTTGGAAACAAAGATGAAGTTCTCAAGGTGAATGCATACCTTCACTCTAGGGGTCAAACAACTAAAAATCAAGTCAGGAATCTTGGTGTGACATAGTGTCAGACCATAGTTTCAGTAGTCATGTCAAAGCAATAATTAAATCAGCATACTATCATCTGAAAAATATTGCAAGAATTCGATGCTTTGTTTCCAGTCAAGACTTAGAGAAACTTGTGCATGTTTTCATCACCAGCAGGGTGGATTATTGTAATGGACTCCTCACAAGCCTTCCCAAAAAATCAAGTCAAGTCAAGTCACCTTCATTTATAAAGCGCTTTCAACGATATAGATTGTTCCAAAGCAGCTTTACAGTGATAAGAGGAAATTAAACCAAACAAAGGTTCCAAGGTACACGCCTTGAAAAATGTATAATACAGGGTTTTTTTCTTCTTCTTATGGTCTCAAAAAGACCATAAGACAGTTACAGCTCGTACAGAACGCTGCTGCCATGATTCTGAGCAGAAACAGAAAATATGAACATATCACACCAGTCCTCAGGTCTTTACACTGGCTCCCAGTTACATGTAGGATTGATTTTAAAGTATTATTACTGGTATATAAATCATTCAATGGACCTCAATACATTGCAGATATGCTCACTGAATATAAACCCAACAGATCACTCAGATCATTAGGATCACATCAGCTTGAAATACTAAGGGTTAACTCTAAGTGAGTCCGCTTTTAGCTACTATGCCAGCCGTAGCTGGAACCAGCTTCCAGAAGAGATCAGATGTGCTCCTACAGTAGTCACATTCAAATCCAGACTCAAAACACATCTGTTTAGCTGTGCATTTAATGAATGAGCAAGGTGCCACTGTTCGTCCGACTGTTTGTACTGTATTTTATTTTATTTTTTACTCTAAACTGTTTTAATTATTATTATTTCTTTTGATTATTTGAATTCCTTCTATGTAAAGCACTTTGAATTGCCATTGTGTATAAAATGTGCTATATAAATAAACTTGCCTTGCCTTGCCTTGCCTTACCCATCACAAAAAAACTTTCTGCATTTTTAGATTTTCAAAAAAGATTTACTTGGTATGATTTATAGCTGTTTTCCTAATGGGGACCAAAAATATGTCCCCACAAGGACTTTTGGGGATTGCCAGCCTTGTGGGCCAGCCTTGTGGACAACAAACACACACACACACACTCACACTGGGTTTCCATGTTTTATGAGGACTTTAGACATAATGATTTTTATACTGTACAAACTGTATATTCTATCACCTTACACTAACCATATTCGTAAGCACAAGAGTTATAGGAAACTTTATGCATTTGTACATTTTCAAAAAACATAATTTAGTATTTTATAAGCTGTTTAAGCAACATCTTGTCCCCATAACATAGGGTTTACCAGGACCACACACACACACACACACACACATTCGTCTACTTAGCTAACTAAATGGGGACATTGCATAGACTTCTATTGTTTTTATACGCTACGAGTTATAAATACTAAAACCTAAACGAAAAAAAAATATATATATATTTACTTTACAAATGAGGACGTCCCCAAAAGGAGGTTTTGGGAGTTTTTGTCAGATTTAATCTAAATCAAGTTATAAAATAATACAAATAATAATTTTCTTACTCAAAGTTGTCTTGTTTACACAATATTTCACTCAAATAAATATTTTGTCATCATTTACTCACTCTCATGTTGTTCCAAACCTGCATGACTTTCTTTCCTCATCAAAGAAGATATTTTGAAGAATGTTTCAACTGTAATCCAAAAATATCTTTGTTTCACAGATGAAAGAAAGTCAAACAGGTCTGGCACTACATGAGGGTGAGTAAATGATGACAGAATATTGATTTTTGGGTGAACTATCCCTTCAAGTCTTGTTTTCAGAAGGCCAATTCACACAGCACAGACAAACGGCAACAAACAACAAACAAGTTGGCCATTAGATTTAGAATTTCATGAAAAATAACTCATGTTCACACTGCCCCAACAGACACAAACAAACACTGATTGAACATATCCAGTCGGGTGAAAACAAACCCTGACCAATGCTGACAGGGGCAACACACGATCCAACAAGTTTGAGCGGTGTGAATTGGCCTAGACTGAAATAAAAAAAGGAGATTTTATGCTTAAAACAAGCTAAACTATTTGCCAACGGGGTAAAAAAAAAAAAAAAAAAACATTATTCTAAAAAATACATTTATTTTTCTTACTATATTGGCCAGTGCTTAATTTAAGCATGAACCTGATTAAATTAAAAACAAGACTTAATATAGCATGTCCTTTTATTTACCTTGTTTTAGGATGTTTAGATATTTTGCTTAAATGCTGATTAAGAAAATGATTTTTTGATTAAGAAAATGATTATTTTGAGGGAAGCAGAACACCTGGCATACATTACAGAGTATCCGCTGGCTGGAGCACAGCCTGTCAAAAGCTGCCAGTGTAAACAACAGGGCCGTAAAGCACCCAGGGCTATCTCTTGTCTGTCTCTCTGCATGCCTGCTAAAGAACACAGAAATCAACGTGAAATAAACAAACATGTTTTCAGAGCTCACTGTTGGATCCTTCTGTGCGACCGCTCTGCAGATCTCATCTACTGCTACGAAAGGTCACGTCGAGCAAGTGTGTTGTAAAAACAAAAAGTTTAATGTCATTACTACGCTGCAGTTGTTCGCTTTCCCGGCTCCCTCTCCAGGGATTTCCATGAGCTTAAAAAGAGGGCTGAAAAACTTTCAGGGGTTCAGATGACTCTGAAAGTCTGATTAAAGGACTCAGTCTCCTGTTCCGCTATTAACCTCGTCAGACCTCATTTTGATTGCCATGATTGTGCCAGGCTTGGGTGACGAATACAAGCAAACCGCTGCCACCCAGCTGGGGCGACATTCGATATCTCTGATTTTATTGCGGACACAAAAACTGAGCCCGCCGTAAGCCCCTTTGGCTGGTGCTTTTACAGCCAATCAGAGGATGAAAGGAAAAGAATGAGAGTGGTGTCAAAAAACGAGACTGCACTAATCCACTGGGCTCAGCTGTGTATGCAGGTAACAGGCGGAAAGGGTGTTTTCACTCGCTTTTATCTCTCACTCCCGTCTTTCCTACTCCAGGTAATTATTGGCACTCCTCCTGCTCCCACGATTCCTGGCGGATTGCTGCTGGCGGACAGCCAAACCACAGGCTCTGCCAATCATCCTCTCTCTTTCCTTTCCCCACTCCATCCTGTCTTTTATTTACCTGCATGTATCTCTCCTCGCCAGCCAGGACACATTCCTTCATCTCCATCTACTCTTTGCTGAATAACAGTTTCTTGTTCGTCAACTCCCTCTACTCTGGGAATCTCATCCTCAGTTTTTTTTTTTCATCCTCCCTTTACAAATGTCATAAATGCCTTTTAGGTTTCATCTTTCAGTTTTTCGATAAATATGTGAAAAACACAACGCATGATTTGCTTGTTTTTATTTCTGTAATTTTCTTGTTCTCGTTTAAACTTGTTTTTTTTTCACACGATTAGCAACTTTGCAGCTTCCCCAGAATTCCTTGGTTGGTCTGGCTTGACACTGGCTACAAAGCAACCCCCCACCCCATGCCGGCAGTGGCTCAGTGGCTTATGTAGGTTGTCTACAAACCGGAAGGTTGGTGGTTCAATCCCCGGTTCCACCTGACCAAGTGTCGAGGTGTCCATGAGCAAGACACCTAACCCCAGCTGCTCACGACGAGCTGGATGGAGCCTTGCATGGCTGACACCGCCGTCAGTGTATGAACGGGTGAATGTGAGGCAATATGTAAAGCGCTTTGGTGGCCATAGGTCTGTTGAAAGCACTATATAAATGCAGTCCATTTACCATACATATATACAGTACACATACAAACATCTACATACATACAAAAATAGAATGCCAATACCAATGATTATTATGGAGATAAAGACTGAATTATTGCACCCTGCGAGATAATAAACAGTACCACACCTCTTCCAGAATGTTAAATTCAATGATCACCGTCCAGAAACTCAAAAAAGGACTTCCAAATCTGTAAGAATCTGTTCGGTTTACCAGCAATTTCATATCTGACCTTTTGCAAATGTAACACACTGGTAAACTCTGTAAGCCACAACTCAAATTTAGGTGCAAACTCTTTGCTCCACATCAACAAAATTCCCTTCTTTGCTATTGTTTTTTGTTTGTTTTTAACTTTTTTTTTGTTATTAAAAACAAGCAAACAAGCAAGCCCAGCCCAGACGAGGAAAATTAACTCAAAAGTAACGTAACACATTACTTTTCATTAAAAGTATCTAAGGTGGCATCTGTCTGTATATAGTTCAGTGAGCTTTGATATGTTTTCTGGTATGATAACTTAAAATAAAAATATTGATCACAAAAAAAAAAAAAGTATCTAAGGTATGCAATTAGTTACTTTTTTAGGGAGTGGCCCAATAATGTAACGCATTACTTTTAAAAGTACTTCCCGCAACACTTTTCTTAAGTAAATGTATCTTGTTTTAAGGATGTTTAGATATTTTTATGGGAAACAAGAACACCACTGATTAAAAGTACTATTATATTCTGGAGTGCATTAATTCTCTTAGGCGTGTCTTTGACATTTTCCGTGGCTACATGGGCAGATGTCCAGAGCCTACGTGAAACTGTGCCAAGATTCTGAGCTCAAAACCTCTCTCACTAACTTCCACACTCACTCACTGACTCTCTTTCAGGGCTGGTTAGGGTGGGAACTACTCGTCTCTATGCCAGCTGACTGTACAGAGGCCATTTATCTCTCATCATGCTTATTTAGCTTGAGTGCATCCCTTTTTGTGACTGGATGCAGAAGCTCATTCCAATATTCCCCAGAAACTGTAAAAACAGAGGGAACAACAAAACTTTTAAAGGGTAACTCTCGCCAAAATGCAACCTAGGGTCTTTTTGTTAATCTACCCGAGGCAAACCTTCGTTTAAAAGCATAATTAGAATGGAAACGCCACTTTTATTTAAGTTTGACCGTATTTATTTCGACAAAACCACAAATTATCCGTGAATTTATATGGAACTAAGCTTTAGGAGCTTTCCATCTTTACTCTCCTCCCTGTTACGGAGATCGACTATTTTTGACCGAAAACGAAAATACGGTCTAACTTAAAAGTGGCGTTTCCATTCTTAATATGCTTTTACACAAATGTTTGCCTTGGGTAGATTAACAAAAAGACCCTAGGTTGCATTTTGGCGAGAGTTACCCTTTAACTAAGTTTTCTCTCAAATATTTTCTTCACATAGAAATACAGAGGAAGCTCCGTTTAGATTTCGCAGCTCCATCATTTTTCATTCTCTCTTTGTCGATTGTTTCCAAGAACTCTCCGTCTCAGTTTGGCCCGGACCAATCGTAACGCAAACATGCCTCTGTGATTTGGCAGCTGTTCCTCACTTTCAGACGAATTCACACACACCCACACTTACATTTTTCTTCATTACCTCTATCTAGTTTTCTTCTCTATCCTTGCCATCTAATTTTTTTAGATTTCCTTCCATTTGGTCTTCTACTCTGTGGACTAAGGGCAATGTAAGTGGTTCTGTCAGAGATCCATACTGCTCTTTATTTTGCCATGCATGGAGGATCAGGAACTCTTACAGCTGTTTGGCAGTGACCAGAGCAGTTTGGCTGTGGAGGTCATTTTTTGCCTTTGTTGAAGAACAACAGAAAAACCAAACATCTGCCACTGCTAAAACTAAGTCTTTTCTCTCATAAAACCTGCAAAAACAAAAACATCTCTCTTCAAAATACACGAATGACAATAAGGGATTCTCGTAGACATACTGCATTTGTCCAAAATTTGTTTGTGGGTTTGTTCCCATTGGAAACATCCCAAATAAGATATCTTTAATATCTTGTTTGTGCCAGACTGGTTTAGAGACTGGCAAACGCTTTTGAGGGACATTACCACAGTACTGTGACGTGTCTCACAAAATTGTCTCACATTTTCCAAGAAATCGAAATCTAACAATCAAAAAGCAGAAATGTCACAATTTATATGCTATGCAATGTTATGCTAACCACAATCATTTTCAATCTCAACACTTACTGTATGTCAGGCATTGTCGAGTTGATACTGAAATTGAAAAGCGTATACTGCAACAAAAAAAGTTAATCTGAAATTCATAACAAGTAACTTTGTCTGACGTCTAAATAACGGCCTAAACAGACATGAAAAATTGACTTAAAATGTAATATTACAACTCTCAAGTAAATTAATCTTGTTTTAAAGACTTATATTTTAACTGGGGAAACAAGACTTTAAGGAAAGACATTAGGTCATTTTTGAAGAGGAATTAACCCTGTAATATATATATATATATATATATATTTTTTTTATTATTCAATTTTTTTATCATATTTGATACATTAGGCTTTTAGCCAGTATAATGTATGATAATATGGAGCTCATACTTGAGCTCAAAAGTAAGATGAAATTCTGATAGCTTGTAATGTAAGTTAATGGGATCTTTATAACAGTACAGCAGACTATAAAATGCATATAAATATAATGCAATGATGCAATACAATACAGTAATGATTGAGATAAACGTTCCTCAAAACATTGGTCATATTTGATACAGAATCAAACTAAAAGGCATTTTACTTGCTGAAAAAAAGATAGACTGTCAATCAGACGACAGAAGGCATTAGATTGTGTACAATATAGGGGTTTTGGCATTTTGAGGTTTTAAAGGGAATTTAGAGGATATGGTGATCCATTGCAGTGGCACAAACACATGACTACATAGAAAAAGTGGACAAAGCAGTAAATCCTTAAGAACAACAGGCTGATACATGTCTGTAATGCAAGCATCAGTGACATAACTGGGAGCTTATGGACCTCAGTGTGTAAACACTTAATGACAACTTAAATATCTGATTGATCATTTCATCAAAGAAATGAGTGAGAGATTATCTTAATAACTGTTAGTTACGGGCCTAGTGGAATGCTATACGATGATAGCCGGGTCGATGTGTGACAGAAGCCAGTGTGTTCCCTGGCCGTGGGCCTGGCTGGATGAACTGGGTTGTGCCCTCACATGTGGGGTCGCCAGTACCATGAGCAGAAAGCAGAATCCCTCTCATGTGAACACCCACTTTTCCTGGTCTTCTGCCAGGAAAGAATAGAGTTGTGTGTTCGGGATTTGGTGGGAAAAGTGTCCCTCGGAATGTGACTTTGTGAGGGGCGTGGGGAGGGCTGGCAAGAAGGCCCTGTATTTCTCAGCTCCTGAGGCTAAGGGATAATCTGGGGGGGTCAGGGGTCAGGCCACACTCTCTCCGACCCATACCCACTCTCTCAAACATACAAAACCCACTGCTGACTCGACACACATACTGTACCTCCAGACTGAGCCCTCGGGGCACTCAGCTCTCCCTCGGTTCCCCCTCACATTTCACAGTATGGACAACAGGTCCTTTCTAGCTCAGTATCACACCTCTGAATGACAAATCTGCCTGCCGGGAAGCCCTGAGACGCACCCATCCGTTAATTGACTGGAATAAGAGTTGTCACCTCATGAGTAATCTTCATCAAGTCTACAAACAAAGCGCAATGTCTTTTGTTTTGTTTTAATAAAGGAAAACCGGAAAAGACTAAAAGGCTGATTTGTGTCTGGTTCAAGACCTCTATCTATCTATCTATCTATCTATCTATCTATCTATCTATCTATCTATCTATCTATCTATCTATCTATCTATCTATCTATCTATCTATCTATCTATCTATCTATCTATCTATCTACACTCTAAAAAATGCTGGGTTGTTTCAACCCAATTTTGGGTAAAATATGGACAAACCCAGCGGTTGGGTTAAATTTTTACATTACATTTTTAACCCAACGTTTGGGTTTGTCCATATTTTACCCAAAATTGGGTTGAAACAACCCAGCATTTTTTAGAGTGTATCTATCTATCTATCTATCTATCTATCTATCTATCTATCTATCTATCTATCTATCTATCTATCTATCTATCTATCTGTCTATCTGTCTATCTGTCTATCTGTCTGTCATTTTATCTTTCTGTCTGTCTGTCTGTCTGTCTGTCTGTCTGTCTATTTTATTTATTTGTAAATTCACAGCTCAACACATTGAAAAGAAAAAGCTATTAAGATATAATATTTTCTGTAAATAATTAATTCAGATGTATTTATTTATTGTCTGTCTGTCTGTCTGTCTGTCTGTCTGTCTGTCTGTCTATTTTATTTATTTGTAAAAGCACAGCTCAACACATTGAAAAGATAAAGCTATTAAGATATAATATTTTCTGTAAATAATTAATTCAGATGTATTTATTTATTGTCTGTCTGTCTGTCTGTCATTTTATCTTTCTGTCTGTCTGTCTGTCTGTCTGTCTGTCTGTCTGTCTGTCTGTCTATTTTATTTATTTGTAAAAGCACAGCTCAACACATTGAAAAGATAAAGCTATTAAGATATAATATTTTCTGTAAATAATTAATTCAGATGTATTTATTTATTTATTTATTGTCTATCTATCTATCTATCTATCTATCTATCTATCTATCTATCTATCTATCTATCTATCTATCTGTCTGTCTGTAAAAGCATATAGCTCAACAAACTAAAAAGATAAAGGTATTAACTCAAAATAATTAGATTACACAAGCACACAGACTCATATGAACTGATCTGGTAGGAAATATATATTTTTTCTTCCTCTTTATTTCAAAGCTTAATCTCCGGTTCCTATGAAATGTAACTGCAAATACCAGAATGTCTCCTTTTGTGTATCACTGAACAAAGACCGTCAAATACGGGTTTGGAACAACATGAGGGCGAGTAAATGATGGCAGAACTTTCATTTATGGCTGAACTTTTCCCTGAAAATGTAAATCAAAACATGATGAACTGCCCTAAGGACAGTGACAAAACAAAATCGCAAGCGATGCATGTCCTGGCAAGGCATGTAAAGCAAAAGCACAATGTCAGAGTTTGTTCCAGTGACATTAAACAAATACTTTATGTCAGTTCCCTTTACCACAGAAGAGACAAATATGCTTGTGTTTAAAAAGCTGCATAGTTTTGCCTTTTCTCAGAATATTGTTTAGGAAATATAAGAGCACTTCATCTTTTTTACTACCCAGACCCCCACCCCCCCTTCCTGCGCCCTTTTTTTCCCCCCTTTTCTTTCTCTGCAACACACAAGTCCACACAGGAAAATAACAAACATGAAATGGATGGGAAAGGCTCCCAAGTGTGAGTGGAGAGGCAGAGGCACAGCGGTTAGCTCGTTCCCAGGCTCTGGGAGGAGCGGAGAGGGCAAGCCATCGCTTGACTGCCTGAGTCCCAAACAGGGAACCAGAAAAACTGGCCGGGCCTCACCGTTATCCGTCATCCGTCCTCCATCACTTTGCCGCCACCTTTAATCACACCACGCAAGCATCTACAAGTCCGTGCACACACTTAGCTGCTTAACACACTCATCACTTTTCAGGGTATTTGGAGAGCATGGCGACAACAACGAAACCTGAAAGTTCACACACATAAGCACACACACAAAGCCTCAGCCTCGGTTGTGAAACAGTCAAGTCTGCTTGCTCAATAATACTTCAGAGCTTCACGCTCATCCATGGGCTATTACTGCAGCAGTTTATGCTTTGACATGCTCTGGCACAGTTGAGTAATCTTGGAGAGAGAGGTAGACTCCCAGGGTTGTGGGCTTTGGATGAAGCCAAAAAAAACTGCAGGACAGCACACACACACACACACCAACAAGTACAAGCATAGCGTCTAAAATCACATATCACACATCAACCGCGATACAACCACACGCTCACATGAAACTGTTAGATGCGAGTTTGTAATTACAATCGACCGCACGGCTTCCTCCCCTTCTCAATGACTCACAGTCACAACTTTAAAACAACCTCCCGCACACACACAGCAAACGGTACTCGACTATAAAACAGTCACAAAAGGCCGTCCTCTCTCTGCAGCGGTCTGTTCCTCTCAAACATATTAAACACAGCTCTCCTATAGTCCTGCAGACTGATAGATCTCACTACATGCCAGCACTTCTAAACCTCCAAAGGTCCCGTAAGCCAAGAACACAGGATTAGCCCAACTGGCTAAGAACAGTCAAGCAAGCCTTTGGGACTGATGCTGTTCTGGGGTCTTTTTTCACACTGTAGGGATCCAACTTGGCAGTGGCACACAAGAGAAGCAATTAAGCAGCCGGCTAACAGTGCTGGGGCCCATGATGTAAAGCCTTCTTCAGTGAGTCATTAGGAATGGCCCAGAATCCTGTCTGAAAGAGGAACTGGGCCTGCTGGGGAAGGGAGCTGGGGCTGAATCACGGAGAGTGTGAAATAGGAGGCACTTTCCACAAGTAGGGTAAAATATAGATAAACTTTTTATAAGAAAAAGGTCAGGAGGTCAAACTAAATGACTAAACATGTGCTTTTTTATTTTACATTTACGCTACAGTTCAAAAGTTTGGGGTTGGTAAGAAATGAAGGATACATGCAATCAAAAGTAAAGACAGTGAAGAGTTTTTATATTTCAAATAAATGCTTTTCTTTTGAATTTTCTATTCAACAAAGAATCATCAAAGAAAAGTATATCATGGTTTGCACAAAAATATTGAGCATCACTACTGTTTTCAAAATATGAACATGAAAACTGGACTGCTGAAAATTCAGCTTTGCCATCATAGGTATGTGTTCACCTAATAGTACCAAATAGTGTTTTAAAATATGTTCAAATAGAAAAAAAAGTTACTTTAAACTGTGAGAATATTTCACAATATTACTGTTTTACTGTATTATGATCAAATAAATGCATCCTTGGTGAGCATAAAATACTTCTTTAAAAACATTAACCAAGCCCAAACTTTAATTTTATGTGATTTGTGATTTTTGCAACCCTGTTACCAAACCTTGGAACATGTCAAAATAAATGTGAAAACCCTAATATGAGTGCTTTCGTTTATAGCAATAAACATTAATATTTTAACATTAATAACATTACTATTTTACTGTGGCGACAAATAAATTGTTAAGGTTGAATGGTTAAGCTTGATGCTGTGTAGAAATGGTCCCAATGACGTTACTTTTCACCTGTCACAATTTTAAGAATGATACATTTATCCAGTTAAAAACTGAAGTTAGGGAGGAGCTTGTTCATCTATCCCTGTTAAATACAACAAAAGCACATATAAGCCGCTGCTTACCTCACTCCAGTGACAATTCTTCCGACATGCCTCCACTACCCCATCTCCACCTTGATTATTAATCTGTACTATATATTAAAGGGACAGTTCGCTCAAAAATGAATAGTCTGTCATCATTTA
The DNA here is from genome assembly GCF_949152265.1 of Phoxinus phoxinus. NCBI lineage: Eukaryota > Metazoa > Chordata > Actinopteri > Cypriniformes > Leuciscidae > Phoxinus > Phoxinus phoxinus. The sequence continues at coordinate 18,757,536 of NC_136876.1, read as the reverse complement.
CTCAGCATTGTATGAAAGAAGGTTTTGACAAATGTTGGGTTCCATTCTATGGACAAAAATAGTATGTCGTTTTTTAGTATGGACTTTCACAGTATGTAAGAAGTACTGTAATATAAGGGTAAAATATAATAAGTCATATAAGGTTTAAAACGACATGAGAGTGAGTAAATGATGACAGAACTGTAATTTTTGAGTGAATTGTCCCTTTAAGTAGTCAGAGGGGAGAACTTCAAGCTTGAATCCCTCTTTTATGTGCAAGGAGTTCATCTTTTTAACTTTGAAGAAGATTACCTTTACCAATTTGTTTACCTTCACCACTTAAGGATTACATGGACATGTAATTTCATGAATTTGTTTTAGAAGGAAGGTCATGCAGTAAGAGTGTTGTGGGACAGTAAACATTAATGTTTTTGGTGATTAAACTTACTTAATTAATAACAATAATTTTACTGAATTTACCGAATATTAATGCCAAAGTCATGAATTTAATAGTATAATAGTTTGTTCGATCTGTTGAATAGTTCAATACTCACAACAAAAACATGGGATTGTGCCTCTAACGCTCTGAAAACAAAATGTAATGGGACACCAAAGTGTACCATATTCATGGAAAGTGCCAGAAGCTGTGAAGAGAGTGCGAGAAGCAGATTTGTTTCCGAAGCATACATTCATTTTGTTTGCTTTGTGTCTGCAGGCAGACACGGTGGCCTATAAACAAGTACAGTATGTTTTTGTAATCAGTTCCACAATCTGGAGGTTTGACAAACACTAATCAGGTTAAGTGAGTTTTCCAATGTCTGGGAGTGTGCTTCACACACCAGTCAACAATACCAACAGGTTCTCAATCAAAACAGCACACGATTGAACGGTGCAAACCTCTAACATGGCGCGTGTCAGTCTGGGTGTTTGACAGGCTATGTGCCACGATGCTACCGTATTTTGCAATGTAGAAGTAAGCTATTTTCAGCGAAGACTTCTGATTCATTAGCCTTATTTACTTCAGGTAAATAACTAGATGACTAACAAAGTACAGTAAACGATAAAACTATTTGCTAAAAAAAAACAGTGTGTGTACGACAATAGATTGAAATAATATGGTGAGAAATACCAGTTTGCGATATCAAGCAGCAGAACGAGTGGTTTTGTACAGTGGAAAATAATTGGAGCTGGAAGACAGACACTTTCAATTTACAAATAGCCACACCCACTCTTACGTGAAAAAAATAAGGTGGATTGATACAGCACACAATTGCTCCATATTAGGAGGTGTTACCTCATCGCATCACTTGTGAAATATCTACACCTGTTTCACTGTCATCCCATGCGCAATGTTTGCACTGCACAAGTGTCACACCCAACGCACTAAATGTATGGCCGCATCCGAAAGCTTAAAAATGTTGCCTTTGGAGGATGCATTCCAACTTAAGAAGGCATCAAGGCACATCCGAATCCAATTTTAGCTTCACTTCCTGTCTTCCTGATGAGATACCTTCATCTGGGGTGTGTTTTCCCGAAAGCATCATTAGCCAACTATGGTCGCAACTATTATTAGTGTAACCGGTCCTTTCACGTCTTGCGCTTGTATGTACGAATTCACATAAATTATGTGAAAACGCCAGTCTTCGCGGGTATCCCAGTAAACAAAGTCGGTTATATATCAAGTGAACGTAGCCAGTATATTCAAGTGGGGTCCGTGCGTTCGGTCTTAAAGGGGCAGCAGTTTAATAAACCTGCTGCTGTGTTTTAAAGTTAATCAAACAAAGGACAAATAAAAAATAGGCTACGATTTTTAACTTTACAAAAATATCCATCTATTTAATTTATACAGTAAAGAATATGCAATGTTTTTTTCACATTTGATTACTTTATTCAAATTTCTGTACCTATTAGATCTACCCGAAACACTCTAAAAACACTGTTTATTTAAAAAATGTTTGTTATATTGTATTTCTTTGTGCTATTTGTAATTGTATATTTGTTCTTATTTTATTACTGACTGCTCACTTGTCTTTAATAATGTTTTAAATTCACAATAATTAGGCTGGTAGCTTTTGTTGTAGTATCAAAATTGGAATAAAGAATTGATATTTCACGTCTAAACATTTGTACCACTGACCATTCTGGAGCTGCTCTAAATATGTGCTGTACTATTAAATTAAAGACAGAATATGATAACAGAAAATAACTGAAGGAAATATATATTTTAATAAACAAATTAAGCCAAATGATTTATATTATTTTGGTTTATCTTCTAATACGTTTAAAAATTAGAAATGCAGTGAAAATGGTATCGGTTTGCAGTATCGTATCGGCGAGTACCAAAAATGGGAGTATCGGTATCGGACTTGATCTGGAAAAAGTGGTATCGGTGCATCTTTATCTTTTATTCCGATTATGCCATTTACGTCTTTTAGCTAATCAAGAGATTTAAGAGGGCACATGTGCGTACCTGCTCTGGTCCTACATAAGAACGAGCCTATATTGAATCTGGAAATAAAGCAAAAAAAAACTAAGAAAATGATAATTAGTTCTCAGATGCCATGTCCGTAATTTATAGCAAAACAAGTTATTACTTCACCATGTGCCTGGCATCATTAACCAACACGGTTGAACGACAGATTTGTGACAATATGGTTTCGGGAAACGGTCTTGACTAGCGAGTTGATTTCTTCAACGATGCATCGTACTATGGCAGTTCAGCAGCGAGTTAAGTTGTTATACAGGAAACACATGCTTAATCGTTTTTTTGAAGCCAGCATAGATGTATCCTTAGGTGCGTTTGATATCCCACAATCCTGTGCAGCCAAAAAATAATGATGGCACCTGAATATTTCAGAACTTGCAGTTAGTGGTCATTTTGTGTTTAAATGTAAATTTGTGGCCAACATTTTCCAACTTTGATGTTGCCTGATGAAGCAGTGAGGCAACAAGTCAGCTGCCTAGGTTTTCATACGCAGCCCATGTCATGGAGCACTCTGCTAATGAGCTGACAAGTTCAATCAGGTGTGCCAGACAGGAAAAACTGGAAATGTAGTCCAGGAGAAGGATAGAGAAACACTGGACTTGGGAGAGCAGGGAGAACATGCAGTGAAGTGGCTCTAACTGTGGGTGTAGTGACATTGGAGGAGGGGGTCTGGTGGCAAGACCTTGTATGGTGAAACAATCCAGATTTCCAATTCATTCCTCAAACCTTACACAAAGCTATTTTAAGAGCTATGAAGTCTCCCACGCACACACTACAATTTAAGGGTTAGTTCATTTATTTTTCTTCAGTTTGGTAACGTCTAATGCAACCCCAGAGAAGGACAAGCAGAGTTGTTCTTGGCTGGTAGGCCGAAGAGGGTGGACGCGAGACAAACTTGCATGACTGAGACATCTATTAGCCTGAAACTTGGAGAGAAAGGCGCTCCAGACAGAGCCCACTGCCACACCCTCGCACCCACTCCCTCAAGGTGTGTTTGGATCTGATAACTACTCATATATGCCTAAACAAGAAGAATGACATGTTGCTGCTTGTTGGTCAAAATGTGATAAACAACGTCAATCACTTAAAGAGAAGAGATGGGAAGCAAAACTGTGTGGGAGAAAACTCTGAAAGAAAGAAAGCACTTGGGGCCAGTGTTCAAACTGAAGGGGGGCTGGGAGGGTCCCAGAGCCCCCTTAAGTATTAAAGGTTTAGTTCAGACAAAAATGTCAATTCTGTTATTAATTGATAACCATAATTTCGTTACAAACCTGTAAGACTTTTATTCATCTTCGGAACACCAAATTAAGATCTTTTTAATAAAATCTGAGAGCGTCCCTCCGTTGACAGCCTACACAACTACCACTTTCAAACCCCAGAAAGTAAAGACATCCATGTGACTCCAGTGGTTTTACCTCAAAAATGTTTATCCCTTTTTGAAGCGATGTGAGTGCTTTGTTTGTGAAAAAAAAACATAATTTACCACTATATTAACAAAATGTTTCCAACGCATGTTCACGAGAGCGCCACGACACATGAGTGTTATGTTGACGCGAGAGCAGGCGTTGTTGCGCGAACGCATGTTGGAGTTTAATATTTTGTAAATGAATTTGTTGTTTTTCATAAATGCGTGTCAGTGCACTTTATATTTCAAGGACAATAGAAGTAGTTCTGAAATATAAACATGTCAAAAAAAGTACTCTTCAGCTATCTGCATTTAATATCATTTAAACCATAACAAATTTTCATTTAATTGCAATTAAGTGTCGGAAATCATATTAAGTTTGCATTTAAGTACATTCTTTAAAGTAGCCTATATTTTTTCTGTAATACAAGTACACCTTTTAAAACGTGAAAAAGTGTAATATACACTCTAAAAACAAATGGTGCTAAATAGCACTAAAAGTGGTTCTTTGGCTGATAATCATAGGGGAACCACTTTAAGTGCCATATAGCACCTCACCTTTGTCAAATGGTGCTATTTAGAACCATAAGAGCACCTTAACCACCCCAAAGAACCGCTGAAGAACCAAACTGGGCTTAACAGGTTCTTAAAATGGCAGTGGTGCTATATAGCACCATAAGTACTGCAAAGAACCGCTGAAGAACCAGTTTTTTTTAGAGTGTAGGTTGGAATAGGATTCTACTATGCTTTTTACTCACTAAAGTCTCACAGGGTCGGTGTGGAGTCTGTACAACTGTCTCAACAGATTACATTTTACAAGGATGTCAGTTTCCGTTTTAGATGAGGAATATTCAGCAGAACGCGGTCTGAGCATTGACTTCTCTCTCTCTTTTGGTACATTGTTCTGTGTCAGTTACCATATGTAGGCGTATTTTCATTTAATTTGACAAGTTGAAGATACAACAGCCTTTATTTGCTTGCTCAATAGAGATCATTACATAAATCATAAAGAGACAAAACATCCAGGAAGCACCAGCACACATCTAAGCTGTCATTTCCAGTATTCTGAAACAAATGCGTATATTGAACATGACTCAGCCCTTCAAACAAAAACCTCTCGTCAAAGTATCGTCAACGTTTTTCTAAAGCCCATATTACAGTTGAGAAGAGAAAGTGGAAATATCCTTTCCTACACACTTGAACCAAGTAAATTACATGTAACAAATCAGACATAAAGTTTAAATATACAATTCTTAAAAAAATTTCTTAACACAGCATAAATGGAATCTGTTAATTAGCCCAAACTATATAATTTTATTTTTATTTTTTTATTACATTTGTTAATTTTCATACATATATATTACAAGTAAACTCATGTTGTCTTAAGAACAACCAGGCAACAACATTAATTTAAGTGTCACAAGCCTTACAACAAAACAGTTCTGTTTCACTCGAATGATAAATGTGCTAATTTGCAGTTCGGTATGCGAGTCAAATTAGTTCAGTAATCGCTGTGATTCATAAGGGGGTTGGACTAAACTGGTAGTGCTGTATATTTTTCATTCAGTAAAAAGAACCGGCTCATATAAGAGTCATTCTGAATAAGAACCAGTTCTCTGTTCCCAACCCTAATTATAATCCTGTAGCTCCACATATAACCATAATTCTGATCTTTTCTCCCCTTACTCAAACTCTTCAACAAACACCAAAACATAATCTTCAGCAGGGCCCAGTTGTTCAAAAGTAATCTAGATTAGATCTAGTAATCGGACTAGATCAAATCTTGAAAATGGGTTGTTGATTCTGAAATTAGAATTAGATTAGGAGTGTGCGATATCAGGATTTTTGATCATGAACAAATAAAATGTCTCCACAATCTGCTTTTAAAGAAATATTGTACCATTGTGCTACAGTGCATTCTTACCAGTTGCAGTTCTGCCGCCTCGGTCCCAACATACTGTACAACTCAACGTACATTCACGTCACAAGTTAACCCAGAGTTAGGGTTCGCTCACATGACATTGCAGTTATTCACAATCAGGAAAATGTATTATTTGCATGTTTTAAAGCTTTGCCGTTTTAACATTTTATTTGCACACTGTTATGACGCTTTTTTATGCGCACACTAAAAGCCTGTCAAACAGCATGTGAGTACTAAACTAAGTTATCTTTCTGTCGCATGCACACAAGGTTAACATAAACACAGTCGGTTATGTCTAAAGTGAACGAAAACAGTTGGGAGAAAACCGGATGTGTGTCTGTATATTGGATCCATGCATTCGGTCTTAAAGTGACAGCAGCCTTAAAAAAATGCTATCGATTGTCATTAATGTTAATCAAAAAACAAAAGGCAAAGAGAAATCACGGCTCTTCTATGAATTATGTAGCTTTAATAAGAATCAGAGTATATATAATTTGTTCAGTGTCTATAGTGTTTTTTAAACATTTGTTTATTTAATTTCTTACTTGAATCCATACGGTTAAATACACATACTCTGAAAAAATAAAGCACTGTTTGTTTAGTTTGTAATGTACATCTTTTTTTTTTATAACAAAGACAAAATAATGAAATAAAGATTGGATTTCATCCCATCCACCCCTAATTTGACCTTAATGGTATATTTTGTTACATTTTAAGGCTACATTTTTTAAAAGGAGAAATAAGATTTGATGTAGTGCTCAGTCCCTTGCAAAATAGTAAAAACAAACGTGAAAAAAAGTGTGTGTTATGTTATTTTTGCTTAAAATCCAGTCTTGGTTTTGATCTGGATCTGGTTTGTGTTGTTCAAAACTTTTTCAGTAAGATCGGGATACCTTTGGTCCAAATAAATCTGGATTATATTACCTTTGGTGATCCCATGCAGCAGAAGGGTGGATTTCAGGAACAAAAATTTGATAAAACTTTAAAACTGGTGAAAATATACAACATTTATAGAATGTAATATATACACACATCTATATTTTGTTCAATTAATAAAGTAGAAGTAGACATTGGGCTACCTTAAGACAATAAGTAAAGTAAAAAAGAGATATTGGCGCCATTATAATAATCCCCCCAAAAACAGCTGTCAATATCAAACCAAAAGAATTCAATTTTAAGTGCGTTTTTAATCACTGTATATAAACTACATTGGCACAATCATTAGAGATGGAAAGTAGTTTCTAACAATTGCATTCCTTATTGCATGTATATTTGTTTGTTTTTGATGTGGGTCACATAAGGGGCTACAGAAACACGTCTACAAGTTTTAATTTAAACTTCTGCGTTGTTGTCAGCGTGCAATTACACATACAGTAGCCTATACTACACACTACACATGATAGTAGGCAGTGCCCACAGGCATGTTGTTTGTGTAACCCACAGTATCAAGGCAAAACCTGAAGAAGAAGCAGCTTGTTGTGGAGAAGATTTTAAACATCTGTAATTCGACGAAGATGTGTCGTACAGATGGACATATCTTCGGACTTCCTCGGCCAGTAACTCCATAGGCTATGACCGCCACACACGGCCTATGACGTAGCTACGACGTATATTTGACGCAGAAGTATAAATCAGCCTTAAAGGCATGGGGATAGGAGGAAAAATATGTTTTCTTTCTCTTCAAATAAAGCCCTTAAAGTGACCTCACATTGACTCTTCGACCTATTGTTCTTGACATAGCTAGCAGTCAACATCATTAAGTGTAACCCCATTTGGTGCACTGGTAATACAGATTTACTTGAATAAAAATTCAATGACAGACGATGCCCTCACATCTTAAAGTTGGCTAATGTGGATTCTCAATACATGTGAGCTGATAACTTCATGCTTTCAAACATCTTTCCCCTATTACTCTGAAAGGGCCTCTATGACTTGTGTGAAAGTGTGATTATAAATGAGGCAGGTTGTTGCGCTTTCCAAAAGCTGGGCTGAGACTGAGTGACAATCTGTTATGAGTGTCTCACAGAGATCAGGTTCCAAGAGCCGCCTGGAGAGCTCGGATGAAGGGCAGACATGATGGGACACATTTACCATTTGTAGTCTTATTAGCCATCAAATCAGAACAAGCCACAATTTTGAACCCAAACCTTTGAACTGTAATCATCAGCTGAATCAGCAAACTTGTTCAAAGCATCTATCCTCACTTCAAACCGATTTGGTTGCGTAACACCGGCTTTTCACAAATTAGGGGTTTTCAAATAGGAATTGATTCGAGGATTCCTTTTTTAAACTATATTTCAATACCTGAATTTTAATTGTGGCAGCAAGCAGGAGGCAGAATTGTAATTAAAATTTGAATGTAAGGAAGAATTAAAATGTGTCAAACATTTTATAACTACTTTTTAACTAGAAAAGCAAAGTCTGAATGGATGGACGGATAGATGAATTTAGGCTTTTATTCACATATAAAATTGATCAGCTAACGTAAACAGAAGATCAACTGTGCTTGCTTGACGTGCGAGAACAAACCTCATTGTTTCTTGCTGAAGCTCAAACGTGCTGCGTAACACGAGAATGAACCTCATTGTTTCTTGCTGAAGCTCAAAGTGCTGCGTAACACGAGAATGAACCTCATTGGTTCTTGCAGAAGCTCAAATGTGCTGCGTAACATGAGAATGAACCTCATTGGTTCTTACTGAAGCTCAAACGTGCTGCGTAACACCAGAAGAACCTCATTGGTTCTTGCCGAAGCTCAAACGTGCTGTGTAACACGAGAATGAACCTCATTGGTTCTTACTGAAGCTCAAACGTGCTGCGTAACACGAGAATTAACCTCATTGGTTTTTACTGAAGCTCAAACGTGCTGCGTAACACGAGAATGAAACTCATTGGTTCTTACTGAAGCTCATACGTGCTGCGTAACATGAGAATTAACCTCATTGGTTCTTGCTGAAGCTCAGACGTGCTGCGTAACACGAAAATGAACCTCATTGGTTCTTACTGAAGCTCAAACGTGCTTTGTAACACGAGAATTAACCTCATTGGTTCTTACTGAAGCTCAAAGGTGCTGCGTAACACGAGAATGAACCTCATTGGTTCTTACTGAAGCTCAAACGTGCTGCGTAACACCAGAAGAACCTCATTGGTTCTTGCTGAAGCTCAGACGTGCTGCGTAACACGAGAATGAACCTCATTGGTTCTTGCTGAAGCTCAAACGTGCTGCGTAACACGAGAATGAACCTCATTGGTTCTTACTGAAGCTCAAACGTGCTGCGTAACACCAGAAGAACCTCATTGGTTCTTGCCGAAGCTCAAACGTGCTGTGTAACACGAGAATGAACCTCATTGGTTCTTACTGAAGCTCAAACGTGCTGCGTAACACGAGAATTAACCTCATTGGTTCTTGCTGAAGCTCAGACGTGCTGCGTAACACGAGAATGAACCTCATTGGTTCTTACTGAAACTCAAACGTGCTTTGTAACACGAGAATTAACCTCATTGGTTCTTACTGAAGCTCAAAGGTGCTGCGTAACACGAGAATGAACCTCATTGGTTCTTACTGAAGCTCAAACGTGCTGCGTAACACCAGAAGAACCTCATTGGTTCTTGCTGAAGCTCAGACGTGCTGCGTAACACGAGAATGAACCTCATTGGTTCTTGCTGAAGCTCAAACGTGCTGCGTAACACGAGAATGAACCTCATTGGTTCTTGCTGAAGCTCAAACGTGCAGCGTTACACGAGAATGAACCTCATTGGTTCTTACTGAAGCTCAAAAGTGCTGCGTAACACGAGAATGAACCTCATTGGTTCTTGCTGAAGCTCAAACGTGCTGCATAACACGAGAATGAACCTCATTGGTTCTTACTGAATTTCAGACATGCTGCGTAACACGTGAATGAACCTCATTGGTTCTTGCTGAAGCTCAAACGTGCTGCGTGACACGAGAATGAACCTCATTGGTTCTTGCTGAAGCTCAAACGTGCTGCGTAACACGTGAATGAACCTCATTGGTTCTTACTGAAGCTCAAAAGTGCTGCGTAACACGAGAATGAACCTCATTGGTTCTTACTGAAGCTCAAAAGTGCTGCGTAACACGAGAATGAACCTCATTGGTTCTTACTGAAGCTCAAACGTGCTGCATAACACGAGAATGAACCTCATTGGTTCTTGCTGAAGCTCAAACGTGCTGCGTAACACGAGAATTAACCTCATTGGTTCTTACTGAAGCTCAAACGTGCTGCGTAACACGTGAATGAACCTCATTGGTTCTTGTTGAAGCTCAAATGTGCTGCGTGACACGAGAATTAACCTCATTGGTTCTTGCTGAAGCTCAAACGTGCTGCGTAACACGAGAATTAACCTCATTGGTTCTTACTGAAGCTCAGACATGCTGCGTAACACGTGAATGAACCTCATTGGTTCTTACTGAAGCTCAGACATGCTGCGTAACACGTGAATGAACCTCATTGGTTCTTGTTGAAGCTCAAATGTGCTGCGTGACACGAGAATTAACCTCATTGGTTCTTGCTGAAGCTCAAACGTGCTGCGTAACACGAGAATTAACCTCATTGGTTCTTACTGAAGCTCAAACGTGCTGCGTAACACCAGAAGAACCTCATTGGTTCTTACTGAAGCTCAAACGTGCAGTATTACACGTGAATGAACCTCATTGGTTCTTGTGGAAGCTCAAACGTGCTGTGTAACACGAGAATGAACCTTATTGGTTCTTGCTGAAGCTCAAACGTGCAGCGTAACATGAGAATGAACCTCATTGGTTCTTACTGAAGCTCAAACGTGCTGCGTAACACGAGAAGAACCTCATTGGTTCTTGCTGAAGCTCAAACGTGCAGCGTAACACGAGAATTAACCTCATTGGTTCTTACTGAAGCTCAAACGTGCTGCGTAACACGAGAAGAACCTCATTGGTTCTTACTGAAGCTCAAACGTCCTGCGTAACACGAGAATAACCTCATTGGTTCTTACTGAAGCTCAAACGTGTTGCGTTACCTGAGAATGAACCTCATTGGTTCTTGTGGAAGCTCAAACGTGCTGCGTTACATGAGAATGAACCTCATTGGTTCTTTTGGAAGCTCAAACGTGCTGCGTTACATGAGAATGAACCTCATTGGTTCTTGTGGAAGCTCAAACGTGCTGCGTTACATGAGAATGAACCTCATTGGTTCTTTTGGAAGCTCAAACGTGCTGCGTTACATGAGAATTAACCTCATTGGTTCTTACTGAAGCTCAAACGTGCTGTGTAACACGAGAATGAACCTCATTGGTTCTTACTGAAGCTCAAACGTCCTGCGTAACACGAGAAGAACCTCATTGGTTCTTACTGAAGCTCAAACGTGCTGCGTAACACGAGAAGAACCTCATTGGTTCTTACTGAAGCTCAAACGTGCTGCGTTACATGAGAATGAACCTCATTGGTTCTTGTGGAAGCTCAAACGTGCTGTGTAACACGAGAATGAACCTCATTGGTTCTTACTGAAGCTCAAACATGCTGCGTTACATGAGAATGAACCTCATTGGTTCTTGTGGAAGCTCAAACGTGCTGCGTGACACGAGAATGAACCTCATTGGTTCTTACTGAAGCTCAAACGTGCAGTATTACACATGATTAACCTCATAGGGTCTTGCTGAAGCTCAAACGTGCTGCGTTACATGAGAATGAACCTCATTGGTTCTTACAGAAGCTCAAACGTGCTGCGTAACATGAGAATGAACCTCATTGGTTCTTACAGAAGCTCAAACGTGCTGCGTAACATGAGAATTAACGTCATTGGTTCTTGCTGAAGCTCAAACGTGCAGCGTTACATGAGAATTAACATCATTGGTTCCTGCTGAAGCTCAAACTGGCAGCGTTACACGATAATTAACCTCGTTGGTTCTTGTGGAAGCTCAATAGTGCTGCGCAACACACAAGAATGAACCTTATTGGTTCTTGCTGAAACTCAAACGTGCTGCGTAACACATGAGAATGAACCTCATTGGTTCTCGCACGTCAAGCAAACATGTTTGTGCTGAGGAATGTTTATAGAAGCTTAAATTTAATCTCTGTTCATTATATAAAGCGATCAAGTCTCTTTGGAAAATTAGGATTTAAGCGCTCAATTCTTATAGAATAGATTTTACGATTTTTTAATGAACTTTTTGAAGCAAGTGGTAATTGCGTGAACTGTGAATGGAGGGACATAAATCTCTTACATTCAAACATCTTGATTTGCATTTAGAAGATAAATGAAGGTAAATGATGACAGAATATTTAAATTTTTTGGTGAACAAATTCTTCAAATAAAATAACATTTTATCTTATAAATGTATTGCTTTATTTCAAAATTGTATAGGTAATGAGTGTGGGAAGTTCACATCCCCTTGACAGCCTCCTGTGCTGCTCCATATTGCTGGTGGTGTTCTCACCACTGCTTAATGTTCCACAGGAAGTGATCTCATTAAACAGGCTCACTTAATCCTTCTGTGAGGTCCTGTGGGAGGCTGCCTCTGACCCCTGCATTGACATGGGCCACAATTCTCCTCCACTGGAAAACTCGCTCTTTAGCTGTCACAATTGTTTGTTTTTGCTTTGAGAATCTCAGACACTATTCCCATTCCTGGCTTCCTGATTAATATTTTACTGTTATTAGAGGTGAAGTTACAATTACATGATTTCTCACACTCTGAGGGGGCTTAAATAGGCCTATGAGAGTACCAGTTCCCAGTGTTTAGAGCCCCATCAGCCTCGTAAACGAGAAAGGGGGGTTTAAGTAACTTCTGGTTGCAATTTGAAGATGCTTTTTTTAGCCATCCTTAAATGTGGGAAGTCAAAGTCATCAAGCTGGGGGCGTCTGTGGGAAGCAGAGAAGATTTGAAAGGAGGAAAAAAATCCATTTGAGGGTTTTTCCCGCTTAGAGGGAGAAAGTCAGGAAACATGGTTTGTAGAAAGATATGATTCCTTATAGGCACTAGATTGATGCAACATGTCAGTGTAAAGAAACAAGCTCACACACTAAACTGCAGGAAACTGCCACACCGCACACAGCAAATCTGTAATGAGGCAATTGAAAAACACATGACTACAGAGATAGTCCTGGAGCACAACCAAAGTCTACAGTTAAGGGAACGGGTAACATGTTCGCCTTTGCTGTACATAAAGTGGATGGGTACAGATTGTAGCCCACTGTAGTTCCCATAGCTCTTGCATGCTGAATGGAAACTGGACAGACGTCATGCTTCAGAACAGCTGCCCAGAACTGATTAAATAATGCGTGCCAACATGCTGCCCATGAGGACTGTTTTGCATTTTGTTATATTGAAGTTGGACAAGAATGCTCGATGAACCCATTGCTTTGTGCTCTCCAGCAAAGAATTGATTTGTCTTGAGAATATCTGTTGCTCAACTGGATGTGCATTTGAGCATTTGAGATGTCTAAATGAGAAGTTGAGCCACTAAGCAAGAGATTGTGGTAAGTAAAACATGAACGCTACAGGTGTATGCAGAATGAGACATGCCCTTCAGGGCACTTTTGAAATGTGATCTACCATCAGATGCTGGTCATGCTTTGCACACAGTGTGGTAAATTGCTGTGGGTCGATGTTAAATGTGTATTTTAATCTACAATAAGTCCTCTTCAAAAACACAATTCCCACATGTCAGTCACAGAGAGGGAGAAGGAAAACTTAAAAGAACAATGTTAACGTAAAAGACAAATGGCGCACTGTAGCTGATATCAGATAGCCGTACAAAAGAGTGGGGGGAAACCTGCGCCGACAGAAGATCTCGCTAAGAGGCACGGCCGAGAGTTTGAGAGATTTCAGGGAGGCTTTTAGTTGTAAGTGATCCCTGCGTTTCAGGCCAAGTTCATTTTCACGCATGTTCTGGTCAGTAACAGGTGGCGGGAGTGTAGCAGCAGCTTTGCACTTTACGCATGTTCTCTGTTCTTTTCCATCCTGGGAGTGGAATCCCTTAAAAAGATCTTCTGCCACTCATATGGTCATTCTTAGTAAAGCTATGATTACTACACAAAACATTGTTGCTCAAATGAATATGTAAAGCATGCATGTACAACGATCATTCTCGTTTTCAGATGGGATCAAAGTCCCCCTCCTCAAACACACACACTTACTCTCAGTCAGGGTAAATAGAGCAGGCAATGGCTCCATGCTCGAGCGCTTTCACAGTGTGTCCGCAGGGGGATTGCAGTACACAGACCTCAGGACCGGTCATGCTGGCTTTCTGTAAAACTGTGGGAAAGTGCTGCTCTCTTTTCCACTGCTTATTTGAACCAATCTTTTTATAAATGGACTTTCACAGTCCATGCTAGCCCAAAACCCTCAAGTCAAATCAGGCCTTATTACATCCATATCTCAAGAGGCTGGAGTGAAGAGGGAAGAGGTGCCAAAGGCCATGCATTTTTTCCATTCACTACCCATGGAAAAAAATCTAGCGTGCCTTAGATTTGACTTTTAACCCCAGATGTTTACGAAAGCTATAAATGAGAGAGGCTGTTCGGGGGAAAAAAATGTTATAGCAGTCATATCGTTACGGCTGTGCATGTTTTTTCAAATGTTAAAGTAATCCAAGTTGTTGTCAGTCATAACAGAACCTTGAAATGCCTGACACTTTTTTAGAAGACTATGCTGGCAAAAATCCTCCACAGTGTCATAAACCTCTGAGATTAGTACGTCACAGGCCAGACATGATTTAACCACAAAAGATATTGGGTTCAGTCGACGATTAAATAACTGCTGTGCTCTGAACTCTCCAATAACACAAAGTCCTATCAGAACTCAAAATGGTGGTTCATTGTTATTTCTAGTGAGAGATCCCAGACATTGTGCATATGCTGCTTGTGTTAGGATAGTTCCAAAACAACATACAATGGATCCAAAGCTCCAACAGGTGGCTAGATAACACAGCTCTTAACTCTGGATCTATCTCTGTAAGGTTTTGCTTGGTTTTGGTTGAAAACAGATTGTTGCCAAATCTTGCTTGATGAGCAGATCAAAGGCAGACTCTTGAGCTCTCGCAGGCATATTGATGTTTTCAAGTATTCTTGATATTAATCGCCAACAATAACATGCTTGAACCAATGCAGGAATTAGGGAGCATAACCGATGTCTTCTTTCACCATATTTTCTTCATTTTATTTTGCAGGGATCTCCGAATACGTTACGACTGTTTCTGAAGTGAGTGTACAGGTGAAATTCGAAAAATGTTAATATTAAGCAAAAGTTAATTTATTTCAGTAATTCAACTTAAAAGGTGAAACTAATATATTATATAGACTCATTACATGCAAAGTGAGATATTTCAAGCCTTTATTTGTTATAATTTGGATGATTATGGCTTACAGCTTATGAAACCCCCAAATTCAAAATTATAATATTGTGAAAAGGTTTCATAACTGTAAGCCCTAATCATCAAAATTATAACAAATAAAGGCTTGAAATATCTCACTTTGCATGTAACGAGTCTATATAATATATTAGCATCTTTTTGAATTACTGAAATAAATTAACTTTTGCACAATATTCAAATTTTTCGAGTTTCACCTGTATTTGATTACATGGAGTGGTATTTGATTTAAAATACTTTTTTTACGTTAGATGTTTCTGTATAATTAAACATTTACAATTGAACATTCATATTGAGAATTTACTTAGTTTCCTCGTAAAGTCTCCCTACAAATAAACCCCAGGGAGTAAGTCTCCCTTTACAAAAAGTTACTTTCTGAACATTAAAACCTGATGTCAATCTAAATCCTAAATAAAAAAACACACAGCAGTGTCTTAAATCAATCTCTGCTGGAAGATGATGATTGTAAAGGTCTTCATCATCTCATTCTTTCCCACTCTGCAGGAAAGAGCCACTCTTTCATTCCTCTTCCCCTGTCTGTCTCCATGAATTTGATCTGATTGTTTTATCATACTAGGCTTCCCATATTTCTCTCGCCATCTTGAAACTATCACATGGAACGAAATGCAGGCTCTGAAAAAGAAAAGAGGCTTCACAATAGACTCTATTCTTTGTCTCAGTGTTTTTGTGTATTCTTGGAATCTCTCGCTTAGACATACCAGCAGCTGTCACAGGCTCAGTCTCATTGGTTTGGCCAGGAGCTGCATTACGCTATTAATGAATGATTAGTGTCAAATATCTGGCCTGTGCCGCCTTCTACAAACTGTGGGAAATAGGCAAAGCGGAGTGCATCTGATCCCAAGCTCAGTTTAGAGTTTCCTCAAACTAGCTCCACAAATTAGGAGGAACAGAGAGAACCAGGGGAACTAGGCTTAACTTGAAATAACAACTCAACAAAATGGCATTTGATGGTGATAATCACAGTCCCCTTGACAACTGGAAGCACTCCAAACCCCTTTCTGCCAAGTGGGAGAGAACAAAAACTAAAGAAAATCTCTGCTTTTAAATCCTATTCTCAGAGAGCTTTTCCAGCTTGGTGCAAAGAAGTTCATTGCGACCACACAGGTGTAGTTACTAGAGATATTCAGTGTCTGCTCTGATACGACTATAGTATGACATGTTTTTAAACTGTTAATAATGGGAAGCATGTACTTTTTCTTTTAGTGAGAGCAAAAAGATATATTGTGCACTTGCACCTGAGCCAGTTGGTCTGATGTACCAAGAGCCTGAGCCAAACCGTAGCTCATATGAGATGGTCAACAAGTGGAACAGAACTTGTAAAATTCCTTTCAATATCCCTGGCCCTCAGAAACTGAGATAAAATACGAAGAGAAAATTTATTACATGTAATTGTAGCTATAAATCAAATTTTGCAAGAAGGAGCTTTCAAGTAAAAATGCCTTCATGGAACACTGCTTTACTCGACAGACATTTTCTTATCCCAATTTAATATTTACAATCATTTCAACTGAAGAGGAATGATTTGTTTTACAGACCTGTTAAAACCAGGTTTAGGAAACATTGTGAAACAACTGGGCCAGAGATAGATAGGCATCATGTGCTTTGGTTGGACACAATACTCATAACGGGTGGATGCTTGTGCAATGTTTCAGCACAAGACAAAGAAAACCTGTAAGTACACACACACACACAAACGCACACGTTTAATTGGCCGTCTACATGGGGACATTCCAAAGAGATTATTAATATTATGCTGTTTTACAGATTAAGAGTCTCCAGATGTTGCCAAAAAGGCGGTTCTATCAGTTTTAACACAATTCTGTGTAAAAATGTCTTCAAAATATGGTTGAGTAGTTGCAAAAACACACACACACATAAAGTAGACTGAAAGATCAGCCTGTTCTCACCCAAATGCGTCTCTATAGCACGCAGTGTGTTTATCGTGCAATTTATACGCGAAAATGAGTTTTTACGTGGATATGATACGCAGTTTTGCGCGTGCATATGATACGCACTTAATTTCGTGATATACACACGCACCCCACACCACTAATCCTACCTTGTGCTGGAACTAAAGAACTCTGCAGACCCGCTCATAAGGAGTGCGAATGTCCCCATCCGCACAGGCCGCAAATGGAAGGTGCAAGCAGAGGTGGATCGCGCCATCGCCAGTCTGCAACACCGAGAAGTGATGGGGGCTGTCCAGACCAGTCGTGCTGGGCTGGGCTGGGGAGCAGTGCAGCAATTCTGGTCCAAAGCCACCAAGAGACAGCAGAAGACCATGGTGGTGGACGAAATCACCAGACTGGAGAAGGAGCGCTACCATCTGAAGGCAATATCCCAGGGCACGCAAGGAGCCTGGACGAGATGGGATGCTACCATCAACAGGCGTGTCACCTGGGCGGATATCTGGAGGACGCCTCAATCCAGGCTCAGTTTCCTGTTGAGGGCGACCTACGACACACTTCCATGCCCTAGGAACCTCACGCTGTGGTATGGTGATGAAGTAGGCTGTCATCTGTGTGGGAGCGCCAAGGCAAGTCTCCGACACACCTTGTCGGGATGCAGAGTGGCACTGACCCAGGGACGCTTCAGGTGGCGCCATGATACAATCCTGACGAAGCTGGCCGAGATCCTGGAGGGCTGTAGGGTGGCAGCAAACCAGTCACCAGCAATAGAAGAGCATGCCCTGACAGGATTTGTAAAGCCTGGTGGTACACACCTATTTCCTGCGCAGAAGAAGAGCAGCATGCTCGCACCAGGTAAAGAGTGGCAGATGCTGGCAGACCTCAGGAAACAGCTGGTCTTTCCAAGAGAGATCATGACTACCACTCTCCGACCAGACATAGTCATGTGGTCCACAGTGGCGAAGCGGGCCCTCCTCATCGAGCTTACCATCCCTTGGGAGGAGAATATGGCAGCAGCCCACGAAAGGAAGCATCAGAAGTACGCCGAGTTAGCAGCGGAGTGCAAAGATGCTGGCTGGAAAGCAACCGTTCACCCTGTGGAGATCGGCCGTCGAGGCTTCGTGGGCAAAGCAGCAGTCCAGCTGCTACATGGAGTGGGCGTAACAGGCTCAAGTCTGAGGAAAGCCACGGGGGTGCTGGGAGAGGAAGCGGAGAAAGGGAGCTATTGGCTTTGGTTGAGGAGGAAAGAAATGGGGTGGGGATCATCACCCCAGTGAAGGCAGCTGCAGGGGGTGGCGGGGAGACGTCCCCAGCATGCCACCGGCCCCCCCGCCTGGAGATGTACTGGTCATGGGGGCGAAACATCAATGAACGGCGGTGTCCAGCTGATGACCCTGCAGCTGTCCCAAAGGCACCGGAGGAGGTGCGACAGGCTGGAAAGCCATAGCAGGTAATGCCACCTCACCTGTACAACAAACTGAACACCCTGGGCAACCAGTGACTCCTGCGAAAGGGCAGGTGACAGCCAGGAAAGCCTGGTGGACAGCTGGGAAAGACCAGTTGACGGCGGGAAAGAACGCACTAGGAGTGGGCGGCTAGTCACCCTACCCACTAGCGACCTGGTAGCCCCAGGACGCGCCACCCTTGACTACGAAGCAACAAAAGAAAAAACAGCCCGGGGGCCCTCCGAGAGGCGGGATGGAAGATGGGCCCACAAGGACGGACCAAATGGCAACGACAGGAACGAATAACGACAACGAGAAAATCCTCCGGAAGTGTGCGTGTGGATGGGAGAAGGTGACGTCAAGCAGGGGGCTGCGTATCCATCAAGGGAAGATGAAGTGTATGAAGCAGGCAGACCAGCAACCTCGCACTGCTCAGGAAGCAGGTCAGACGACAGGGTCCAGAAGCCGGGAGTGCAACCACAGTGCTGCAGGACCCACTGGTGCTGAGTCTCCTGAAGTGGCAGAAGGAAACCCCATGATGGAGAAGGTACCCTGCGAACACGAGGACACCAACCCACCAGAGGCACACCCGACAAAGCCAATAAGAAAGCAGCCAGGTAGGCGCGATAAGATCAAATGGCCAAAAGCGAATGACCGGGTGGCGTGGCAGAGTCTGGATGCTGACGTGAGCCAACTTTTGGAGCTGGCGTTGAGAGGGAGCGTCGAGAGGAAACTGAACATCATTGGGGACATCATCTTCGAGGTATGCAGAGAGAGGTTTGGCGTGGTCAGTAAGAAAGAGCCCACAGTCCCAGGCAAAGGAAGAAGAGAGAGAGAGATTGAACAGCTCATTAAAGCAAGGCGCCAGCTCCGTCGGAACTGGAGGAAGGCTGCATCTCAGGAGAAGGAAGGTCTGAAGGTCCTGTGGGACGAGGTCAGACAAAACCTCGCCAGGCTGAGGAGAGTGGAGAGGATTAGAAGGAGGAGGAAGAGAAGAGAGAAAGAGAGAACCAACTTTTTCAGAGATCCCTTCAAGTATGCCCGGCAGTTGTTGGACGAGAAGAGAAGTGGCAAGTTGAACGTCAGTAAGGAGGAGCTGGAGCAATACATCAAGAGCCAGTATAGTGACGACAAACGAGCATCACAGCTTGGTTCTCCAGGGTATGTACCACGGCCAGCCCCCCCAACTTTACCGTTCGACAGTTCTCCACCTAAGTTGCGAGAAGTGGAGGAGGTAATCAAGAGGGCAAGGTCAGCATCAGCCCCAGGGCCGAATGGACTTCCCTACAAGCTCTACAAGAACTGCCCGCAGGTTGTCAAGGTACTGTGGAAGCTAATGAAAACAGCTTGGAGGAAGCAGCAAGTCCCGGCAGAGTGGCAGCAAGCAGTCGGTGTATTTATTCCCAAGGAGCAGAACTCCCAGACCATCAGCCAGTTCAGAAGCATTGCTTTGTTGAATGTAGAGGGAAAGGTTTTCTTCTCTGTTCTGGCAAGGAGAATGACCAACTTTCTCATGGCAAATGGGTACATCGACACGGGCTGCCAAAAGGCTGGAATCCCCGGCTTTCAAGGATGCATTGAGCACTCTTCTCTGATTTGGGATCAGATCCAGCGTGCCAGGAGAGAGAAGAGTGATGTGCATGTGGTTTGGTTGGACCTGGCCAACGCATATGGCTCAGTTCCACACACGTTGATTGACTTCGCCTTGGAGTTCTTCCATGTCCCGGGTTGTGTAAAGAACATCATCGGCAGATACTTTAGCAACCTGCACATGTGCTTTACGCTAGAGGGCTACACGACAGGATGGCAGCAGTTAGAACGTGGAATTGCGATGGGGTGCGCCATCTCCCCTATCCTGTTTGTGATGGCTTTCGAGGTAATCCTCATAGGGGCCAGGCAGGTGGTTGGAGGTATCAAATTACCATCGGGCGTGAGGCTACCACCCTTGAGGAGCTACATGGACGACGTGACAAGCATCCTTCAAACGGCTCCTTGTACAACCAGGCTCCTCAGGCGTTTTGATGAACTTCTCACATGGGCGAGGATGAAGGTCAAGGCGGAAAAATCAAGAAGCCTGTCGATAAGGAAAGGCATAGTGCAAGTCCAGGACAGCTTCGTCGCAGGAGGGGAGCCCATTCCACGGCTGGACGAAAAACCACTGCGAAGCCTGGGGAGGCAGTACACGGCAGACTTGTCAGACAGGCAGATGGTAAAGATAACCAAACAACAACTCGCAGAAGGTCTGGCAAAGATTGAGCAGAGTCAACTGCCCGGGAAGCACAAGGTGTGGTGCTACCAGCACATCCTGTACCAACGTATCCTGTGGCCCCTGAAGGTCTGTGAAATCGCTTCATCACATGTCAGCAAAATGGATAGTCTAGCCAACAATTACATCCGCAAGTGGTTAGGCTTGCCCCGATGCTTTTCAGATGCAGGTCTGTTCGGTCGGAGCATGCTGGAGCTCCCTTTCAAATCCATCAGCCTAGGATATAAGCAGGAAAAGGCTCGCCTTGTGCTGGAACTAAAGAACTCTGCAGACCCGCTCATAAGGAGTGCGAATGTCCCCATCCGCACAGGCCGCAAATGGAAGGTGCAAGCAGAGGTGGATCGCGCCATCGCCAGTCTGCAACACCGAGAAGTGATGGGGGCTGTCCAGACCAGTCGTGCTGGGCTGGGCTGGGGAGCAGTGCAGCAATTCTGGTCCAAAGCCACCAAGAGACAGCAGAAGACCATGGTGGTGGACGAAATCACCAGACTGGAGAAGGAGCGCTACCATCTGAAGGCAATATCCCAGGGCACGCAAGGAGCCTGGACGAGATGGGATGCTACCATCAACAGGCGTGTCACCTGGGCGGATATCTGGAGGACGCCTCAATCCAGGCTCAGTTTCCTGTTGAGGGCGACCTACGACACACTTCCATGCCCTAGGAACCTCACGCTGTGGTATGGTGATGAAGTAGGCTGTCATCTGTGTGGGAGCGCCAAGGCAAGTCTCCGACACACCTTGTCGGGATGCAGAGTGGCACTGACCCAGGGACGCTTCAGGTGGCGCCATGATACAATCCTGACGAAGCTGGCCGAGATCCTGGAGGGCTGTAGGGTGGCAGCAAACCAGTCACCAGCAATAGAAGAGCATGCCCTGACAGGATTTGTAAAGCCTGGTGGTACACACCTATTTCCTGCGCAGAAGAAGAGCAGCATGCTCGCACCAGGTAAAGAGTGGCAGATGCTGGCAGACCTCAGGAAACAGCTGGTCTTTCCAAGAGAGATCATGACTACCACTCTCCGACCAGACATAGTCATGTGGTCCACAGTGGCGAAGCGGGCCCTCCTCATCGAGCTTACCATCCCTTGGGAGGAGAATATGGCAGCAGCCCACGAAAGGAAGCATCAGAAGTACGCCGAGTTAGCAGCGGAGTGCAAAGATGCT
This sequence comes from Phoxinus phoxinus, assembly GCF_949152265.1. NCBI lineage: Eukaryota > Metazoa > Chordata > Actinopteri > Cypriniformes > Leuciscidae > Phoxinus > Phoxinus phoxinus. The sequence continues at coordinate 18,735,585 of NC_136876.1, read as the reverse complement.
GGCTGGAAAGCAACCGTTCACCCTGTGGAGATCGGCTGTCGAGGCTTCGTGGGCAAAGCAGCAGTCCAGCTGCTACATGGAGTGGGCGTAACAGGCTCAAGTCTGAGGAAAGCCACGGGGGTGCTGGGAGAGGAAGCGGAGAAAGGGAGCTATTGGCTTTGGTTGAGGAGGAAAGAAATGGGGTGGGGATCATCACCCCAGTGAAGGCAGCTGCAGGGGGTGGCGGGGAGACGTCCCCAGCATGCCACCGGCCCCCCCGCCTGGAGATGTACTGGTCATGGGGGCGAAACATCAATGAACGGCGGTGTCCAGCTGATGACCCTGCAGCTGTCCCAAAGGCACCGGAGGAGGTGCGACAGGCTGGAAAGCCATAGCAGGTAATGCCACCTCACCTGTACAACAAACTACCCAAGCGTATAATACACACGCACCCTACCCCACCCTAAACCCAACCATGTGCTATCCATGCGTATACTATGCACGTAAAAACTCATTTTCGCGTATATATTACACGATAAACACACTGCGTGCTATATAGACGCATTTGGTGAGATCGGGTTGGAAAGATATATGGATAAAGAAAGCTCTCTTCTCTGTCTCTGTTCTGCAGGTTGTGCGCAGCAGGGCTTGAAAAAGCTGCCATACAACAGCTAAGAGGAATGGATTCAGAAGAGACTGCGAGATGGCTGTGCTGTCTGTGCCGAGACAAAGGGAGGATTTGGCAGAGGGTTGCGCCTGCATCAAAAAGGCCTGTTTATTGGACCTCTCCCCTTTCCTCACACAAGCTCGCAGTAGAGCTGTACTGCTGAGAAGGAAGACGGAGACCACACAGGGTGCACCAAAGAACTCTGCCCACAGTTCTGTTTACAGTTACATGCCACATTGGAGCAGTTTCTTCTTTTTAGTCCACCCCGCTCCAATCTTTTCTGTCCCTTTCTCAGATGAGGCTTTTTGGGGTTTTATATATCTCTCTGAATGAGTGCTCAATGTTTACCTCAGAGTAACATGGGCACCGTGAGAAAACCACGTTTCTCATGCTGGGCGCTATGCAATTTTTGCCGCCTGAAGACTTCTTTCATCATAGGGCAAAAATGGTCCTAGATCACTTAGTGTGATTGATTTGTGAATACCTTTACAATGAATATTAGTGATTTTCAGGGTCGGGTCGCAGTCCTTCAGACTATCAATAGGAGCACCTATTTATCTAATTCATAAGCTCTTGATTTCAATCATATTAAGATTTAATGGATCCAATTTAATTTGGGTTTATTTTAATTATAATGTCCATTTTTCCATATATGAAATGAATGATCTCTTAGAGAATGGTTCTTGGTACATTATGAAAATATGGATTTAAAAAAATGTAACAACAGGGTTTTTATAGATGCTATTACTACAACAACTACAAATAAATAACACTAGCTTGAAACCTTAAATAGCAGTTTTTTGTAAAACTGTTAATACAACAATTACATAATACAATACACAATTATAAACCAAACACTTCAGTTATAGCCATCAGCCTGTAAGCATGCATCAGGCTCTTGCAATAAACGAACAGCTAATTGCATTGTGTCACTCATTAACAGTATGATGGAGAATGAAAACAAATGCCAGCATTACTACAGCAACTGTGAGTAAATGAATGTGTAAATATACAAGGACAAATCTTTAGAGGAACTCAAACAGTTTACATGTGTACATAGGGTGTAAGTTTTTAAGAATCAATATTAGATTTGTTCAAACGAAGATCTCAATTAGCCTGAAAATCTATGCTACTGTGGATGCAACATAAAACTCTTCATATTTAGCCTTCACATGAGTATAAGCAGTTCATGACCTCTTTTTGCTCAATATGCTCTCATACCTTTTCCAGGCAAAACATTGCTGAAATCAGCACAATACCTTGCATGGGTTTATGCAGTGCCATTTCTATTGTATAGGTAAATGAGGATTTCAGATCACTGGTGGTTTAAAACATCCGTCAATCAAGAACAGTCTAAGTCAAATATCACACATGCCTGATTTAAATGACACACAATTTGCCTTTGGTTCTATCTTCAAACTGTATAAGGAATGAATCAAAAAAGCTTCACGCTTGTGCTTGCTTGCCTCGGTACAGAAACTAGACTAATATTTTTAGAAGTGATATATGCTCAGTCCGAGCTGTCAGCTACCAAATGAGAGGAACTGAGAGAGTTGAATTCCCAAAGGCTGGTACTTTACACTTTATGCGTTACGCTGTGGGCCACTAAGAAGAATTTGAGATGCTTTGAAGACATTTCTGGTCCTTAAATGACAAATCTGACAACATACAGTACCTGTCAACAGTTTGGAAACATTATAACTTTAAGCTTCTATAAGAAAGAAGCCTCTTATGATCACCACGGCATTTATTGAATCAAAATTACAGTAAAAACCTGTATTAACAAGTATAACTGTATTCTATTTAGATATGTAAAATGTGTTTAAAATGTGATTTATTCCTGTGATTAAAGCTGTATTTTCAGCATCATTACTCCAGTCTCCAGTGTCACATGATCCTTCATAAATCATTCTGATATGATGATTTGATGCTCAGGTTACATTTATAATTATTTTATTATTTATCTATATTAAAAGTTGTGCTGCTCAACATTTTTGTGGAAATGGTTATATATATATTTTCATGATTCTTTAATGAATAGAAAGTTCAATAAATAGCATTTATTAAATTGATTAATTACATTTATTAAAGTATTTATTAAATATAAATGTTTTGAAACATTATAAATGTCTTTACTATCCCTTTTGTTCAATTCCTTGAATAATAATAGTATTAATGTCTTGTCTTTTTTTAAGAGTTTCTTGAGCATCAAATCACCATATTAGAATAACTTCTGATGGGTCATGTGACACTGGAATAATGATGATGAAAATTCAGCTTTGCACATGAATAAATTACATTAAATGTATGAATTAAGTTTAAATGTATTAAAAGAGAAAACCATTATTTTAAATTGTAATAGTATTTTAAAAATGTACTGTTTTACTGTATTTTTGACATGGTACTGTCAGCTGCAGGAGGGGTTTGTTAAAGGAAAATAGTGTGGGAAAAAAAACATGAAAAAAGTCAAAATGGGAAGATGCTGACAGGATCAGGTAGAGTAAGTTTGCTTTTCTCACAAAAGCACAAGCTCTTATCAGGCAATGTGCATCAAGGATTTAGAAAACATAGGGGTGTCGCAAGAGATTACAAATCCAACTGTTCTGTCATTTTGATTTAATATCTCGCCTATGGATGCCTCTGAGGCATTTTCTAAATCTCAGCCTTGCTATATGCCTTGTGTTCATCAGTGACAGAGGAAACTGTCCCACATCCTCACAGCTCTCAATTCCCACGCTAAACCCGCAGACCTAATGGGAACATTTAGATCAGGACCCTGTTGAGTTCCCAAAGGCTTGCGGTGTAGTATGTACAGAGAGAGCATCCCAGGCACACGGGGAGAGGGAAAAAACAGAGTTCTCATATAGTGACCTTGCTGAGACTCGTGTTGTGTTGAAATTACAACATGGGAGGAAGTTCACACACCAAAACAGTTTTCATCCATGCTTGACCAAGGCCACATCATGAGCTTATCTCTCCCACATTGATCCCAACCGTGGAGAGGAGCTTTCCCACACTAACACCCCCCTCCTGAAACGCAAATAAACCCAGAGCCTGACATCTGCTCCTCTTTCAACCTCATCCTGCTACTAATTTTTCGAGACCACGGTACAGTGCTCAAGCAGCATCCGAGCAAAGTCTGCAAGACAGAAAAGCATTGGAAGTTAAATACAGAAATCTGGTATTGGCAGTTAGCTCATGACAAGACTGGGAGGAGGATTATCTAAGTTTGGGATTTTGAGTCATGGAACAGAAGATGTATTGTTGCAGCATGCTGTAGGTGCCAGGCTGTTATTCAAGCATCGAAACTCATACGTGTCCACACAACCCATGTGTTTGTGTCATCAGAAGCTCTTGACATAAGTGCTGTGCCTCTTTAAAAAAAGCTGTTAGCACTGTAAACAATCCTCTGTATTAAGAGGACAGACCATCAGAGATGGAAGCAAGAGGCCTGATTAAGGAGATGGAAGATTAAGTAAAAAACAAAGAGATCAATGTAAAGTTAAGACTACTTGAAGCACAGTATAAATAGTGTGCTTCAAGAGTTGTATAATATTCCAAATATGACTGAACTTTCTCACATCCTCAATTACTACAAGCACTTTAATGTAAAATTAAGTAAATCATTTTAAAAAGTAAATTAAACCGTTTTTGTCCATGGAATGAAATTCCGTGGTGTCCAGTGTTGTTTTGGACCCTATATGGACTTTAAGTGTATGCACAGATTTTTTTTTTTTTTTTTTTTTTTTGAGTTGCAAATATGGACAGTTGGTGGCGCTAGAACAATTGAGTTAGAGACTCCAAAATCGGTATAGTTAATGTTGAGATCTGTGTGCCACATTTTATAAGTTTCCCGCAAGCTGTTCTATGGGCTGCCATAGACTCAAAAGCAGAACAAGAAGAAGAAAGACGAACACTAATGATTCTTCTTAAAGTCATTTACTACCGTGTACAACACATCAATACAACCTTACCATCAACTTCTCAAAACACGTAATACTCCAGGGCAAATTCATGTCTTAACCTGTGATTGACCTTTAGTTCTCCAGCTGTCTTCTCTATCCTCTAAACTAAAAACATCTAATAAATACATTTGCTTAATCAGCTTAGGGGGAGAAAGCCTTCAGTCATTTAACAGCTGAATGCCTGTGACCACTAAAAAGTTCAGGAACAAACAAAGGTTTAAATATTTTAAAACTTTTTTATTATTATTACATGAAATCCCTGCATTTATTTATTCTTGATTTCAAAGAATGCCAAATTCACAATGCATACTTGTGGCAAAAGCAGTGTGAGGTTGGTGTTCAAAGTGAACAACCACAGATGCCGAGTGTTTCCACAATGATCTTCTCCTGCCCTCCAGCTGTGTTTAAACTGAAAGTACTATGAGGAGAAAACCCAGCCATGATCACCCATAGAGAAGGACCATCCACAGGGAAAAAAGGCTTTGAAGGAAACATGGAATGGTGTTTTTAACCCATTTTACAACCATGAAAGTCATATTTCCAAATAAAACTGAACATTTAATGATAATAAATGAGGAATGGGAACTGATACTATTAATCATCAAAGCTTTATTAAGGACACATGATCCAAAACGCAAACAGTAACAAAACACAAACACTAACAGTAACAGACTAATAAAATAAAATAAAAAACAAACACACAATATCACGTTTACATAACGGCTAATACGTCGATGGTTCCACATGGAGAACCTCACTGAACTTTGGGCCGCGGTTCGTCAGTTTTGAAATGAAATAATAACCCAGGAATTCATTTTATTGTAAAAACAAGTGATCTTTCTATGTCAGGTGGTTGGGGAGGGTTAAAAAAACAATGGCTTATTTCCACTTTCCTGGGAATTGGGTACAAAAAATTTTGTTTTTTTTTAAACAACAAACTGTCAGTGAAAAAAAGTGCTTCTCTGTGTTTGATGTCAAACTAACAATTAAGCAGGTTTTATTTTCTATTTTACATGAGGTTTGTAATTCACGTTCACAATCAGGATTGATGTAACTTTCTAGAAATAAAAATTAAGTGAACTTCAAAATAAATATACATTTATTATGAATTATAGATATTAATTAAATAAATAAGCAAGAATAGGTAACAAAGTTGCAAAATTGTGTAAATAAAACACTGATATATTTTAGTTAAATAGTTGAGCTTTACGAATGTGATTAACACAATATAGTACAGTGACAGGACAAAGGGGAACTGGAGCGCTGCTGGTATCCCTTGAATCCTTTGGTGCTCTTGGAAGGGTTAAATGTTAAAGAAGAATTGGAAACAAATCCAAGTCCAGGCACTCAATAGGATGCAAAAGTTAAAAAGCCTTTATTATATGACCCTGATGAAGGCCAGTGGGCCGATACGCGTTGGTGTTTTAATGTTTTAGCCCAAATAATAAAGGCTTTTTAACTTTTGCATCCTATTGAGTGCCTGGACTTGGATTTTTTTTCCAATTCTTCTTTAATAGTACAGTGACATTTTTAATTTTGAGGAAAGACTTTTATAAGTGTGTTTGTGTGTTAAAAAGCAATTAAAGAAATGTGTACACTTCTATTGTCACCATGAAATAAAAAAATATCAGTAGCCTCAAACCGCACAACCAATGAAGGCTGTAATAGTAATGATTCTAGGTACCCATGAGAGTGCAGTTTCTCACACTCTGGTGGGCTTGTTGAGACACACATACCCTTGAGGATTCCAGATGTGGTCTGGTTTTAGTTGCATGAAAACCGTTAATTACACCATTAAGTCTTCTTCGGGCCGTAATTATTGGGAATCAAACTGTGTTGCAGGTCAGGTGCTTAGTGATTGATTTATCTCTTCCTGTCTGCTCTCTCACTCCTCCTCTCACATGCCCTCTACAGGTCATGTTTGCGTAACTGTAGTAACAGTTAAACCCTGTCTTCTACTCTTTTTTTTCTGGAAACCACAAAAGTGGTTTTTGAACGCGATGCTTTTGTCAGGGCTTTATAGTTTCAGATTGCATGCATTGTGAAATTTACCAAAAATAGGATCAGCAGTGCTGTTTTCTTGTGGTGCTGTTTCGACAGACGGTACCAATTCAGCTCTTTCCTTATTACCATTGGACAAAGAGAGGAAGAAGTAGTAAATTCCATATCCCAACAATAAGATCAACCCTGGGGCTCAGGCAGGAAAAGAAGCTGTACCAGTGGGACTCAGGGCCCAAGGGGATGTAGTGTTGGTGGGTGGGGGACTGCTAATCAAAGATAAGGGGTCATCTGTATCCTTTTACATATTTGGGAACCCACATCCACTGTTTGCAGGTTCAATAGTTTTGGGCCATTATAGGTCCACTTCTTAAAACAACACAATATTTGGCACTTCATTTATTTGTTGTTTTGCCTATTATGATTTCTGAATTGGAAAGAATCCAATATTGGGAGTAAATGGGAGTAATTCAGAAAAAAAAAATCTTAAAGTCTGAGAGGACACCTTCACAAAAAGAATTTCAGTCTGAAGGGCCAGCAAGACTTTTATTCTCAATAGGAGAGTTTGTCTGCTAATAGTTGCCATCTGTTTTTACTGCCACTGTATTATGGCCTGCAACAACTTTACAGTCTCTCTGTAATCTCCACTATGCTTAACCTGGTGCAGGTGTTGTGTACTTGGCATGAGCTGCCAGAGACTGGAAAGAGTGCTGGAGAGTTGGCTTTTCTGTGGGCCTGACCTCTGTGCCTTCTCCCCACCCCTTTTAGCTGGGCTTTGATGGCTGAGGTCTTGCAGAGCCCGACAGCTGCTCCCAAATTAGAGACCAGGAGACGACACGACAGAGTCCTGGAATGCCAGGATCGCCATATTGCTTTCCCACTTCAGAGCTCTGACAAATCAAACAGTACTGTGGATGGTAGAGATTCCCTTCAGTGGGCAACATTCCTTCTCATGATGCACCCACACTGAACAAAACTACTTTTCTAATCTTAAAATTATAAGTATTAAAGAGATAGTTCACGCAAAAATGACAATTGCTCACCCATTTACTCTTGTGTCATTCCAAAACCTGTATGACTTTCACTCTCCCATGGAATACAAAAGCTTTTATTTTAAAAGCTGATATAATCTTCAAAACAACATTGGTTGTTCCAAAAAAAGGCATAAAGATTTTGAACAAAATGGACGTGCGCAAAGTTTAAATACATGTTGCACATCACCTCGGTTTTCTAGAGCAAATGCACAGTGTGCACAAATGCCGCCTTATTAATACATGGTGTATGAAGACGGACTACGATCACAATATCCATGTCTGTTAGCCAAATTTCACAAAAACCAGACTGATAATATTTAATTCGGACAAAAGCACACTAGACTGACTAACATGTTAACAAGCTGGACAAAGGCAACCTACTATTGTATTTCTATGTCTGTTTGTTCAATTTTGCAAATAAATGAACTGATTTGAGTCAGATATGAGCATTTATATAACATTTAAAAACAAATACAAATTATTTAGTCTGGCTGAAATCTAAAGTGCATGGACTGATGCCCTGTCAGAAATGTTCATTTGTTTTGGTTTTGTCGAGTCGGTTGAACGGAGATCTGAGAGCTATGGTGAAAAGCTGCTTTCTCTTGCATTATCAGGTCTCTAATTAGTGTCTACGGACGCACACAGACCAGGTCATGAAGGTCAGGGCGGCCAGAGGCAGGGTTATTTAATCACCCTGACAAAGAGGAGGACCAGGATATCAGGGATTGGGTATTGTAGATGGTCAGTGGAATGTGATTCCTTAGTTGTGAACTGTGAACCACACCCAGTGCAATAACCCTCACCTGAGGCAGTGGGCTATTGTATTCATGGAGAAAAGAACATAATGAGTAAGGAAATGAAGGGTTGAAAGAGTGAGGACTTAAAACAGTGCGCTTGACAGTGAAAGAGTAAATCAGATTGGAGATCCTGGGACTACAATTACTGGACTTTAAAAGTATTAACTAAATCACTGAAGTTGCACAAATAGGGAGTTGAAGAGATCCACACAGAGAACGAAAGAGAGGGAGGATGTTAGGTTTATGACTATACACTTAAGCCTCTAGAGAGAAGTCTGTCATGCTGATTTTTCATCCCTCCAACAGTGCAACTTCTTGTTTTCCTTCAATATATTTTAATAAAAGTGGTCTTAGAGCCTCCCCCACCCTGCCCTCGGGCCAACGTGGAATGTCTGCTCCTTCATCCCTCCTGCTGCTGGAGAAAAAAAAAAACTAGCAAACTTCGATCACGCACTTGACCCGCAGATCCCAAATAATGGATTGCAATAAGCCTATATGTTTCATACTTCCCATTATACATTTTTGGTTACATAAAGACACATTGATCCAAAGGCGAGTTTAAACATTGCCAGGAATATACAGACCCCGATATTCCCTATTATGAGGACAAACAAGGCTAAGGCAACTATGCTTCTCTGTGTTCACTATATCTCGATGAGTAAATCCCGTAAGGCTTGTTTTGGCAAGAGTGGTGTATTGGTGGAGCTGAGTGAAAGATCCTCCACAATATTCTTCTGTTAAAGACGGTTATCCTTAAAGCATAAAGTATGCAAGCTATTTCATTACTGCCAGCACTCCACTCCTGTTACACGCTATTCCATTCTTCAGCTCTCAAAACTGCTTAGGCAGTTTCCCTTCTCAACAATAGGCCTGGGTCAGTTGAATATGATTTAAAGCTAAAGGGCCAATGGAATCCGTGAATAAACTGCTTGCCACCCTCTGCATTTCCTTTTTTTCTTCCCTCTCTCTTTCTGGAATTAATCCCGTCTTGGGCTCAGTAAAGCCAGCCAAGTGGCCAGTCAGTCAGGAACTTCCACTCTGTTGAAGTGAAACAGCAGCTGCACCACAGTGTGTGATAACATCCTGGAGTGAATATCTAATGTAGTCTGCTCAGTGGTGATAAAGAGGAGGATGATTGTGGTAACTTTTAAAACTATAAGCTGATAACTACAATGCAGATTTAAACAACAAAGAAGGTGATTCATTTTATGACCAGAGTTGGTATTAGCAGCAAGGTGCACAGTGTGTTTTTTGCAATTACTGTCAGTACCTACATAAGGGGGGGGGGGGGGGGGGGGGGGGGGGCTGAATATGAAAATTACACCTCTGCCAGGTCTGTTTATATCAGACTTAACTGGAATATCTCGGCTGGGGAGGTCTTCCATTGAATGCCATGTTTGTAATAATTATACACCTTTTTTTTGTAAGAGAGCTTTGCCATTGTGATCTTCTGGCTGATATTATTGCTGTATTCATGCCAATTTGTCGCCTTCTCAGTCTTCTTTACGTTTCTAGGAAAAAAACAGATCATGGTTTGGCTGAAGTTAAAGGGCTGTGCTGAGGCAGGCACGTACAGGTGAGGTTGAGGGTGTAGTTTCACTCACCTCTGTGAGGAGGCGTGGGAACCAGAGATCTGCCAGTAGTGCATGAGTAACAAGAGCCTGAGGGAGTGTGGCGTAATCTCAACTACCACTTTTCTTTTCTGTTTTCCTTCGTCACTTACACGCACAAAGATACTCACGTAAATACACGGAACCACTCAATCATTTTAAGATTATCAATCTGTGCATGAACTCTTTGACACTTTCCTTCTTGTTTGCCACACATTCAACTTTTAACATATAATCATAATGGAGTTACACTTGACACTCATGCTGAGATTTTGTTTTCAATTACCTTTCCATTGCCTTTTGTGGTCAATCAGACAAAGGCTATGATTAAGGTAATGCATGTGGATTAAAGTGAAAAGAGATGCATGTTGTAAACTGACAAAGCAAAAATGACAGAAAGATAGGCGTGTCTTCAACCTAAATCACTTTTATCTGCGATAACCTGCTGAAGGAGTATGCAGATTATTTATGAAGCACAGATGCTTATTAAGGTGGTCACAAATTTATGGAAGTAAAAACTGTGAGATTAAGAATAAAATTAGAAATAAAATTGATATAAAGTCATAACTGCGTGAAATAAAAGTGCAATTGCGAGATATGAAAATAGGGGAAAATGGGCTTCTGTTGAATTGTACTTTTTTATTTTGCTCAGAGAAAAAAAAAATCTTTAAGTCTGAGATCTAGATAGTTCAAACAAATTCTAATCAAATACAAAATCTATATACAGCAATCAAACTGCAATGATAACGGCTAACCTTTGCACTTAATAAGCTGGTTGACTACTACCAAATGTGAAAATGAAAACACAAAAACAGATTTTGCTATACTAAAGAGTCATATGTAAGAGACTTAAGTGAGTTAAGTACATAAGCCCTGGCCACCCTAAAGAAGCCAAAAAAGAATGACAATAGATTAGAGATATAATACATATCATAGTCTGGAGCGGGGGCGAGTGAGTGCGTGTGGGTGCCGGGGGACAGTGGGATGGCAGCTGTCGTTGCTGTTCGGGGGCCCACAGGTCTCGGCCTACCTCTAATGACCAGACCAGCTGTCGGAGTTGCGACTGTGAGGATGTTGGGCTGTGCGAGGCGGGGAGGGCATGAGAACTACCACCCCCCTGTCCTGAGGGGCGTGTCCCTAGGCTGTCTCCCCTCCTCTGAAAGAGGGTGATTGATGGCGCAGGGTTGACACCAGGCTTGAGGAACAATTGACTCGGGAGGGACGGAGTTTAACAGAGGCCTAGGGTTGCCTCAAACTCTTTTTCTTCTCTTTTTTTCAGAAGCAAATGCAGGATCAATTGAAGTTGTAATACGGTCATTTTTCTCAATATGTCTCTTTCTGACATTTTAGGTTGAACATATGCCACTCTTAACATCCTTCAAAGACCTTTTAACCAGTGCCAAGGGAACGAGACATTCCATCACTTATTTGTTTAGTGATTATTTGTCAGATTAGTCAAATGCGGCCTCCTTTGTGACGACTGGCTAAATGACCAGACATTCCACCAGACTCCATGCACAGACGCCACGGCAGAGATCAGCCCAAGCACCGCAGTGCAACCCCAGTGGCCCTGAGCACTTGTAGGTGTGGTTTAGTAATACCACCTCTGGAGGGAAGAGCAGAAAGACGAGCAACAGTGTAGCCTGAGGCATGCGATGGGTTATCAGTGTATCGGCATTTGAGCTTCAAGCTCCAGGGCCTTTAACACAGCCCCTGACCCCGAGCACTAAACCTCAGGACCCTCTTAGGAGCCCTTTTCAACAAGTCGCCAGTACCTCCTGTCCTCGAGTCAGATTTACAGCCCTAGGGAGGAGGCAGACGTGGAGGGGGCACTGTCCTGCAGCTGTCCACAACGGACTTAAGCACTTATTTCACACGAAAACACAGCAATGGCATTCAGAATTCCACCAGCTGGCTCTCGTCCAGCCCTCATCTGAAATATAGTTCCTGACACTGAGCAGCCAGCTTTTGCACACTCAACTAGTTCCTGCACACAAACACAGACGTCAGTAAAAGACACTGTGAACAGATTCTGATGGGCTGATGACTTGTTAAAAGGGACCGGGCAGTTTGCACTAGAGATTGGGACAGAGTTGTACTTTCTCATGGCTTAGATTTTCTGGGTTTGGACCCCTGAGACCAGCAATTAAACCCACCAACTGGACACAAATCACTTGTGCCTTGATGCAGCACAATCAAGCAGGAGAAAAAACAGAACATGAGATTGAGTGGGAAATGCCCCAAAAAATAAATTTGATCCCTAAACACAAACATTCCTTCGCTCCCACACATCTACAGACACTGTAACAGAGAATAGTTTCACACAACTTAATAATAATTTAGCGAGCTAGTGTGAAAATCAAACACCTTGTCTCCCAATGCAAGCAGTGATCTATCGTTCACTTATTTGCGAGCGCGAGAGAGAGAGAGAGAGAGAGAGAGAGAGAGAGAGAGAGAGAGAGAGAGAGAGAGAGAGAGAGAGAGAGAGAGAGAGAGAGAGAGAGAAAGGGGGGGGGGAATGTGGTAGGAAAGGTCAAACTGAGGAGAATGCTCACCAAGCTGTGTTTTAGTTCATAATAAAAACTGATTTATTTCCCAAACTTTTGAGCCTGAAATAGAACAGTGAGTTGCTCTACTCTTCATGCATGTGTAATGGATATTTTACTTGATCTATGTGTTTATTTTGAGCGGAAAACACAAAAAATGCATTTCAAAACTACAATATTTTGGCATCAATATGAGAAAATATAATGCTATGGGGTCTGTGGTCTGAGGCTTTCTGAGAATCAGGGATAAAAAAAATATTTTTTGAGATTTCATATATCTGCTTGGGAAATGCAGAGGTGTAATTGGGCGATGACCTTAATTTTCCAACCGCACCAGAACTACAGATTAATTTCTTATCAAGCTTGGAACAAAGAGAGGTCAGAATGTAGTTGTAAGAAAATCTGACAATGGATGAAAGACCAGGAGACGATTATGGGCAACAAATGGTAACATCACTGGTATGATTATAAATGGACAAGTCCAAACCTTTACTGCGGCTTGTCATAAGCCAAGAAAATACAAACAGAGATGTCTAAAACTAAATGTCTAAAAATACTCAAATCAGTCGCTGAACAATGCAATACTCAAAATAATCACCGATCACTTTGATCATGGAGCGAGCGCAAGCCAAGATGGTAAAGACAGTGATCACAAAAGTAACTCTCTGATTGGCCATGACGTTTCTTAGTAGGGGTCTCCATTGCTGATTGGCCATGACGAGTTTTGTGGTGGGGGCTCTAAATCCTCTCCACACTCTCTGCAGGCGCTCAGTGGAGTTTTCCCACATAAATCACACTGCACTGGGGTGGTAAAATCATTATTGTCTTTTCAGTTTTCAGGACTCATAGCTTGCTAGCACTTAAAGGCCAAGTAGTATGCTAGCACAAATAGTTCTCCTCTTGTTAAAAAGATAGGTAACATTTAAACAGTCACAGTTCACGCAGTCTTTTATCACTCAGGGCTAAGTATACTTTGTAGTAGTCACTAAAAACCTGATGCCACAAACAGCTTTGCAACGCAAATATTCTAGCACTTGTTTCATACATGTTATACAAACATGACTAACACTGAAGTCACATTGCATACTAGTAAAACATATAAACATTTGCATTAAGATTTTCATATTACTGATCTCAAATACCCAAATCTACTTGCAAGGCTATATAATAATAATAATTTAAAAAATATTAAAAAAAAGAAATTTATGTTGAAATATATATATATATATTTTTTTTTTACTATGCAAGCTTTAAGGGGACTTTTATGCAAAATTCACTTTTACATGGTGTTTGAAAATAAATGTGTGCCTGAAGTGTGCCTGGTGTGCATGTGCACAACCACCCTATAATGATAAAAATCCACCCACTTTTTTTATCCTCATAAATCATAAGCAGTGTCTCAGATCAAGCCGTTCACAGATTCTGAGCAAAGTGACGTCACTTTGTACAGGCCCCGCCCACGATTGCTGAAGGACTCTGCCATATTAGCATAGACCCCCCCGTAGGAAGCTGTACACCGTCCACCCTTTTCTCCAGGCTGGAGCAGCTGTAGTGACAAGAATGTCTCGTAAGCAACTTTTGTTGTTGGACGTATGAGTGAACATAAGTGTCATCATTTTCTCCCATCATCTGAGCCCTGAAGAGACAGTGCATTAGTTTTATTTTTGAAGGGAGATTGTCCTGTTTTGTTGTAACATCCGGAGCATGAGCTCTTGAAGCTCCACCCTCTTCTTGAAAGCTAAAAGTTCACATACACACACTTATTTTACATTAGGTCCCCTTTAATGTCCAAAATTTAGATTTAAGAAAGATGATTTTCCACCACCATGTGTAAACACTCACTTTCAAAACACTGTCTATTTGTTAAAGAAGTCTGACAAAGCAATGCAAGCTTTATCAATGGCATGAGTTTGGGGTGGGACTACCTGTTTGTCCAAAGAACGGGAGATGAGCAGAGCATTTAAGAAAACTAAAACGGTGTGCAAAAAAAATCTAGGCCTTCCTAATACTAGATTTTCAATTGCCAATTTTAACCTACCAAATCGTTAAACAGGTTTGGTGAGTTTTGATATTAATTATGATGAAAGCCATTCTGCTACACTAGTATCCTCCCTTCTTTGATAAATTCAAATGCAGTTTTACAGTTTTCAATCCCATCCTCCACAACTCTTTTTTAGACTTATCTGTATCAGTGTGCAGTTATCATCCGCAATCTCTCCTGGGATGTCTGGAGTGGGGGGTTAAGTGGGTGAAGAGAGAGGAACAGGGACGTTTGACTTCCCACAGGGTGGTCCACCTTCAAAAAGCAGATTCACCATCCCACTTTCATTTAGAAAAAGGCAAGCACACAGTACCATTCAACCCACACAAAGAACAGAAAACAGTACAAAAAAAAAAAAAGCAGACTGGATTACAAAGCATTACGTCACAATAGTACTCAAATATGTGGTGATGTTTGATGCACATCAATATAGTTAGTCAAGATTCTGGACAGCTGGGCAAATGATTGCCATTAACATGGAACTACTTGTTTGGAAATACCACATCAATGGGATGTTTAACTAATCAGAAACTAGGCAAACGACCTCTACATTTCCCTGTGCACCCAGGTGCTGAAAGCAAGCATGAGACCATGTTTTACCTTCACCAGCAGTAAACGGGCCAGTAAATCACAGTGTCCGTCACCTTGTTGTTTGTCTGATGTTGGAACCCCTCGGAGCTCTGCGAGAATCTCATCACCTTTCTTTCCCTTCATTTTCACTTTAGTTTCTAAAAACATACACACCTCTGCAGTTTCACACACTGCTGACATAAATCAACAAATAAAATGTAGTGTCATATAACATTCAATTCTCAAAACATTAAATAGAAAATGCTTTTTTTTTTAAATCCTCTTTAAAACTCATGTTTTGATGTAATCTTAACATGGCCACACTGCCCGAGGTGCACATATGAAACATTTCATGCAAGCTTAAAGAGACTAAAGATTGTCATCTGATAAGATAGCTAACACAATGCTTTGAAATTTAACGGTATTTTGCGCTTCAACAGGTTCCTTAAAAACTAATTTTCACTGCTCTAGAAAACCATTTATCATGTTTTGTCTCTCATATTTAAACTGAAACGAACTCAGATTCTCCTCTCTCTGTCATCAGAGCACTGTAACAACAGAGCCATTTATATGGATCTTTGCCAAGTCATCTGCCAGCCGTAACCACAGTGTGACAGACAGACAAAAAATATTGCCTCCCCTTCACTACAGCGTGTGCATGAATTAACCTCGCACACAACAAAACAATAAACAAAACAGCGTCCCAAAACACGGCGGGTGAGAATGCCTCCTGTAACTGTTTGTACTCCAAATCCACAAGTATTCAAAATGACATCTCAAAGAAGAAGAAGCTACATCGGACAACTGTTGCTTAACATTCTCCAATTATCTGGCAAAACCAGAAGAGAGCCCAGATAATCTGAAGTGCACACTCAAAAGAATATAAATACTCTAGGAGAGTCTTTGATTAAAAATAGTAGAGAGAAAAGCAACTTAAATTAACTAATCGGGTAATAAACCACAACAAATAAGAGCGGGTGTTCAAGTTATGGTTTCTAGTGAATTGATGCAATTAAAGTATCCCATTTCTCTGTTTGAAGACAAATTGTCTTCAAATTGCTAAATATATGATATATAGAATAGCCATAAATGTAAGACAGCCTATTTCTTGGCCATTTCCAACACAGGCCCACCAATATAAAAAATTCTGGCTGACAGTAATAAACCGCTAATTATTTTTTAAATGTTATGATTCATTAAAAATCCAATTAAAAATAATACCCTGAGAATTGACATGATACAACATTGTGTGACATGTGTAATATGAAAAAAATGCATATTAATTTTGAGATTTGAAAAAGGTCATATTTAATATTATGTTTTAAAGATTTACTTGAAGTGAGTCTGAGATTATAGCAAAGGTTATTCTAAATGTAAAATTAGGGGAACTATGAATGGCATGCACATCTATACATCTAATATCAACCAACACTGATAAATAAATAAAATATCTAATATAGGCCAGTAACTGATATGGTGCTGAACTACTAGTATTCAGACATAGCCTAACATATAATAATTACCACAACTGTGAAATAAAATTGGCTAAATGTTATGATTTTAGGCTAAATGTCTTTGCTGGAGGATTCAGGAAAACAATCATTCTCTGGATTGAATTTTGCAGTTCTAGATAGGCCAAACAAACTTTCTGCATAACCCAAAAAGATGTCATTCTTTCTAACAAACTTTTGTTGTGAGCTTGTTAGATTCCATACACATTGCTTGCACTAATTTATTCAATGATAGATGGGGGACAAACCACATCCCTAAATGTTAGTGTTTTGCCACCTCCCCCCTCCTGCACCCCCTGCAGAGAGAAACTGTGTCATAATGCAGTACCCCTTTTCTCATTCAAATGACTGCCATTGTCTCTATAAGCAACCAGCTCTGCTATGTGCCACAGAACAACTGAGTCTCTATATGTTGCAGAAAATGAGTACACCAGGGTAGGGTGTACTGAAGAAGCTTCACTGAACATCCATGCTGCTTTGCGAGAAATGAGGGAGGGAAACGTCTGCTCCCATTTCCATCTAACACATACAATTCATATTATTTAGCCCAAAATCAAGAGTAAATACACAAACAACACATGTTGCCCTATATGGGAGGCTGCAATGGTAAATCAAATAGGCAGATTACCAAATCTCCAGAACTAAATAAAACTTTTTTTAATGTTTGCATCGTTTTTGTTGCATAGTGTAGGCTACAACTTGATTAGTTTTATACTAGACTCAGACATGTTGCTATGCTTTGTGAGTCTGATTAGCTCTCATTAGCATTGTTGCCAGGTTTAAGTTAGGCTATCTCTTAATTATACCGTTTATTCAATTGTTATTTCTGTTTCTTAAAGTTTTTCAGTATATCCCCTACAATAAACATTATAGCCTACTTGGCAGTTTAGGCTGATTGTGATTATTTATAATGAATTTCGTGTTAGCCTAGTAGGGCCTATTCAGACTCATAAACCAAGCAAGCAAGCAAACATCTGATTCACCTCAGGTTTAATTGATATCTGCCCATATGCACTATATTCTGTTTAGTTAAATACATTATTTTAAAATTATATATATTCCTCAACTAAATATGATTCCCTGTTTTGCCCCTCCTCCTTAACGTTTACTAGCATCAAACGTCTTCTTACCTTTGATAATTGTATTAACCACGTGATTTTGTGTGATGTACCAAGAACAAACGTTTCTTTTAAATCTCGTTTTAAGTTTTAAACTTCTACATACTTATTTTTCGGAGGGAAGACATTCGGATTCATTCCGAAGCATTTAAGTTTGACGAATCCGCGCTATTCATTCCGGCGGAAGGGTGAACAACACACTTGAGTGAGAGAAGGCTTGAGATGTGGGCGGAGTGATACAAAGCCTGGCGGTGGACTCCGATTCGAAGTGAGTGAAGTGAAGAAACTTTTTCAAAAGTTCCTGGAGGTGTTTCGAGACGCACGGCAGCCGAGTCCGAGCTGCAGAGGGAAATACGGAATTGGACTATATCGAAAACGCTCAATTTCTATGAAATTCACTCAAGTTAACTTTATGACGCTGCTTCATCTTAATGTGATTCCTTGGAACTTCAATCACCGTGTCATTTTTTAAAGGATGTATTATTGCTAACATTTCAAAAAAGGAGTAGGATCGAGTTTCCACAGAAATGGGGAATTACAGTCTTTGGATATTTCTGTCAATTTTATATCTGGTGCAAAATAGCGAACTTAGCGAAGGTAGGATGACTGATTCTTTTCTCCCTTTTTTTGTAAGGGTCGTGTTTTAGGACATGTGTGGACGCATAACCTGTTACATTAGAATCAACGAAATAACTTAAAACATCCCGACCTGTTGTCTTCGATTTATTCATTTTCATTAATGAGATTCAGAATCATTTGCTGCTTTGCTCGCAGATGTTTGATGCAGGATGTGCCATAATTCATAGCACTCATAAACGTTTTTGTTTCAGTCCATCACTGGTTCGGTATAAATTAAATGCAAAAATATATATAGCCTACGTTTTTGCGATAAACCTTATTTGCACTTATTAGTAGGCTATACGTGCCGAATATGTTGCGAAGATCATTGCAGAACATTATGCACGAATATTCAGTGATGGGATTTAAAGAGTTCAGACCACACGAGGACTTCTCTTTGTTGGTGATGAATGTTGCATTTGCTAAATTGCTTGTTGTCGTGTAACTTTTACAAGTTTGGTTATTCTACATAACATCAGTAATTTTAGAAGGCATTACGTTAGTTGGGTCTGTATGCATTTTGTCCTTGTCTGAATAGCGGAACCGTGAGAAAATAACAGTGAATGTCCGCTTCACTGCACTGGTGATAAGCGACCTATCAACGTGCATAGTAATTGAGATTGTCATCAAGGTATACTGTTAAATCACTGGACTAGATTATATCTGAATTTTATATTTTACGTTACTGATTTGGTCAAAAAGACTTGATGAATGGAATGCTTGTAGCCTACATGATGAGTTTTGTGGGAGTTATAGTCTACTTGAAGCTTTTATGCTTTTTTGTTTACAATCTTAACAAATAACAATTAGCAAATTATTTGTTTTTTCATGGAGGTGGTAAGCGAAACAAGTTTTATCCAGTTTTTACCATACATTTCTGAAATAGGCTACCTTTGTTTGCTTGAGTTTGAATACCATTTTCTCTTGTTCTTCTTGTGAGTTCATTCAGTCGATATACTTAGGCTACACATAAAATAAAATACAAACCTATATTCTGGAATGAAAAATAATTCAACAGATGCATGCGCTTGTCTTTCGGCATGCAGCCTTTTGAAGATAACAGCTACAGGATGCATCTTCATAGATAATAGATTGACAAAAGTAGCCTACTGCTGCTGCTCTAACGAAGTATTATAACATTATCGGATATCATATCGCTTTTCGTATTTGAGAAGAGTTCACGTGCTGAATTCTATTGTCATTCGATTCGAACAAAGCGGGAACTCTGTGTGAAAGAATCGGAATGTTATCTCGCGGCACTCTCATAGACAACTCAATGTATATTATTTACCAAAGAGTAAATAAACCTACAGCTACTACGAGGGACCATCTGTAATAGGCTATGTCTGTTGTATGTGTTTCAATGAAATAAATGAAATGTAATACCGGTATGTCATATTTCAGGGTTGGTGATTATTCTTTGCTTTTATCGTTGAATTTGAAGTAGTCTCTGCCTCATTGTGCCCTCTCTTTCCACAGGATTGCGCTGCGTGGATACACTCAGGCCGTGCGAAAATGGAGGAATGTGTATGGATTCAAAATGCTTGTAAGCTTACAGTTGCCATTTTTATATTGCAAATACAATTCTGTTCGATACACTATTGCTTTGATGTTTAGTTCAAACTCAAAATTGTTTGATAAATGCAAGGGCGTAGATTTGGTTTGAACATTGGGGGGGTTTTCATGTGATCATGGTATAAATATTGGGGGGGTTGTGGGGGGGTTATAATGCATAGATTTAAATATTGGGGGGGTTATCTCCCCCCTAACCCCCCCACAAATTACGCCCCTGGATAAATGCATAACATTCACAGTGGTGTGTTGACTGCGTTCTAAACAGGTGGTACTGGATGACATTTGCTATTGCTGTTATTCAGCCTTGGTTATCAGTTTTGCATAGTTTCGATCACTTTTGCACAGTGTGGAAAAGGGAACTGGAGTGTAGCTAAACACAGAGCAATGTTGTACTCTCTTGTACATGTAGGTGGTCTGTTTTGAAAAGTGTCCTATGAGTTTTACTAAATAAAATAATCTAAATAATTCACCAGATTCTATGACTCATAGTTAACTCAAGTTGGACAATATAATTTTGTCGTAACAATAAATGCTCTCTACACCTGTCCACAAGATATCAGTCACATATAAGATATATGATTGAACTTCTGATAGTGAATATATGGGAGCTTTTTTTTGCTCATGCCAAGTGTAGTTTTCCAAAATACAGTTCCTTCACACAGGCTGTCTTCATTGTTTATGCTAATACAAAGTGATTGTTATCACATGAAAGCCTGGGGCTGTTGTTTTATGTTTCCCGCCTGATTTGGAAAACTGTGTCTGTGCTCTCTAGCTTCCATTCATGGTGATTAGTGTTTTTTTTTCAGGAGGCACTGGTACGTGGGAACCACTCTCATTTGGTTTTATGTGACGGCCAAATCAATAGGGTGTTAAACTAAAATCAATACTTTTGTTTTGTATGTGTATCTCTACAAATCATTGGTTATAAGAAGGGGGGGGGGTCATTCTTTATCTGAAAATGAAACTTTGCATTATCTTCTCCAGTCATGTTTATTACTTAATGGTATTTGTTCACTCCTTTACCTTTCCTTAAAACAAATATAACACAACCAAGTAAAACTGCCCCCACTGCACTCTTAGTGTTCCCTCCAAGAAAAACTTTTTATAATGTATGTAGCTTGTAAGTGTCAGGTTTTTTAATAAGAATAATTTGGTTATTTAAATATCTGTAAGGTGCTCTTGTTGTGTGCGCTTAAGGAATAATCTACCTACTTCAATCACTCCACCATTAACCAAAGAATCTCATACCCCCAGGCAAGTAGTTATTGCCTGCTCACTGGCCAGGTATCCTGGATGAAGCCTCGTTGTACTTTAAACCTGAAATTTGAATGCAAACTCACACCAAAGGGTGGTTGGATATGGGTGTGGAAACTGGGAGTTATGTCCTAACTGATTGATGATTGTTGAGGTAAACTGAAGTCTTTAGCCATTCATTTGTTTCTGAAACTTGGTGTGTATTTATAATTCTCATAAAACTCTGGAGTTAGATAAATATGGCAAGGTGGCACTAAAATGCCTTTTGTGTCAGTGTCACAGTATTAATCATTACCCAGCACACCTCAGGCTAAGTTATGAACACAGCGTGTTAGTAAATGTGTAATGATGTTAAATAGTGCTTTGTTCTGTTGTCATTCTTGCTCTACCCATCTACAAAGTTTTTGTTTTAAATTAGACATTTTGTTGACAGCATTTATGTTATGACACATTTTATCTTTTGTTTTGTTTTTTAAGAGTTTAATGTTATTGTATACCGTATGTGTGTGAAGAGAAGTTCACTCACAATCTATTGCGTCTATGTCATCGGTTGGTATTTTCAAGTGAAAATTATTATTTTTTTAAAGAGGACAGTAAATGTCATGCCACACAGCACAGTAATACAACCATCTGGAATGGCCAGCCACAAGAGAGTGGTCCGACTAGTCCTTAAGCTATGGGGACAGTAGACCCACTCCAACCCCCTCTCTGGAGATCCTGATGAAACTAGAGATCCAAAACAACAGAAAGGGACCTTTATTCCTCCAGATACCAACCTGTAACCCAGCACCGCTGGAGAGACCAGAGAGAGTAGAAGGAGGAGGACTAGAGAAGAAAGGGCATATGAGAGTAAGAGAACAACAGAGAAAAGAGTGGATAATGGCACCTTTAGCAAACAGAGGCAAAGGTTGAACTAGACGTAGGAGTACTGGTTGGGACCACAGAATTTCACAAGAACACCAAGCTGTGTTGAAATCTGGTCTCTGAGGAAAACCTGAGCAACAAATCTTCCACCTGTTCCTCCCCATGATGTTTTTCTTCCTTACCACGAGAGCTTGTGTGCCTGGAGGAAGTCAATTGTCCTATTTAGTGTAGTATCCTTGTTGTGAGAGCTCTCTAGTGATTGTAATATTATGCGAATATGCCCCTTAGGACTGTAATTGTTACCAGATCAATTATGTTGACTGTTGTTTAACCAGTGTCTGGTTGAGGCATATACTGAGCCCTAGTACTTGTTTGTATCATGTGTCATTTCATGGTCCCCTGCGCTGAGAGCTTCAGTGGCTGGTGCAGTCCATGACAGATTACAGGAGTAATCCTTCTCTAACTCTCTCCAATGAGTGCTTCTTTACAATGGGCCACAGTCCAATGCTTCTTGGGCTACTTTTATGAGCTGGCACCGGGTTAACATCTGGAATATTAAGGGGAACTGTTTTGTACTTTTATTGTGGCACAGGTATCTAAAGCATATCAGATAATCCCTGTAAAATTTGTTTATGTAGTTGCCAAACTGACTTCACTGTGGTGGTGTCCACATAGTGGTGACACCAAGGATGAAGTTTGGAGTATACAGGGGATACTCTGTATAGATCTGTGGATCCGGTTTTTAAATTCTGGTCCTGCTGTGGTCCGACGCTCTTTGAATCCCTTTTCTATAGGAAATGCAAGGCATGGAATGACAGTGCACTTGTTGTGAAGAGTCCAGGAATGTCACTCAAGGTGAAGAGTCAGGAAGGTCTGTTAAAGTGTCGTCGTGCCTCTAATCTCATCCCCCCAGTGTGGAGAGAGCATGCAAGCAAGTGCAACCACGGTGTGGGATAGTCTCGACTGAAGCAAAGAGATAATTAGGCAGATTGTGAGTGTGTCATTCAGAGAGGGTCCAGCTGGAAGAATAAGGCGGGGGTGGGGATGTGTGTTGGAGAGAGGGGGTTGTGCTGGGGTGTGGAGGGACAGCTGGTGGATGTTGTGATGGTAATCCAGTGAAGTCAGACCCTTACAAAGGGGGAGCGGAGGGCCAGGTGCTGCCATTGAGCGGCCTGCCGCCCCATGCCGAGACAGACGGGCCTATGGAGGAGAGGAGCCGGCGGCCCACGGGCCTCCTAACACATGCTCACACACATGCAGCGAAGTGATGTGGAGGTTCTCCATTGTCTCTGAGTCTGCAGGCTCTGCGAGCCCAGGCCACTGTCACTCTATGAGAACAAACAGTGGAGATGAAAGTGTGTGAGGCACAGAGCAGAGAAAAGAGACATCAATGTTTGCATTTTCCCACCCATTTGCTCAAAAAGGAAGCGGTTACAGTGGGGCTCTGTCTGTTATTGATGGTGTCGCCTTGACCCCAGTAGCAGAGTGAGTCTATAAATTGTGAGTGTTGCATTTTACTGACCCATGGAAGCTCTCTGCCTCTTAAGACATGATGTATGAGGATAGTTAGACATGAAGCAGGCTCTGCTATCGCAGGCCTTCTGTGAACTAACAACTGTAATTTATTTACCTAAAATTTTGCAAATTTTTTACAAACAGGAATAGTTAACAACCACAAGTTGAAATTCAAGGCCTCTGTTGAATTACTTAAATAACCATGTATACCGATAGTTATGTTTATATCGTAAAGGCTGGAACACCGTTTGTTTATATTGAGTTTGGCACTTAAAAGATAAAGTTACTTTCCCTTAATATATAGTGGATTAGCGTGGAATGCTTTGTAAGATTCCTGCTCTGCCGCCACTGCATTCATTGCTGTCGTTACCTCTAGTCTATTTAGGATCCAGGATATTCAAGGGATGTTTCGAGCAAAATTGTCAAAATTATGTGTAAGTTAATGTCTGTTTGCGGAATAGATTGAGACATCCACTTGAAAGTAAGCAAATTGAGAAGAGAACCCTACTGATTTGATGGGGTTGGAGTGTAATTGAGTTTGACTGTAGGGTGAATGAAGTGACTATGGTCTATATGGTTTGATGCCGCAAGCAGGGAGTCCTTGTTCCCAGGCCCTGTCACAGGAAGTGCTGACTCCTGACCCCTCTACTTTACTCACATCCTGTCTATCAAGACAGCTGAGGAGAGCTTATGATGTGCTCTTGCCCTCTCTCTTTTTCTAACTCCTTATTTGACCCTTCAGATGTGTTTTTTGAGAGCATGGTTCACCTACTGGGGTCCAGAGAGAAATAATCTACTTCAACCACCCATGAATCCTGGATTCAAACATTTGCTAATCACTTCAAATTAATTCAGGAGTAGGCATAACTGATAATCTGAGGAAAGTTGTAGTTTTGTGTGTGTTTATTGATAATGTGGAAGATAAGACCAAGGATCTGAGAAGTTTACGGGTGACAGAGTTGGAGATAAGAGGCATTCTTTGGCCTCTACCTGAGTGTTCTCTTCCACTCTTATCAGACACTCTGAAGCTTTTTTGATCACAGCCACATTAAAGCTTTCCAAAGTGTTTCTAAATATGATGTAGAGTTGAACTGGGAGTTTTCATCCCTACTATCTGCATATTTTGTGATTTATTATGAGATAGATTCGAGTGGTTGGCATAATTTTACACGATGTACTTAATGGACAAAATGGGGGATTGTAAAATTCCAATTTGCATAATGTATACTACAGGAGACACCAGGTTATAGCTAAAAGTTATTTTGGAGTTATGTAGAGTTTTAGCTTTGAGGTTGTGGAATGCAAAACGTCTTCCATTTCTAGTTTTCTCAGATTCTCGAATCATGTCAGTATAAAAAAAACGCATTACTAATAGTCTTTAGATCTGCAGAATCAATAAGAAATGTCTGCTTCTCTTTGAGTTCCAAGAGATCTGGATCGGTATAGGTGCTGGGGTGGGGTGGGGTTTTGCGGTGAAGTACAGCAAAGAATGCTTTGGAAGACCTCGAGTCTGGGGTGCATGCAATGCGGTTGTGGTTGGCTTGTTAGCAATACCAGAAATTCTTCTCTCTTTTTTTTAGCTTTTTTTGAGCATTTTGTGAGCATTGACATAAATTTATATACACCAAATGTTTTTCAAAAGCATTAAATCTGATCTGATTAACATAGTTTGCTCCTAGAGTAGTGTTTGTGTGAACTTTAGCCAGGAGTCTTGAAGGACCATATTATTGTTTTAGTCCACTTCCAGTCAGTTTATTTTTAATAATCTCACAGATTAATAATTATGTGGCCAATGCAATATAGCAGGACAATGCTCTCTACATATCTACCAATCTACATATTTCCTCAGGTTGACAGGTGTTTTTGTTTTGTAGGAAAGTTTTTTTTTATTTGTTAAAATCCAAATGATCCACATGAAAAACAGCCTACAACCATATTCTAAAACCCCCTTTCATGTGCTGTAGGCACAATTTTGATTCCAATTTTTGAAATTCTCTACTTTCAGTGATAATAGAAAGTTTAAATGGAAGGTTCAGTTCCTGTGAAAGTTCTGCCCTCACAAACCCCCACCCTTTCAGCTCTCTCCTCAGCCATGGGTTACTGTTGCCAGGCTACAGCAGAGGCCTGTTGGTTCGTTTGAGCACAGGCCTGAAAGCCTGGCTGTTTGGGCCACTGCTCCCCCGTCCCCAAACAATAGGGTTCTGACTACTTTAGCTCTTTTATTTGGCCCACAAAATGCTCCCCTACCCCCACGTTGGTTCCTCTTTGAGAAGATGGGGAGCTGGGAGGGGGCAGTTGGGGGAGGGGGAACAGGCTCTAGTTGGCAGTGTGGTGTCGGTATGGGCTCTTTACAAAGGAATGGAGCAGCTAAATGCCAAACCCTGCCACAGACATTTTTCAGGGGACTTTTGGAATTTTGATACCCTGAAAGTTGCTTCATCAGTTTTCAAAGCAAACAAAACCGGGTTTAGTTTCAGTGACATTAATAGCAGGTGACCTACACTCAACTGACTTCCTATTAAGAAAAGAGTTGGCCGTGAGAAGTGCATGGTTATTGTCTTTCACCTCAGGGTGGGAATGATGGCTTCAAGTACCTGGGAGATTGAAATTCTGTTGGGAGCTCTCTCATGCTTGGTGCCTCCTGGACCATGACTGACCAGATGAAGCACTTTCAGAGAGACGTGGTGTGTTTGTGCTTCTCTTCCACAGGTACTATGACCTTAGACTGCTAGATGATTGTATGGTATTGTGCTAAAGAGAATAGTGTCAGGTGACACTGCCACAATGACCTCTGAGTTCAGGAAAAACGGCATTGAGTTTCAAAGTGTGCAGAGATGCCGAGCTTCACACACATAAATCATTCCGGCAGCATCCAAAAAGCCCCTGTGTACATGTAAGTTACACAAGTCCTTGAGAGTCCAAAATGCTGTTACGTCCCATGTAATTATTTTGATATGGTCCATAGGTACACCTATACTATATGTATACATGAATGAAGCCCTTTCCATTCTTCTCTCAGTCTGATATGTCTTGTGGTTTCTCAGCATCCTAGGAGAGGAAATTATTCGTAAGTCACACAACGTGTTTGAGTGTGCATGTGAGGTATTTGTGGTGGTGTTTGACTGCATCAGTGCACTTAGTTGTTTTATCTAGTCTTTCTCTCAGTTAAGAGTCATTGCTTGATTGTTAACCTGTCCAACTGCTTCATTAACCTTCTAACCTTCCAACTTCCAACATTATCAGGAAATATGTGCTGTGAGTGTGCTGCTATGCTTGTGCATGTGATCTAACAGCCAGCGTTCATGTGTGTGTGTTTGGGCACATCTGTTTGGAGATTCACAGACCGAATAGTGCCATTGTTTTGGGTGTAATCCTTTAAAGAAGCGGAAAGCCAAAGCAGTGCTGACAGATGTGAACAGTTGTTTGGTGCTATTTGCAGCTGGCGTGAGCCATCAGTGGTGTTGTGACATTGGAGGATTACTGTTTCTGCCCTCTTCCTATCTCACCCATGTCAACTCTATTCCTTAGGGGCCAGGGGTCTACTCTTGGTACATTTTAAATCAATGGTCATGCTGAGTAACATCCCACACCTGTCTTAAAGCAAGAACTACCAATTTCCATCCGCACAACACTCAAAATTGTCCAAAACCTTTGTAGAAAATTCTCGCTCACAGTGGAGTTCCTGCCAGATTGAAGGCCCTTTACAATTAATTGTTATTTTTTTCACTCTGAAAGCTCTGATAGGACTCTTGGCTGTATGTTTTTGGATGAATGATAGGCACAGCCAAGGCCTAGACAAAAGAATGTGTGTTTTGGCTGCAGAACACCGTGTGAGGACAAATATCCTAACCTCCCCCTGCTGCTACTTGACCAATATCTACACATTCTCACACACTTTCACGAAGGTTTTCACAATGCAATAAGTATGGAACTACAGCACGGATACACACACATAGAGGGAATGCGTTCCAAAACTCACACACACATGCATGTTATCATGTTTTGTAAGGCCAGAGGCTCCCTCTCTTTGTGTTTGGAAATAGCTCTTGTCAACACATCCACAATTCCTCATAGTCCAGTAACTCTTTGAAATCCCACAAGCAGTTCCTCAGTCATCCTGCCCATTGTGATCGGTCCAAAAAATTTCTCTTTGTTTAACCATTTGCTGACCACTTTTTTTTTTCTTTTTTTTTTTTAACAAAAGATACATGTAAAAATTGCTCAGTTAGATGTACCACAGAATCTATCCAGTTTGGCCTTTATCACAAATTCCTTACTGCTCATGTACACATGCACTCGATTTAAACTGTTTCCTAGAGCCAAAGACAGGCAAACAACAGGTTGTAAATTTGGCTCTCTCTGCATTCTTCAAAGGCCCATCGTGCAGAATGGCAATTTTTATAAGGGCTTGAGTGTCAGACTGCATGCTAGTTGAACCTTGATGCGGTTCTCCTCAAAACTCTTTTTGTGCCGCAACTCCCAGTTTCATTTTTTTTTTTACCCCAAAGATTCCAGACATAGTTAATTTGCCTCTAAATAAACCCAGCCAAGCCATGACAAATAGCCAAGGGGATGAAGGGTAGGGGGTGATTGGTGGGGTGTCAGGCTTGCTCGGTCGTCTGTGAGGTTGCCACAGCAACGGGGATCTGGGATTCAGAAAGAGTGTGAGTGTTTTCAGAGCAGGAGACGAGGGATTACAGGAAATATGACATGACATGACTCTCCGTACCGGACTCTTTCCCCCATCCCACCCTCCAAAAAAACATTCTTTCCCTACCAGACACCCCCAACCTACCCCCACTACACTGCCTGACATTATCATCACAATCAGACTGCTGACCTCTGACATTTGACCTCCCAGCATGTGAAGGGTTCATAGGGAAAATCAGTGTGCCGCATTTGGGGCTTCAGGAGATGAAGGAGTAGCCCTGGGTATTCATGAAGAATTCTTTCTTACTTATTGCTGATCTGTTTCCTCCTTGTTTTGCATTTAGAGTTGAGAAAAAACTCCCCACAGACACGCAGTCTTAACTTATGGAATTTCATGTAGCCAGCTGTATTGGAAAAATAGTAATAACAGGCATGATTAATTTTGTTTTTGATATGTCACCTCTAAGTTTGGTCCAGTTGGCCTCTTTGCTTCAAATTCTCAGACTTCGTGATAAAAACATCCAACCATGACCGGCAAATACACTCTTGTGTTGTTAAGTCAACAGTACTATTATTGATAAGCAGACTTCACCAATGAACTAAGCAAGTGAAGAGAGTTAACATTTTCCTCTTCTTCTACTACGTCAAGCTGTACATTTTAACCTTAACATAACAGGTCCTATTCAGTATCAGATGTAAGTCTCGTTAATCATAAGACTTGGGATTATTGATGCCAGCAACTTAATCTTGGTTCCCTTATGTAAGTTTTTTGGTTCCAGTTCCAGAATGTTTTATTACTCCCATATGAAACATTTCTGTAGGTGTGTCTTCCAAGCAGCAGAACACTGTGGCGTCATCCTCTATTGTCTTGCTGGGTAGAAAAAACATTTTCAACAGAGTTTGAATTATCTGGAAAGTATAGATCATGAAAGGCTAGCAGGCTCCCTCTGTGGTCCAGCAGAAGTCTAAAACAGCACCCCCTATATGCCACGCGCTTTTTTTAAAGCCCCTCTTCAAGGTCAGAAAGAAACTGCTTAAAATTTGTGTGGGGGAGGAGACGCCAGCCACAAAAGAAGAAAAACAACAAAGGGACAGATAGCTCAGTGTAAAAAGTGGTCATCCTATAACAGAAAGAGGAGGAAAAGCCATTGTTGTCTCTGCCCAGGGGTTGTTTTACAGTGGAAAGAGAGAGAGGGCCTGAGGGGGGACACAGAGAGAACAGACCATCCCAGTGCTTGTCATCAGCTTCAAACGGTCTTTTTGATGTGGGAGTTCATCCTGTGGTGGGGCTCCCTGTGTGGGTGTAGGGTTACCCAACACACACTGGCTTCTCATGCCTAGCTTACCAAAGGCCCCAGAGCCCATGATAGAGACCGCTTTTTTAGGGAAAAGTTGTTTATTTTATCTTACCTGTTCAGTTTCAGGTCCCACTCAATTGTCCATCAAGATAACCTTCCTGTACTGAAAAGCATATAATTAGAGCGGAAAGAACTGTATTCAACTGCCACAAAGTGGCTTTACCAACAAATCATCTATGTTTTGTTGTCTCCTGTCTTTTGAGTGGTCTCCATTGTGAGGTAACACATGGAACACTGTATACAGTTTGCAAGGTCTCATGGGTGAACACGGGTAGTTCTGTGTTTTATTATTGACAGCCGTGTTTTACTATTGAATGCAGCGAAGTAATTGGAAAATCAGTTATAATCCTGGAATGCAAACTGGCATGGAGAGAAGCATGCTTTCTGTATTGGAATACCAAAGAATGTGCAAAGTGTGCTCTGCTGTTACAGTCAAGTCAGACATATATGCAACATCTGGTGGATAGCATAAAATTGTGTGTGTGTGTGTGTGTGTGTGTGTGTGTGTGTGTGTGTGTGTGTGTGTGTGTGTGTGTGTGTGTGTGTGTGTGTGTGTGTGTGTGTGTGTGTGTGTGTGTGTGTGTGTGTGTGTGTGTGTGTGTGTGTGTGTGTGTGTGTGTGTGTGTGTGTGTGTGTGTGTGTGTGTGTGTGTGTGTGTGTGTGTGTGTGTGTGTATCACCTGCTCCCTAACCTTGTTTTATAATTAGCTTAGTATAATTGACTATTTATGTTTTCTGTGCATGAGTTTGGAGAGATACTGGACCTGGCCTGTTGATAAAAGTTTCTGAGGTCCCACTGAAATGCATGCTCATGTTCTAAATTTGTGCCCCTCGACAGATGCCGGCCTGGTTATATTGGTTTACTCTGTCAGCATCTGGACCCCTGTCATCGCTCGCCTTGTCTAAATGGAGCAGCTTGCAAGAGCCAGGTTGCTAATGGCATCCCACAGTACACTTGTGTGTGCCAGCGAGGTTTCAGAGGTAAGCTTGAGGGTGTCTTCATGCCATCATGGTACAGGTTGTGGGAAATATAGGGCTGTTTGTGAATGACGCTTCTTGTGTCTGCAGGTCAGGATTGTTCCCTGATTGATGCATGTGCCACAAATCCCTGTGCCAATGGAGCCCGTTGTACTAATTGGAACAATCACTACAACTGCTCGTGCCCACCTGGGTATCAGGGAAAAAACTGTCGCAATGACATTGATGAGTGCCGCAAACCTGGAAAATGCCTTAATGGTGGAATCTGCATGAACACCCATGGCTCATTCCGTTGCGACTGCCTTGCTGGGTACAGCGGGCGCACATGCGAAGTGCCCACCCAGCCCTGCGCCCCTTCACAGTGTCTCAACGGGGGCACCTGCCATCAGACCGGTGACCACACCTACGATTGTGCTTGCTTGCCAGGTACAAACATACAGAAAGCATGAATGCATTCATGTAGACACGCACCCTTTATCAAGTTCCCATACTCATGCCCAACCCTTGGAATCGGGGTTTCCCGAAGCGTCTGGACTTTCCAGGCAGTGATACCTCCTGCTTGCTATAAATAGCTCAGACTGAGTGAGAGAAAGATACAGAAGAGAAAGAGAGTGAGCAAAACAGTCAAAGCGTGGAAGAGGGAAAGCACGTGGGCTGCTGGGCAGGAATTTACTTTATTGCCTTTCTGCTCCCCTCTGGGGAGCAAGCAGGAAATGTCTCTCACCAGAGAGGAAGTCATTGAAACCGTGAGAGATTATAAAACAAGCAAACACGACAGGGAGTATGGCCCTCTAGAGCAGATCTCCGTCAGGTCCTGGCTTTGCCGCTGTGGGAACCGCCATGAGAATATGTAAACACTCAACACCCACTGAAACTTTTTACTGCTCACTTTACTCTGTTCATCAATTTATCAATGGTTGTGGAGCAGGAGTAAGTAAAAGTTATTAGGCGTGTTAGGGAAGTGAGGAACAGATCAGGCATTATTATTCCCACATTTACCCCCCTGCTTCCTGTGTCATATTTCATTTCTCCGCCCAGGCTTCAGGGGACACAACTGCGAGGAGAACGTGGATGACTGCCCTGGACACAAGTGCATGAATGGTGGGATCTGTGTAGATGGTGTCAACACATATAATTGTCAGTGTCTGCCTGAGTGGACAGGTAAATGTACACTCTTTTTTCCCACGTTTACTGTTGATTTTAAGTCAAAATAACTTAAAATAACTTCATTTGTCATTTGTCATTCTGTCCTTAGGCCAGTATTGTGCTGAGGATGTCAACGAGTGTCTCATGCAGCCCAATGCTTGTCACAATGGCGGTACATGCTTCAACACCATTGGAGGGCACACCTGTGTATGCGTCAATGGCTGGACGGGGGACGACTGCAGTGAGAACATAGATGACTGTGCCACAGCTGTCTGTTTCAACGGCGCCACATGTCATGACCGCGTGGCCTCCTTTTTCTGCGAGTGCCCGGTGGGCAAAACTGGTACGACTGTCTTTATCATCCCTCCTTATTTTTAGGTCTTGTTCGTTGTCCTCAGAGTCCAATTAGTGATATTCTGCTGTCCCTACAGGTCTGCTCTGTCATCTGGATGATGCTTGTGTCAGTAACCCCTGTAATGAGGGGGCCGTGTGTGACACTAACCCTCTGAACGGCCGCGCCATCTGCACCTGCCCTGCTGGCTTTGTTGGCGGAGCCTGCAACCAAGACATGGATGAGTGTTCAATTGGTAAATGTACAACATTGTGAATGGCTCCCTCTCTCGTTGATTCTTTCTGTCTCTCCCTCATCTTTGTCTCTCTCAGTAAAGAGTAAATGTTAACTGATTCCTCTGTTTCTCTCTTGTGCTAGGTGCCAACCCCTGCGAGCATTTTGGGAAGTGTGTAAACACGGAGGGATCGTTCCAGTGCCAGTGTGGACGGGGCTACACCGGCCCTCGCTGTGAGATTGATATCAATGAGTGTCTGTCCATGCCCTGCCAAAACGACGCCACCTGCCTGGACCGCATCGGCGAGTTCACATGCATCTGTATGCCTGGTATGTCAGTGCACTTGACCTTAGCTTACACATGTTAAATCTGCTTCAGATCAATGTGGACTTCCAGACCATATGACTATATAGACCTACTTTGGAAAACATGCAAAGTTCAAAAGAGGAGGGTTTGTTATGCAATATCCTTGTGGTCATTTGGGGTAATTTAATTGAAACAGAATAACTCTGTCCACATGGGTAAGTCACAGAAACCACAGATCAGTGTTTTGGCTTTGTGTCTTCAGCACACACGTTCAAGTAAAAACTTCTACAGAGTTTGTGAACTTCCTGCACTACATGCATCTTTAGGTTTTTTGGGGAACCATACAAATCGGCGCTGGGACCGGGGTGTATTGGGCAATCTGGGAGAGAGGGGGAGGAGTGTGCAGTGAATTATAATGAGATCTTGAGTGGTGGGAATGGAGTGGAACAATGGGGCCCCTCTGTGCTCCGTTCTTTGCCCTACGCACATAGAGAGAGAGCAAACTTTTTCCCAGCACTCTCATCCCCTCCCCCCACTTCTGCTCGTACCCCATTCATTTCCACAGACACCTCTTCTTCCCCACCCTCCTGATCATCGGCAACTTGGCCCTGGCTCACGTGGAGGGGCCAATTCTTTCTGATTCCATGCCGCCGTCAATGCTCTGGCCCCAGCCCACACTCTGTTTCACCTGAATGGGGCGACACACAAGAGCGGCACTCTGCTGATTATAGAACATGTGTGTTCTCAATGGAGAGATGACCACAGGGCATCCTGCGGACAGTAGGGTGTGGTGCTTCTAGTCAAAGCAGGGGCCTCAGTTTGCATAGACGAAGCAATTCTCCATTTCCTCTGAGACATGAACTTGCTGTAGGGTGCAGTGTAGCAGAACATCTCAGTGTGCCCCTGTGTGAAACTGCGGTCCAAGATTTGTCTTCAATGCATTGAGGGTTAGAACAGTGTTTCACTATGATTTCTCTTTATCAGGCTATCAGGGGAAGTACTGCGAGGTGGACGTTGATGAATGCGAGAGCAACCCTTGTGTAAACGACGGCATCTGCCGAGATATGGTTAATGGCTTCACCTGCACCTGTCAGCCAGGTATGAAACATGTCATTCTCCCAGCATCACCAGCTCAACAGTATGTATGCAAAATTCACTTGTGTGGTCACTTAATATACAATCTCAATTCATGTAATATCAGGTTAAACCTAGCTTTGACCCCTTGCCTGATAGAGTTTTTGCGTAATTACTCATTAGAGTGCAGTCTTTAGCGCCATGCAACTGCGTGCCCAAACAAAGACACCATTGTGGTCCCTCTACACAAGCACCATCACCCCCCTTCTCCTCTTCCCAACTTGTTCATAGAGAAGGGACAACAGTCTCACACGTCTCTCTCTACATAGAGGTGGTGGGGGGAACAGCAGCCCTGCTAATGAGATTCTTTTCCATGTCCGCAATTTACATCTGGGGCAGACAACCCCGCACCCCCCATTTAGCTATTGAGCCGGTAGCGTTTGTGCAAGGAAAGAGGGAGGGCCACTGGCCTTGAAGAAAACAATTATAGCATCTCCCCCTTCTAACCTTCTGCCCTAGGCATCAACATAGATCCCATCATAACACTGTTAATCAACACAACACCCTCTAAAGATGCAGAAATGAACATTTCTCATGGGGCCCCAGCCATTTTTTTCGTACTTACTAGAACGTTTTCCCAGACAAGGGATATCAGTCAGTGTTTAAATCCCACTGCCCTCTCACAAGCCGGTTTTCGATTACCCTTCAAATTGTGCAAATTGAAATTGAAAATTGAAAATATGGCCATTGGAAACACGTCAATTTCACGAAAACTCTCATTTATCGCAAAAAAGTTTTTACGCTCGCATGAGGTGGTTTTTCCGGCAATTCAAAAAATATTTTGCTAAACAGTTTTTGCGCATTTACAGGTCACCTGACGTAGATGACGCGGTATGTTTGGACAGAATACGAGACAGGAGTCCTTTATTAAATTCATAAAAGACAAAAGAATTACAGGAATACTGGATTCTAAACCTCGAAGCAGATATGAGGGAGAAACCCCCAGAAACACCTCTCAAGTATAAGGATCTTTCTTTGCCATTAATGATTGATAACACACATATGTCTCCTTCGATTAATAAGAATGGCCAGTGCAGTGGGGTTTATGGGATATACATAAACCTACCAACGTCCGTTGCCATGATTTTTGGAATGACTTATCTCGAGAGGAAAAAATAAAATTTTAGTCGCATAACATCAGTTAATGGAAACGCTGTCATTTCTTTTTAAATCACAAAAAAATCTGTAATGGAAATGCGCATAATAATGCATATTTTCCATCTAACAAATTTTTATCACTGCAAAAATGTAAATAAACTTTATTAATATCTTCCAAAAATAAAGAGCCAGCTAATATTCCAACAAAGTTTTCGATTTTTTTTCCACATACTAAGACTATACTGCACAGGTCAACTCAAAAATATGACTGATAAGAAAAACATTTCAATGCAGTCCATTCCAGATTGTGACAGTTGGATGGATTCAGAGAATGCAGA
This sequence comes from Phoxinus phoxinus, assembly GCF_949152265.1. Classification (NCBI taxonomy): domain Eukaryota; kingdom Metazoa; phylum Chordata; class Actinopteri; order Cypriniformes; family Leuciscidae; genus Phoxinus; species Phoxinus phoxinus. The sequence goes on along the minus strand of NC_136876.1, from coordinate 18,700,350 downwards.
ATCTGGACATATTATAAGGCTCCAGTATTAAGTCAAATGTTTTAAATTCTGTGCACAGTGCATATGTTATTGATAATACAGTACATACCACTGACACCATAAATTCAAACGAGATTCATCCAAAACTTTAAGTGAACCTCCATTGAAAACTCAATAAGCTTGAATAAGCGAAGGTGCAGAGATCTATAACTAGACCGAGCTCTACTGCCCCCAAAGCTGAACCTAATGACCCGGTCAGTGTGTGGAACTCACCTCTGCTGCCTCAGACTGACCTCTAACCTCTATGTTTGCCTGTCCCAGGGTTTACTGGCACCATGTGTCAGATCGACGTTGATGAGTGCGCCAGCACTCCCTGCCAAAATGGAGCCAAGTGCATTGACCGGCCCAATGGGTATGAATGTCGCTGTGCTGAAGGTAAGCTGCTAAATGAAGATGTGTGTATGATTGTATGTGCCTGCTGTGCAAGAGTTTTGTGGGTCTCCTTCAGGGTTCAAAGTCAAAATCATCATCGCTGACTACATCCATACACCTGCTTGTAGTCTCAGGGTCAAATGCTTTACCTCATGTTTCTGTGATCGTACTGCTGGGCATACTGACGAAAAGCCTCAAATCCCCCTCCTCTGCCCTGCAGACCCCAATGTCACAGGGTCACCAAGGCCAGCAGCTGCTGACGTTGAGGGTTATGCTCGGTCATCACCCCGACATCTGTTCATCTGTAACCCACAATGCATACCCACACAGTGACGTATGGCACAACTAAAGGTCCCAGCAATTTCCTTCACATAGTTGTGCCTGTAGGAATGGCTGTTTTCTGGTTTTAGTTTGTCCATCAAATTTGCATGAGCTTGTGTGTGAATGTTTTGGGCTAAAGATACAGTACATACTGCATGTGTCTCTTGGCCTTTAGAAAGCACAGACTTGGAGTTTGTGTATTGTCTGAAACAGCCTGCTGTTTGGTATTCGCCGTGCTCCAGTTCCCCTCTGCTGAGCTGTCCCGTTAGCTGGGACGCAGGGTATTGTCCTGCTACTCGAGGGGACAAAAGCAGGTCTGTGAGGCCTGTGAAGGGCTCTCTCACTTTCTCTCTCACTACCGCAGCCCAGCCCTGCCCTGCTCCTCACAAGGCTGCTGCCTTGACAGCCTGTCGGCATGGAAACCACGGGAACAGAGACTCCAAACTGTAGAACCTTTCACAAGAGAGAGAGAAAGAAGGAAACGGAGGTAGCAGACAGAAAAGAGAGAGAAAACGTATCGAGACTGGGGATAGACGAGAGACATTTTCAAACCAAAAAGGCATGGGGGTAGTCAAGGGGGTGCTGGATAAGAAGGATAAAGAGGACAAGGAAGTATTTACACCCCAGACAAAAACACAAATAAAGGGCATTAAATCATTCATGCAGAGTTTGTGAGCTACAGTGGTCATGAGCGGACAGTAGGAATATGGAAACTCTATGAACAAAGAGAATGCTATTTCGTCTCACCTAGCTTGTGCAGTAATGGTCCCCAGAGGGGAAATTGCTCTTGACAGACACGAACCACAAATGCAGGAACCTGTAGGGCATCGGTGAACATATAAATCTGATACTTCTCCGTTCTCACCACCTCACTCAGCCCTTGAGATGTTGGGCTTACAGAGAAGCACCATTCTCTGCTTATTCACTCCTGCACGTCTCCTCTTTGTCCTCAGGATTTGAGGGAAGGCTGTGTGAGAGCAACATCGATAACTGCAAGCCCGACCCGTGCCACCATGGCACTTGCATAGATGGCATTGCCAGTTACACTTGTAATTGTTATCCTGGCTACACTGGCTACCGCTGCGAGAACCAGCTCAACGAGTGCCACAGCAACCCCTGCCAGAATGGCGGCAAATGTGTGGACCTAGTCAACCAGTATATCTGCCAGTGTCAACATGGCACCTCAGGTGAGGGAGGATGTATTACTAATTCAACTGTATTAGCTATATTCAGTTTTCTGTTTCATATTAAAGAAGGTTTTGGCTTCCCACACAGGTACCAACTGTGAAATCAACTTTGACGACTGTGCTAGCAACCCATGTGACTACGGAATCTGCAAAGATGGCATAAACCGCTATGAATGTGTCTGCAAACCTGGCTTTACCGGTGAGACAGGGAGAGATCTTCCCCCACTTTTCTCATACATTTTAAACACCCCCTTGAATTTACAAATTAAGAGAGATACAGAAGAGAAACCTCACTTTTACTTTATTCTACGCTGTCCTTGTTGCTGTGTAATTATACAGTTAAGTACTGAGTAACTTTAATGAACAACATGTTCACTACACAGTTAGGAATAGTTGCTTGTATTATGTATAATTTACTGATGTTACTATAGTAACTACATGTAAAATAAAGTTGTACTGAAACCTCATTATAAACTTCCATCCCTTTCAGGATCTCAATGTAAAGACGAGATTGATGAGTGCCAGTCGAACCCTTGTCGCAACGGAGGGACCTGCGTAGATGATGAGAACGGCTTCCACTGCCAGTGCCCTGAAGGTTTCCACGACCCATTCTGCTATTCACAAGTGGATGAGTGTGCCAGCAGCCCATGTTTGCACGGGACCTGCAGGGATGACCCTAATGGGTACAGCTTCATTACATATTTTAAAACCAACAGGAAGTAAATAAATGGGGACTTGTTTTGACTGTGACTCATGTTTGTATTGCTCCCGCAGCTATCGGTGTGACTGTGAACCTGGATGGGTGGGTAAGAACTGTGACCTAGACCGAAACGATTGTTTACCCAGCCCCTGCCAGAATGCAGGCACCTGTTTCGACCAGCTCAATGGTTTCACCTGCAAATGTCGGCAGGGTTTTAGAGGTGAGATTTATGTTACATTTGCTCAGTATGTGTTTTACAATAATAACAACAAAAAGAGATTTTATTACACATTGTTGTACCGGGAAGAACAGACTGTCCTCTCATATTTTATTTTCAAACTCTGCTGCTGAATAGGGTGTAATGTTTCCCTAATAAGGGAATTCCAGTTCTTAAGAATTGCACTGCTTTTGCCAATAGCTACAATCTGACAGCTGTCTTTCACACCCATCCTCAGGTAACTTATGTCAGGTGAACATCAACGAGTGTGCCTCCAGCCCGTGTCTAAATCAAGGCACCTGTGTGGATGGAGTTGCCAGTTTCACCTGTCTATGTGAGCCACCTTATAGTGGTCCCACCTGTGCAGAACTGCTTACACCTTGCTCTCCCAACCCTTGTGCCAACCATGCTTCCTGTGTGAACACACCAGACTACCTGGGCTACCAGTGTAACTGCCAACCTGGGTGGCAAGGTAAGTTTCTAAACGCATTCAGATTCAAGTCTATAAGAATTGAGTTTCCTGAAGCATGTCTTAACTCTGAGTGTACTTCACACCACAGGTCAGTTGTGTAACAATGACATAAATGAATGCACCTCTAACCCATGTAAGAACCGCGGGACCTGCACAAATACTTTGGGTGGCTACGTGTGCTCCTGTCGTGCTGGCTACACTGATCCCAACTGTGAAACTGATATCAATGACTGTTCACCAAGTGAGTCAAATGGAGCATAAATCAGGTTTTTATTGCAGATCTTGCAAATAAAGCAGTCAAACCTTTCTTTGGCGTGGTCTAATGGTGTTCTCAAATTTTGTCAGACCCCTGTCTGAATGGAGGATACTGTACAGATGGAGTGAACTCATACCGTTGCAGCTGTCTGCCAGGCTTCACCGGGGCACGCTGTGCTGCCGAGGTGAATGAGTGTCAGAGCGGTCCCTGCAAGAACGGAGGCACTTGCACCGACTACGTCAACAGCTACACATGTACCTGCAAACCAGGTTTCACAGGCCTTTTCTGTGAGACCAACATAGCAGACTGCACTGAAAGGTGAGACCATGAAGACACTCATAGCTTATAAAAGAAACACTGTAGCCAATAGTAGCTTTTAAACTAATCATCTCCCCTTTTGTTTTAGCTCCTGTTTTAATGAAGGAACCTGCACTGATGGGATCAACGGCTTCAAATGCACTTGCCGCTCAGGATTCACTGGAGATTACTGCCAGTACGAGGTGAACGAGTGCAACTCTCAACCATGCCTTAATGGAGGAGTTTGTCAAGATGCCCTGGAGTCATATCGCTGCTCATGTCCGAAAGGTTACACTGGCCCTCGTTGCCAGGTATTAATCCAACATTATGCTATAACCTCAACATGCCCTCAAATTTTTTATATTACATAAAATAATAAATATTACAATAAAACAAATAATAAAGAAATAAAATCAAGGATAGAATGGAACCAATGAAAATAAATTACAGATTAAAATGATTTTTTTTCTCTCTTTTAGTATCCAGTTGATTGGTGCAGGCCTTCTAACCCATGCAAGAATGGTGGCCGCTGCAGACAGAAAGATGCATCCTTCACATGTGACTGTTTGGGTGGCTGGTCAGGTCGTTATTGTGACATCCCAGGAGTGTCCTGTGAAATTGCAGCCAGACAGAGAGGTATATAGAAATAGATGTGCATTTTTTTATGGATTCAATTTCACTATGATCTTCTCCTTGTTAACGGTCCACACACTCATTCTTGCACAGGTCTCCAGACAGATGAGCTTTGCCACTATGGTGGACACTGTGTCAATACTGGCAACACACACTACTGCAAATGTCCCGCAGACTACACAGGCAGTTACTGTGAGTCCCAGTTTGACCACTGTGAGGACAAACCTTGCCTCAATGGCGCCACCTGCAGGAGCTACATGGGAGGATTCACCTGTGATGTAAGTCATCTTACCACTGGTACAAAATAGCATATACTATCATTCATATTAGTTAATTAGGCCTTGTTGTAATAACCACAGAATATGAAGAACTGAAGATATTTCAGAACAGATGTTGAACTGACCTGTTTTTTCTCCAGTGTCTGCCTGGTTATGAGGGGAGCAACTGCGAGAGAGAGGTCAATGAGTGTCAGTCTCACCCATGTCAAAATGGAGGAACCTGCATTGACCTGGTGGGACATTACATCTGCTCCTGCCCTCCAGGAACACTAGGTAAGTAAAAAATTCTAAAACTATGGTGAAAAATATACCTTAATCAACGAGAGTCTTTTAGCCTTAACTGCGAAAATCTGAATATAAACTACCATCAAAAGTTTGGGGTCGGTTTAATAAAAAAATATTTTTTATGTTTTTGAAAGTTGTCTCTGCATGTATTTGATCAAAAATACAATATTGTTATTACAATGTAAAATAACTTTTCTGTTTTAATATTTTAGTGTAATTTATTCCTGTGATCTAAGCTGAATTTTCAGAATCATTACTCCAGTCTTCAGTATCACATGATCCTTAAGAATGAATTAAAATATGATGATTTTCTGATTAAGTAATTATTATCAATGTTGAAAGCCGTATTAAAAACAGTATTCTTTTCTTTTAAGAAAAAATCTTGCTGTCCACAAACTTTTAAATGGTAGTGTACATAGGTTACATATAGGTTGGAATATTGTCACTAATGTTTTCACTATGGCATTTTCTTAGGGGTCCTCTGTGAGATAAATGAGGATGACTGCGCAATTCCCTCATGGCCCCGAGGGATACCCAAGTGTCAAAATAACGGCACATGTGTGGACAGGGTTGGAGGGTACAGATGTAACTGCCCTCCTGGCTTCACTGGAGAACGCTGTGAGGGAGACATCAACGAGTGCCTTTCCAATCCCTGCAGCCCCTCCAACAGCTTGGACTGCATACAGTTGCCCAATGATTACCAGTGTGTGTGCAAGCCAGGCTTCACAGGTGAGGGATGTCTAAAAACTGAAAAATGTGTCTGTGGTAGCAAGATTGTGTCTAAATACTAACTTAATTTTGTCTTCAGGACGAGGGTGTCAGAATAGATTCAGTATGTGTGAGTCTCAACCCTGTATGAACGGAGGAGTGTGCTCTTTGTCCGGCAGCTCACCGCTGGGATACACTTGCACCTGTCAGCTTGTGAGTATCCAGGCCTTATATGACAAAATGTATCAACTATAGCATTATGATCTTGTGTTTCCATCTTAACTGTACTGTATTAAAATTCAAAAGCAACTACTTAACTCCTCCTTGTCTCTTTCTCAGGGGTATGCAGGTGCTAACTGTGAGAGGAGCATGAACTGCAAAGAGCTGCCTTGCTACAACGGTGGCAGCTGTACTCTTACCTCACGAGGTGCACGTTGCACCTGTATTCAGGGATTTGGCGGGCCACTGTGTCAGCACCGCAGCAGTGAGGGCTGCTCCTCCAAGCCTTGCCGCAATGGAGGCTTGTGTACAGAGGAAATCGGCTTCCCTTATTTCCACTGCCAGTGCATCAATGGCTGGTCAGGCAAACGATGCGAACAGGAAGTCAGGCTTCTGCCACCTCTTACTCCTCAGTGCCCTATTGCTGATTGTCACGGCAAGGCCAATGACGGTGTGTGTGACAAAGAATGTAATTCGTTCGCCTGCCGCTGGGATGGAGGTGACTGCTCTCTTGCTGCGAACCCTTGGGCACACTGCACAGACCCTCGCTGCTGGCGGCTCTTCAACAACAGCCAGTGTGATGAGTTCTGCAACAATGCAGAGTGCCTGTTTGATAACTTTGACTGCAGGACCAAAGAGAAAGTCTGCAAGTAAGTCCTGTACTATTTTTATCATGAATCAAAGGACCGTTTATGATGGTCTTTCTCTAATACGGTCTCTCTTCATGCAGCCCCATCTATGAGATGTACTGTACCGACCATTACGCTGATGGGCTCTGTGATCAAGGCTGCAATACTGTAGAGTGTGGCTGGGATGGACTGGATTGTGCAGAGAAGATTCCAGAAGATCTTGCGGAAAATGTGCTGGTTATTGTAGTCCTGCTGCCTCCAGAGGAGCTGCTAAAGACAAAAAATTCTTTCCTGCAGAAACTAAGTGTAATCCTCCGGACCACATTGCGTTTCCGCCTTGATAAGAACGGAGAATACATGATCCGACCCTATACAGGCCATGAGACACGCATTAAACGAGAGCTTCATCCTCAGCAGGAGGTCATTGGGTAAGTTGGGGTTACTGAAGTAAACGGTGCAATTTCATTTACCTTTGCACAGCGAAATTCTGCAGGCAAATAGCAGTGACCGCAATACGACCCCATTAGATCATGAATTTTGAATTCCAGATTTTTGTTTAACTTTTAATTGTTTTGCTGTGTTGACCAGTAATAAAGCTGCTTATTTTGGAAGTGACCGTTGAGTAAGTGGTGCTTCATGCATCGCTAAAATATTGACAATGGACCTTCTTTGCCTGCAAAATTTTGCTAATGTGAGTGTTCCTTTACAAATACTCTTTGGCTCCTCTGCAGGTCCATTGTATACTTGGAGATAGACAACAGGCTATGCTCCCAGGGCTCGGATGACTGCTTCCCCAATGCTAACATCGCTGCTGAATATCTGGGTGCTCTGAAGGCTGGTGATATGTTGCATTTCCCATACCCAATCAAAGAAGTACGCGGTAAGTATCCACACTTACACCAACTTAACTGCCGACTTGCATAGGCCTCATTGGTCCAGCTGGCTACCTTTAACAATTTTATGATAATTTACCAATTCTCTTTCAGGTGTATTAATGGAAGATCCTGATAAGATTCCTGAATGGGGTAAGCTACTGCTAGTAGGGGTGGCTTCTCTGTTCTTGTTGGTAATCTTGATGGCGGGCATGTTGATTGCCCGCCGCAAACGTGAGCACAGCACACTCTGGTTCCCTGAGGGCTTCTTCCTCAAGAAGGAAACGAGCAGTAACAAGAACCGCAGAGAACCTGTGGGCCAAGATTCCCTTGGCATGAAGTGAGTTGCTCATGCAGTATTAAAGCTATTGTCAGTATACTTCATCCAAATATCCCTTTCATAGGCACTAATTAGTATGTACGACTCTTTGCAGACACATGCCAAAAACAGTGGAAGAGTCTCTATTGGCTGATCATAGTGACCAGTGGATAGACACAGACTGCCCTGAGGCTAAAAGACTTAAGGTGATTGACCATTTATCATTCCTCCATTGATGTATATGTGTATGCATCAGTGAAACAGTTATATATGTGAATGAACAGCCTTATAATATCGTTTTTTTTATGAGCAGGTGGAAGAGCCCAGCATTCTGTCAGATGGTGAGGATGCAGTTGACAGCAGACAGTGGACACAGCATCACTTGGCAGCGGCAGATATCCGAATGCCACCTTCCATGGCTCTCACACCTCCGCAGGGAGAGTTTGACAGCGACTGCATGGACGTTAATGTCCGAGGCCCTGGTATGATATGTTTGACTGTCTACTTTCTTAGTCCTTATTTGGGTCCAGTGTCCCCCCCCATCAGCAGTCCTGCATAGATTAACTTCAGATACAAGAATTACAAATTGATTCAAAACATTGACATACTATTATTTTATATAGATGGCTTCACACCCCTGATGCTGGCATCCTTCTGTGGAGGTGGGCTGGAGCCCGAAGTGACTGAAGATGATGACTCAGAAGAATCCTCAGCCAACATCATATCCGATCTCATTTACCAAGGAGCATCGCTCGCAGCTCAGACCGACCGCACTGGAGAGACTGCTCTGCACCTGGCTGCACGCTACGCCCGAGCTGACGCAGCTAAAAGACTCTTGGATGCTGGGGCTGATGCAAATGCACAGGATAACACAGGCCGCTCACCTCTGCATGCAGCTGTAGCAGCTGATGCTCAGGGGGTTTTCCAGGTAAAGTCACCTATGAACAAATACATTTTTAAACATGGACTCTTGAAACAAAATCAGTGCTAATGTATACCATATTCTTGCATCTTCAGATTCTGATCAGGAACCGCGCCACAGACCTAGACTCACGCATGTATGATGGGTCCACTGCTCTGATCCTTGCAGCCCGCCTGGCAGTCGAGGGCATGGTGGAAGAGTTGATCACCTGCCATGCTGATGTAAATGCTGTTGATGAAATAGGTAAGCACGAATAAAAAGAAACATATTTATGCTTCAGATGTGAAGTTTCATTGTTTCTGATGGTTGCACATTATGTTTTTTTCTCTCCACAGGAAAGTCAGCTTTGCACTGGGCAGCAGCAGTCAATAATGTTGAAGCAACAGTTGCCTTGTTGAAGAACGGTGCCAATAAAGATATGCAGGACCTCAAGGTATGCAATTATATACTTTTGAGGGTTTTGAAGGCTTTATCTCAGCCATGTTTTAAATGTTTTATTATATTTATGATCTTCAGGAGGAGACTCCACTATTCTTGGCTGCCAGGGAAGGAAGCTGTGAGGCAGTGAAGATGTTGTTGGCTCACTTTGCCAACAGGGAGATAACCGATCACATGGACAGGCTCCCTCGAGATATTGCCCAGGAGCGCATGCACCATGACATTGTACAGCTGCTGGATGAATATAACACTGTGAGAAGTCCGCAGGGCCATGCAGGGGCAGGTCACCACCTGTCTGGTAGCCATACGCTCTCACCACTCATGTGCCCTCCCAGCAACTTCCTTCAAGGGCTGAAAAGCACCCCTCAGGGTAAGAAGAACCGTCGCCCAGGGGCTAAAGGCATGGTCGGGCAGCATGCTGCCAGTCTGAAAGATTCAGCCAAAAGCCGCAACAAACGGCTGACGCTAGACATGCAGAGTGCTTTGCTGGAGAGCTCGGTCACGCTTTCCCCCGTCGACTCGCTGGATTCGCCGCGCGGAGGCGCCAACAATGCCGGCTACATCACCAATCCAACCTCACCGGCCGCCATGCCCACTCCAGGCCTTTTCCACTCCTCCATGTCTGTTCCTTCCACTCCCATGGTGCACAGCAGTATGCTGGATGGCACCAGCCCTTTTGCGGTCTCCCTGGCACAGCTGAGCGACCTGGGTGACGGAGGGCTCTCGATGCAGGGGCGTGTGGCCATGCAAGGAGGCAGCATCAACCAAGGCCCCCACAACTACGTGCTGAATGCCGGCCAGATGAGCCTCAACATGGGCATGGTAAGTCCAGTAAGCGTCCCGTTTGACTGGCACAGCCGCATGACTCATTCTTCTCAGTGCAGTCAGCCCATGGTCAACATGGTGCATCCAGCAAGTAACCAAGCAGGCATGCACCCTCAGACACCAACCCTGCAGCAAACAAGCATGCTCTTGCACCAGCAGCAGGTTTTCCGTAATGCCCAGCAGCCCATACTGCAGCCAACACCCGTCTCCAACACGCCCTCTATTAGCCCGGTCAAACTGACGCCCATATCAGAGCAGCAACCGCAGCAACTTCACAGCCACGCCCTTACCAACCCCACCCGCATGGGCTCCTCCACTCCCCCGACACCACAGCAGGCACAGCCTCCTCCAGCTTTCTACCAGTCACAGCAGCCGCAGGCTCAGCCTCCGCAGGCCACAGCGTCCCCTCAGGCCTCGCAAGCACAGGCTCTCTCGACTCAGGCACCCCCGGCACAGGGGAGCGGCAGCACCGCAGGCCCGGACGATTACCCCACTCCGCCCTCCCAGCACAGCTACACCTCTGCCATGGATGCAACGCCCAAGCATTACTTGCATGTGCCCAGTGAACATCCTTACCTGACCCCTTCTCCAGAGTCTCCAGAGGCCTGGTCTAGCCCTTCCCCTCACTGTGTGTCCGATTGGTCTGACTCCACCCCGAGCCCAGCCGTCACGGCTTCTGCTCAAACCCAGATTTCCCATGTCCAGGAGTCCAATGGGAAGATGCAGGTGTTTGCTTGAACAGCTCAACCTACCTTAAATGTTTGTGACTTTGAGAGAGTAGAGTTGACAAGCGTCACTCTAGGGCTTGTTTTTTTACTTACCTGTCAGCCCATTTCCAAGATTTTAATTGGATTAGGATTGACTGCATTGCGTCAAGAAGACCGTCTGCTGGTGTCTGCAGAAAGAAAGTTAAAGGGAAATGTGTTGTCTTAAAAAGAAGACAACTTAATGAAGTAAGACGTTCTGTCACAGATGGACTTGTTTTTAATTATAAAAAAAAGTATATGAAGTATACCACGTCTTTCATTTCAAAGACTTGGGGACACTCCTGAAACTAACAAACTTTATAAAAAAAAAATAGATTGAGAGAAAAGTGAAATGTTGAAGGAAATTCCTTTCTTTTTATTTATTGTCTTATGTTTTCCAAACTGCCTTGTGGGTGTTTCGGCCCTCTTTCTGTCTCTGTTGTTTTTAGTGACCCCCCCCCCCCATAACAAATGCCTTACTACTTCCAATGTTTTACATGGGACTCGTGAGGAGGTCTCAGGTTCCATGTTGCTACTGTAACAAGGGGAGCAGCTCATGATTGCTTAGCTCGCCTGTTCCGCCCCTGGTTTTATCAACAGCAATTGATACATTCAGAATTTATAAACCGGGCTTTTGAGTGACGCACACATACAATGAGATTAGAAGTTTTACAAATTTTAGTGATATTTATTTAGTCTAGCAGTCAGAAACAGATTGGCACATGAAAACAGAGGTATATAGAGACCAACACAAGTGAAATATTCTGATTTAAAATGATTTTATACATGTTGTAAAAGTATTTGTATGAATGTAGAGGGGCATCTGTGAAGCACTTCAAGGGGAAAATCTTGAGAGAGAGATGGTAAGAAAACCCTGAAATCCTAGTTCAGCATTTATAGCGACAGTGCATAAAAGCGCCTCCCGAAAACAGGCCAGTGTTTAGAATGTTTTCAGTGTTGTGTTGTATCAGTGGAAATGATTTTACTGAACATAGTTTCTTCAGTGACCTCACCGACTTACAAAGGCCTGAGCTGGCCAATGCTCTACCAGCTCCCTCTCAGAATCCCTGCCAGTCACTGCCTTGACTGCTATAGTCTTGCCTTGTGTACATTTGTTTTATTTTGCTTTATTCTTTTTATAACCACATTTTTGGAACCACAGTTACCTGTGGAACATTGATGTATTAAGCTGTGTTATTAGGCTGCTGCTCTGCGTCACTTCTTCGGTGACACTCGACTTCCTTTCCGCGAACATTCCTGATGGGAACCCACCAGCCGGCGCTCGTGGAGCCGCTGACCGCTGCGGAACTGATCTCATCGCGTTCCTGGTCCCTCACGAGCACTTCGTTTCAGTACTGAACAGCTGCAGCTGACATTTGACCACTAGAAAGTCTTCCTCTGGGGCCTTACGAAGCCAAGGCAGTGTGGTTGATTTATTTTTATGTAATTTGATCCCTCAGGTCCAGCATTTCCATGTGGTCTAATCATATTCAAGCTCCTTTTGGTTTGGGTTGTGAGCATACGTGTTGTGTGTTGGGTACAGGGCTAACGGGGTTGCTAATGGTCTGCTAGTGCTCTGTCACTCCTCAGGGAGGTGTTATATAGCATGCAGTGTTGTCTGCATCTTTAGCAGTTCCCACCCCATGAGCCTAGACGATGACATCTGTCGTGTCTGGTCAGAAGGCGTGAGACGGGAAACGCTACTATGTAGTGATGCCCCTGGCTTTCTGCAACATGTTCGTATGTTCATCCCCAATAACATTCCCAACTGCAAGATATGCATTTGGCAACACTGATGGGTGTTTTCCAATTTGTCTTGCTATTACCAACAGAAACGTGCCCATTTCACTAAACTATGTTATGTATACATAACATATGGGTTTGACAAATATCTGCCACAAATCTGTGTACAGCTATGAAACTGTTAAATCTCCATGTACCACATTTCAAGACTTGAGGTGGTTTTGGAGCACATTCTGGACCTCTTTGTTCTTCTACATAAGTACTACTAAGCTTAGCTTATCAAGCATAAGTCTTCCTTTTGTTCATAACCTTTCACTTCTCATGATACAGTTCTCCAGATATTTTTGAAATTCCAGTACCTGTAAATATGTTTCACCTTTTTTTAGGTCTACTTGTTTATGAGAAGTCTTATGTTTCTAAAATGATTATGTACTAAAAAAGAACAAAAAGTAAATGTACTTTTTTATTAGCATTATTAAGGTGAGGAAGTGACTATATTGGTCTTGCATAACTAGAACAGCCATAGATATTTTCTATCGTCATTATTAATTTCCTATACTTGTTTAAAAGTAGTTTAAAATCATTGTATATAAACAGCTTTTCACAGTTTCTTTCTACAAAGTTGTAAAATATGTTACTTCTAATAAAGCAGTAGAAACTACATTCCACTAATGTCTTATAATTTCTCTCACCTCGTCCACATTTCCATGCATACTGAATCCAGTAGGTTTTAGATCGCTTAAAATACAGCCATGAGCTGCGGGTCCAACTTGAAACATGCAGATGTATGTATAGCTACCAATTTCCTCCAGAGCTAAAGAAGTATATTTAAGTGTAAAGTTTGGAATAAGAGAGAAGATTATGTAGGCTACAGTCAATCGGTCATTATCGCAACAAACTCCTCCAAGGGAAAGAAGGATACAAGACTTTTAATAATAACAGTCATTTACTTTGTGATAAACTACTTTACTGTAGCCTACATTGTCCCCCCAATGTGGGAAATTAACTTTTTTTTTACCACTAACTTACTAAACACTTTTTGTCAAATATCAACCCAAAATATCTACTTCACCATGCTTATAATGAAAATAGACGAACTGGCTGCATCTGCATCACATAGCCTACTTCCCTACTATATAGGCGAAAAACAGTGAACAAAACAAGTATGTCCGAATTCACAGTTTTCAAAAAAGAGTAGCAAAAACTGCCCGGATAACCTACTACTTCCAGCAATCTCACTGGAGGTGTGCATATCTATGGTGCATACGATGAACACTCGACTATCCCATGAGACCACGGGAGAGGATTTATGAATGGAGGTGAAACGACTCAACTGACGCTCGTAGTTCACATGATAATGACAACGTGGCGAATATAGTGTGTCCAGATTACATCCATACTATATAGAACATACTTTTTAGCAGTCGTGGAGTAACTATTTATTCAAAATAAGTACCTACACAAGAGAGTATGCGATTTCGGGCGCAGACAAAATCTGACATCGGCCGTGATATTCAGTTGTTTGTGTTTGCAAGTGTTTTTCTCCGTTGCTAGTCAACCAACCACATAATGGACCCACAATCTACTCAATAATTGAGATTCATTTAGCCACATAAATAATCTGCATTCAAAGGTGGTGACTTTAGTTCAGACTTCTCACCCCATGTTTTTTTTTAAATAAAAGAACAAAAGGATAATTTTTTTTAAAAGCTGCAGTTGTTTGTTTTTTACAATTTAGTTGGACATTTAAATGTATGTATTGCTAAGCAACTTCAGCATTTATATATGTGCATTATGAATTGAATCCCAATAGAGCTCCAGCGGTGCTGCTGTGTTGAATCATTGGGTTTGTTGAACCCAAACATCACAATATCTGCCCTCTATACCCTGCACAGGAGAAGCCTATTCCAAAACATTTAAATACTTTCAATCTCTTTAACAACATTCATTGATTGACGTTTTTCATATTTTATTTCATTAGCTAAATAAAACATTTGAAAATATAGGCCCGGTTTCACAGACAGTGCTAAGATTAAGCCTTAGTTCAATTAGTACATTTAAGTAGCTTTTATAAATGTGCTTTAGAAAAAAACATTACTGGTGTGCATCTTGAGACAAAACAATGGCACTGACATATTTGAAGATATCTCAGTGCAAGTTGCTTTCAGTTAAAACCGCTCAAACATGCATTTAAGTCTGGGACTAGCTTAAGCCTTGTCTGTGAAACCAGGAGACTGACTCTTAAACTGTCATACACAGCATTTTCAAACTAAACATGATGTGTTTGATCATTGTTATTACTGTTGTCTTGAGGTTAAAGTTAGAACAACGCTGCAAGATACAGATCAAGTGGCGACCAATCACAGTCTCAAAATTATTGCTATGCTAACTATGGCTTGTTGCATTTTATGATTTTGCATTGAGCAAATTCCCGAGACCTATCAGAACTGGCCATTTTTTGGGGTCGTGAAACTGTCACTAAGTATGCTACGGCTGTAAAGTGGATCAGAATCCTCTCTCCTCTGGGATTTTTAGGCAACACCTTGGCCCATTCTCCTGTGTAGGAAGCGCATAATACTCAGACTAGCATTGAACACGCGGTCATGCTGGAAGATCATTTTATAGAATGCTTCAATGGGTAGTCGCCCTGTGGGGTCAGCGTGCTTCATGGCAGTTAGTGGCATGTACAGACGGTTGGTCTGATGACGAAATGGAGGATTCTTGGACACAATCAGCTGGAAAGTTTGCTGTAAGCAATGAGACATGTTCATGTCACTCATTTAGAACAGGGAGCCTCAACTACTAAAAGAACAGCCCATCCACACGCTCACCTCTGCCACCTCCTCAGGTGTCTGCCCGATCGAATGAAAAACTCTGCGTGAGTATGGCAGGTAGATCTGACGGAAGATTTGAGCCGTCTCTTCATCGGCCTCTGACAGGTCCATCTTCTCTGCCTCCTCATACACTTTCTTCTCAAACTCAGTTACAACAGGGCCTGGCTCCACTAAAGTCATCCTGTGGGAGTTGTATATAAGACACACTTACAATCCATGAATGTTTTTGCATCTATAAAAAGTAAGTAACCATGCGTATAGTGTATTTAACCCTACAATGCATTCCAAGCATGCTGTGATTGTTTTAGCCCTTATGTTGTGTTCGGGTCATTTTGACCCAGACTTCTTTTGCCCGAAAATGTCAAGCAGTTTCAAAAATAAATACGAAACCTGTCTTAATTGAAAGAAAACAAGTTTAAATCCAATATTTGGTGATAATATAGAATGGCGTGAGATTTATAAGCTACTTTTTGTAGTCCGGACATTTTTGACCGGGAACACCAAAAGTGTGACTTTGTTTCATTTTGTACAATATAAAAGCATTTCAAAACAATCTTCCTGGTAAGCACACTAGTGTGATAAACTTCACAATTTCTTTCCATATTTTCTTGACAAAAATTATCCACAAATAATGGGGGGGGGGGGGGTTGTCTCTGATTTTGTCTAGTTAACTCGGGACTATATCGGTGTACTCACTTGACATTGAACTTCATAGCTTGAACAGCAAGACTCTCACAAAATCCTTCAACAGCAAATTTGGAGGCAGCATATATATCATTGAAAAGTAGTCCTGAAAAAAAAAAACAGTGTACAGTAAAGGTAAAACATGTGCATTTAACATGTGTACTGCTTATAATAACTGAGATATGTGGTATTACCTTGGATTCCCAGGACGCTGCTCATCACTACGATGTGTCCACTCTGATGTCGCTTCATATCGGGCAGCAATTCCTTTACCAGTCTCACCAGGCCAAAGAAGTTAGTGTTGAAGAGTTCCTGCATATCACTTACACTCTGGCACTCCAGAGGACCAATCATGCCCACACCGGCATTATTCACTACAAAACAGAGAGGTTGAGTCTCAATCATGCAGGATGTGGAAGATTGTTCAAAGCATTTTGCAGTGTGCAGTTTAAAGGGATAGTTCAGCCAAAAGTAAAGAAATCTGTCATCATTTACTCACCCTCTTGTCATTTCAAACCTGTGGAACATAAAAGAAGATATTTTTGGATGGAAGTCAATAGAAACCAAAACTCTTTGGTTACCAACATTCTTCAAAATATCATCTGCAGAAGAAAAATAAATCATTTAGGTTTGGAACGACATGAGGATGAGTAAACAGTGACAGAATTTCCCTTAAAACAAAGGTTGTGTGTGTGTGTGTGTGTGTGTGTGTGTGTGTGTGTGTGTGTGTGTGTGTGTGTGTGTGTGTGTGTGTGTGTGTGTGTGTGTGTGTGTGAAGCAGCCAGAACAAAGTCCGGGATTATGATTAGTCAGCAACAAATCTAGTAAAAATAGGAGTGTAACGATACATTGTTAGCAATATCGTGATATTTAAAAGTACGCATCGAGATGTAAACGATATGATTCGCAATATAGTTTGTTTTATCCTAGACTCAGCTTACTGTACTTACTTACTATAGTTCACCTTTGGGTAATAAATATGTAATAAATTGTAAATTCTATTTTTTTATGAAACTCGAGAGATTTACTATGCATAAAATGTAGTAAACACGGATGTTTAAATGGAGGCGTAAATTACATGTGGGTGAGTAAATGAAGAGAGAATTTAAATTTTTGTATGAACTAATAAAGTTTGTGAATAGTCATTTTAGATCGCTGTATTATATTTTTTTCTGTATTTCAGTACATTCTTTCAGTACATCATCTAAACGGAAAAGACCATATACTTACAGCCAAGTCAAAAGACACTGAGCTACTGTTTATAAAGCTGCATTGCTCAGAAATATTTGTTTAAAAAGGAAACTGTGGATTTCACCTAACACATCCACTCGTCGATCTGACAGGCCGTTGACACACTCTCTGATGGAGTCCTCACAGGTGGCATCCAGCTGTCGGATCTCCAGGGATCTGTTCAGTGTCTCTCCGGCTGCTGTCTCCAGAGCTTCTCTCTTATCCAGGTCCCTCATGGTGGCCACAACTAATTCAAGCAGAATCAATAGTAGCACTTTAAGTAACTTTATTACATAACAGAACACTTATCTGATCATTAGTTAATGTGCAGTACATATGTAACGGAGGCCAGCTAGAAAAGAGCTGTGCGAGTAAACCACTGGCCTCAAGAGGCGCACTAGCGACTGACAGGGTTTACACGTACAAATATGTCATTTTATGAAACTTTAATTAAAATATTTATATTTATTATTCTCCTTCCTGATGCACTGGAATCATAATAAATCTTAGACATATTAACATTTTAGGGGGTATATTTGACATTCATATGCAGTCTTCTTACCTTTGAAGCGCCGTAACTTATCTTTTGCGAGACGGACAGCCACCGCCAAACCAATTCCAGAGGAGCATCCCGTCACCAAAACTTTCCGTGTCCCCATTCCTTTCTCTCAACGCTGATCTCTAGTCTGAAATCATAATAAAAGCAATAAACTTAAGTATAACAATTATAATTGTAGTTAATTTTATGAAGTATACTTAAGTAATGTTTAAGTATATTTTAAGTATACTTTATGTAGTGTGTATACTAGTATCAATGTACTTGTAGTAAACTTGTAAGTGTACCATTTCAATACGGCTTTGGGCTAAATTGGCCCACGAGTGCATAAAAGTATACGTTTAAGTGTACTATAAGCGTAACAGTAGCTACGTTTCTCATGTGTAGGCCTACTTCATCTGTACTACAAGTGAATTTATAAGTATACTAGTAGTTTACTATTTTAATACTTGTAGTACTTCGTTTGTTTATGAAAGTACACTTTGAAGTGTTTTCTCAGTAAACTAGTTAGCTACTAGTATTGTAAGTTTTCTTTAAGTGTCCGCACGTTTTTGTTTTTTATGGGCCAATTCAACAATGCAATGTCATAAATCACTATTTTCCAGAGACACAAAATTAGATCAATTAACCTAAAAACTGTTTCAGGTGACTAAATCTCACAAATGTTGATTTCAGATGTAATAGAAATATAAAATAAAATAAACTTACCCTACATTTACAAGCAACTCCACAAAATGATGCAACGCTTAAGTAACACTGTACCTGTAAAATATAGCCCAGTGCCACGTATGCTTACTAACTGTAGAGCACGCTGAAGAGTTTCTGCTCGGGAGATTAATTCTTAATCGGATTTTCTCAGCACTTGCAGCGCGCGTGTCTCGTGCGCTCGTTTTAACTGGTCAGTTACAATGCACTGGCGGCTGGCGCTGTGATGCGATTTCACATCTGATACCGCACGACAAGTGATACGTTTTATAAAACTCGTCACGTTTTAATATGAAGCATTCAAAATGGACAGTTATTTGCAGTGCGTGAAAAACAAAACATATGAAACATGAGCTACACAAGCATAATGGTTCAACTTCAGACTAAATCTGTTTGAAGTGTTCTGGGGCGTGTAGCCTACTTACTGAATGCAAATAAACCGAGCATTGTTTGCAGCATGTACAGTAACAGGCCTGTGTCCTGCTGACAGTCCGACTCTCCTTTCACGTGAGTTCTGCATGAGAGTCTGTGATCAGTCAAGTTGCAGAGGTCGCGTTTGTGTTCAGAGAACCCTGGGATTTGAAGTCATCGACTGTACAGCAAAAATAATAATAATAATAACACCAATAATAATCAGTGTTGCGGGAAGTTAATTTGAAAAGTAATACGATACAAACTGCCAAAAAAAGTAACTAATTGCGTTACTTAGCCTAGTTACTTTTTATGTTAAAGTAGGCCTAATGCATACTTTTGCATAATTTGTTCTTACCTAGGCTGGGTTTTCGTTTTTGTTTATAATAAAATAAAATAAAAAACACCAATAGGTCTATTTTTGGCTAATGTAATGGCTGGCCCACACTTACACCATAAGTGAAGCTGAAGAAAATGCAAATTTACTCCTGTACAGTAGAGGGCGCAGCTCAAACAAACCTTTCTGGGTCAGAATGAGTTTTATACTGTCTATGGTTTTATTCGGTTTTATTGCCAAGTATGTTTATGCCACAAGCAATTTGTCGTGCTGACAGGAGCTTCCAGTGCAGAAGAAAAGTACAAATACAGTACAGCAAACATACATGATAGTGCAGGCATAGGAATTACACAGTAGAAAGGCAATTTAACAATAACTGCAATATAATAGTCTACAGTAGTAGAAATAATTTTTTCATCATTAAAAAAAAAGATATGTTTATCTAAAGTCGTTTTTGCCTAATAGTAGGCTACAGTTTAATTGGATTATTGAAGATCTCTGCAGTGCAATGAATTCTGGGGTAGGCAAGGCAGCGAAGGATCCATCTGTTGTATCCTTCATTTCACGGGAAACGAAAGACGCAATCCGCCTTCGAATGCGGCCTTCAAATAATTGTGATGCAGTTAGGCTAATTGATTTAGTGAATCAGTAAGCAAATCAGAATGCTTCTTTTTAGCAAACCAGTGGCTGTAGGCTACTACAGAAATTTCCAAGCTGAATTCTTGAATCTGAAGCTGAATAAAAATGTTCTATGTCTTAAGTGAATCTGCCACAATTAGGCTAGGCCTACTAAACGGGCATGATATAGGACTCTGATGATGTAGGCTAGTCTTAGATTCAAGAGATTTGAATCACTGTGATGAATCAAAATCTTGTGCTGAATTCCATATACTAATATACTACTCTCACTGTTTTTGCCATAGAAAGATAAAGTAAAAGTAGTACGAGTAATAGTAAGGTTATGTATTCAGTATTACACTTTGCATGAAAAGTCAAGAGTGCTCTTAGTTTGTACTCGGTTTACAGCTGTACTGTGGCGGCCTCCAGTGGTCATGTTGTGGTATTTCTAATCAAACCGAAAGTGATCAGACCAACTAACAGACTAAAAGCGCCGAAGGAAACGGTGCAACACTAAAAGAGGTCTGTAATTCATACGAAAACCGAACACTGAACAAGATGAGTCAAATGCGTGAAGAAGTAGAGGTATAGTAAGCTATTCATTTTTGCGACAATAAAGACAAGCGTATGAAATTTTATTTGAGACAATATGGCATAATGCTATAAGGAAGTACGGTGCAGTACAGTGCAACTTCCTTAACAATCACTGTGCATATTGCATATAATATAGGTTAAAAAAAAAACGTTTTCATGTTTTTCCTGCATAACAAATATTCGTCTTCGTAAGCTATTAATAAGGCAACTGTCACGAGTCTTTCACCTTGTGGTTGATCTTTCAAATAAAGATAAGTCATTGTACATACGTTTTCTCTCCTTATGCAGTTGGAAAAAAGTACGAGGCGACTGCGAGAGAAGTTTCATGGTCTTGTTGAAATTGACAAGGCTGTGTTACTTATGCGACGCTATGGGAACAACCATCGTATGGTTGCAATGTGTGTCGCCCTAATGGCAGATAACGACAGGGGTAAAGTGCAAACCTTTTCTCTTAAGAACCATATCCAAGTGTATTAATGTAGCTATTTACCAGTACTCACTCTACTATTTATGCAAGTTCTATTTATGCAATAGTCTAGTTCTGTGTTTTTAGTTTGTGTCGACTGCACACCTCATTTCTTTCATGCATTTTTATGTTTAGAGCTGGATGAGGAAGACAAGTCTGCTTTGAATAATGACCCTGTAGCTAAGGTATGGTGCATAATACATTAGATATGTAAATTTATGGAAAGGGTTTGTGGGTGTATTTTGAAGCAAGAAGTATTTGGACACCGCTTAAAATACATTAATGTGATTGTTTTTGTAACGCAAAGAAATTCATTCATTTTATATGTGACTTAAAGCTAGGGTATGTGATTTGTTCCAGAAACATTTGTTGTTATGCTGGTTTCAAGTCTCTTCACAACCTGATAGCAATCACTATGTGAATTGGTCTAAATGTATTTATATGCATGTATGTGTATATATATATATATATATATATATATATATATATATATTTGTCCAATCATTGCATTCGGTCCGAATGCAACGATACAATGTCCCACCTGCCTGTGAGCGTATGTATTTCCATACCTCCGCGCACCTGTTCACGCAGACATCACACGTCATCAGCGTTTTTCATGCTACGAGTTAGACAGACGTCAGTCGCACCGAAACAGCAGCCACCTTACAGTTCCTCCTGAACCAAAACAACGATCTTATGCTGCGTTCACGCCATAACTATATTCGGAAACCCGTGATGTTATACTCTGAGCGGTTCGTGGCTCAATTTATGCGTTTTTCAATGGCAACACTATCAACGCCGAAATGAAACTTCAGCAGTCAGATGGTACAGAGCTCTTTATGTTCATTATTATTGTAATGTTATGTGCTTTGAGACATGAGGTAGTTTAGCGCCTTCTCTCGTGACGCTTTTGTTTTGCTCCCTGCTGTGTGTGTTCATGTGTTTTGAAGGAGTCGTGGCTTTGGAGACGCTCTGAAGGGAGAGTTGGATCTTGCTTTTTGCTCGCTATTGCTAGCCGCTCCGAAAATTGCCTACCCTACCTTTAAGTGTTCATATACTTACTGGGGTCACTGTATTTATAATCCTGTTACTCATTAACACATTTTCTGCTCATATAGAATGTGATTATAAAACTCAAAGCTGATGAAAAACAACAGGTAACAATCCCAACCATCTCTTATCGCCCTGTAAACAATCTTAATGTTTCTGAAAATTAAAGTACCAGTTATAGCTGCTTACAGTTTTGAATCATATAATGAATTTTATATGATTTGTAGAAAGAAAAACCTGCCAAGTCATCTGGATCCTCTGGTGCAAGACCATCAGCGCAAGTAAGAAGGTGTTTCCCTATTCGGATGCGGATTTACAGGACAAATGAAACATCATGTTACACTGTAGTCTTACCGCATCACTCCTGTTCCACTTTAGGCTCAGGGAAAGGAAAAGGAAAAACCCGATGATAATGATAAGGATATAACGGTTAGTTTCTGTGCATTGTTTACTTAAATTATAAATTGTACGAATTAAACCAAATTGAATACTATAAAAAAGTGTTGGTGTTCCTTAAGCAGTGTGAACTAACATGCACAGACATGCTTGCAGGAGCTTGGGGATCGTCTACGGGTCCTGCCATTAACAGAAGAGAACAAACGAATGTTTGACCTGGCGCAGGCAAACCAGATCCCTTCTGTCTTACATCAGTTTGCCTGCGAGTCATGTGACAGGGACTGGTGGCGACGTGTGCCTCAGAGGAAAAGGGTATGACGTCTGAACAGCTCAAATCACATTTAGTTAAATCCGCATCAGCTGTTCCAAGTCACAGCTCAGACAGGTCATGGTCTAAACTAAATTTTAATAAAAATTGAAAATGTTTACCATTTATCGGTGTGCACTTGGCTTGTTATAGGTGTCGCGCTGTCATCGATGCAAGAAGAAGTATGACCCTGTCCCAGCCGACAAAATGTGGGGTATAGCAGAGTTTAACTGTCCAAACTGTGCTCGGGCCTTCAAGTAAGACTTTAACTTTATGTATATAATGTATAGTAGGGTTTTTTTTTTTCAGTTTAAACATACATTTTAAATGTGACAATGCTTTTTTTTTCTGCATGATGAGGAGTATTGTATTAACATTTAATGTTTCTGATAGGGGTTTTGGTCGGATGGATGGACGTTCCCCTTGTTACAGCTGTCGCTCAGCCATTTTCCCCTCTAAGATTCTTCCACCGAGGAGGAGGGTCATGATACCTGGGCCTAGACAAAGAAATCAGCACAGCTGCCTTGCTGAAGACTGTTATAATCGAATGGGTAATAAGATGCCGTTTGACACAATGATCACTAGAGGTCTTGCACAGTGTCCCTTTTAAGCTATTTTAAAGGTTCATAATTTTGTTTTGAAGGTCTCCTACAATAAGTTTACATTCATCCAAGGTCAAAAAACACTTTATTTTTCTTATAATGTACATGATGGCACATCACCTCTTTTCTCAGTGTCCGAAACTGCTCGAATTCAGTCTCTTAAACCCCTCCTTTCCGAGAGCTTCCACTGCTCTGATTGGCCAGACGCCCCAGTCTGTTGTGATTGGTCGACCGCTTACAGTGCGCGTCAGAAACAAAATGTCCACTAGCATATCTGAATTTCAGCTGCGTATCTTCCTCAGCAGCACTTTATACACAGTGATACGAACAGTTACGATGGAGTCTGTGTTTGGCAGCGCAGAAAACAGCATCTTCTCGAAATGTCGACAACACAAACCAAACTCTTCCAGACCTCAGCTACAACTACAGTGTTTGAGGGCGGGTCAAAGTAGACGCTGTTTGTGGGCAGCCAGTGAGGACCGTACAAAGAACTCGCATGATGAACATCATAAATATACGCACATGACATGCAGGCAGAAAAAGTATATATATATATATATATATATATATGGCCATTAATTAAGAAATCATTCCCTTGTTTTATTGACTTGTTCTCTCCTTGTAGTAAATCATTACCACATTCTAATAATTTGTTCCCTTGTTTTAGTTAAAGCTACACTTTGTAATTTTTTAAGTTGATTCTTAGCAAAAAAACACTTTGTTCTTTCAAAATGATATGTGCTCATTCGTGTGTAATTACTTCCACCAACTAATCAAGAACTCTACTCTCGTAGAATCTGCCATTCAGAATAAATACGGGCGAGTCGCTCGAATGGCGGATGCCATGTTGCGCCTCCATCTTGAAAATATATTAGCCAAAGAGGGACATACCTGGAAATTCAAGCTTCGCCTTTTGTACTTTTACACTCAGTGGCACCGTGACGAATGCGAGGGGGAGATTACTCGCGACTGCGGGCAGATTTTAAATAATACGGCCACCGTAGGAGTTAAAACGCCCTCGGAATGGCAGGGGCTAGAAAGTAATATTCAGTTGGTAGTCATACAATTTCACCGCTATATGGGAGTAATTCCTACACAGTGTAGCTTTAAATCAAAATTAGTACAACCTAGCCACGATTTACAAAAACATGGGAACAAAATACTAATTGGTGGCCACAAAATAATTTCTTATTTATTTCATATTATAATATTTCTTAGTTTAAAATGGTTCCGAATCCTAAAAAAATAAATTTATTTACAGGTTTACATTAAAGTTATCAGACTTTTAGACCTCGTTATGGAAGTGAAATGGGTTGTTGATTTTGAATATTAAGCACTTGTGTATTTTTTTTAAAGCAGAACTGCATGTTTGTCTTATCTAGAGCCCCATGTCCCTGGAACCGAATGCGTTCACCCGCACAGCAGACAGAAGAACAGAAAGCCACGTGTGGTGTTCCCCAGCCCCGCTCACATCAGCAGCGGATCCACTGTCAACACCTGTCTGAGTCAGGGCAGTCTGATAGAAAGCATCGACCAGCTCATTCTAGATGACATTGAGGAAGAGTCTGACGAAGACTCTGACAGCAGCAGCTGAGACCGCAGCGGACATCAGTGTAAAGGACTGACGTCGCTTCACTTGTTGCTTTGAACGAAACATGCTCTTTCAAATGATTCACTCAAAGGTGTGAGCAGCCTGAATATTGACATATGTCATGCACTGCAGGCTGTATGAACACACACCAAACAATTCAGGTAAAACCATCCAAATAAGGAATGATTGACGATGGGCCGTTAAATTATGGATCAGTTAATGCACAATTTGAGGTAGTAATTTTGCCAAAACATGAAGCTGTGTGTGTGTGTGAGAGAGAGTGTGAGTTTTGGTTCTCTCAGCCGTACAGATGAAACTGTATCGTAGTCAACAAACCTGGAAATACTTAACAGTTGGAATGACCAATAGGAATCAAGCATTCAACAGCACTGATATAATGTTTATTGCATAACTGATTTGAACAGACAAGTCCATATTTTGTGTTTTAACGTCACTCATTCACTAATTACAACTTCTCCTCCTTTGACGTCCACCATATTTAAATCAGTAGATTTCCCTCTCACATGACTAGTGATCAGTTTGTTCTGCCATTGTTAGGTTCATATCAAAGGATTCATAAGCCACACCTGAGAATAATCTTAAAATTACATGATATGACACCAAAGAACAGAGTTTTCCAACTATTCAGTTTCAATAGGCAATTTCCACATTATAGCCTAAATGGCTTTGTTTTTCCTAAGTCTACATTTCTCTCAAAACCTGTTTTGTCAGAGATTACACTCTTCACACAACTATCAAAAGACAGGCATTCAAAGAAAAAAGCAGTCCGCTCATGATTAATAAAACAGGTTTGCTGTTATGTCAGCCTTATGTAACTAGCTGTTTTACATACTCCATTTCGAGGAGACAAAAAAATATGTTCAAACTACCATTAATGTTTCAAAATAAAAAAGAATCTGGAATGAGAATAGTTTTGTCTTTAGTGTTACATCATAACTTTGGATTAATGTTGTCTTTGCATTATTACATTGGCAAATAATCTTAACAGATGTGGAATGAACCCTTTTGGTGTATGATGACCTGTACAGTTCATGAAACAAGACACCCAGCTACACCCACACTTGTACAAAACGCTAAACAAAAGATATCAGAGAGCATTGAGACTAAACAACAGGAGACAAACAATAGTTTCCTAACAGCTAAACCTTTGAATGCAGCCTGAACGGTTTTCCCAAGAGATCTCTCTGTGACCGTTAAACAAGGTCTAAAGTTTTGTGTACACTTTGTGTTACTTGGCCAAGTTATAACACCAAAACCATGAAATGTGATGTCCTTAAAGAGACATTAAAGCAAAAATATTTGCATTTATAGAACTGTCTATATGGGAAAACAAGCATTTTATCAAAAAAATATTCCTCCTCTACTCCAAGAAGTTACGCAATATTGACATTTAGCCCATTTAAACATCTGGATGACTTTCAAAATCACTACTGCACACCATGAACAGAGCTGTGGTCAGTCTGCGGTCAAAGGTTATGTTTGCTTATTTCCTCTAATCCCTAAACAAACAAAAAAAAACTTTGTTTTCGGAGTAAATAATCCCAAATGATCCATTACATATGTGCGTCAATCATTATACAGTACTGTATGGATAAACTAAAAACGTGACATTTCTAAATATTGCATTTGGCTGCATTTTACAATCATATAATCAATTCAAAAGACCTTTCAACCACAACAAGGATAGAAAGAAAAAAAAGATGAAATACTGTCCCTAGTGGATGAGACTCTCTTACTTAACATGCTTATATGACTCTAGGGTCGGGGTGTGTCCTGTAGGAGGGAACATATTTCATAACATTACATGTATAAATAAGAGCCTGCAGGCACACAAACACACACACACGCTTCCTCTCTTCACAGCCTGAAGTTACAGCATTCGACAACATGTAAGTACTGACACTTTTACGCCCTCTTGTACACTGCTGTCTGACTTACTAATTCTCTCTGTTTTTGAATGTTTTAAAGGATTTTTCTGACAGGGGTGACCGTGCTGCTCTTTGCATTGACTGTAGAGGCAGGAGTTGGGTGAGATTCATGTTTAATTCCTTCTGCAGTCTACACCAAAAACACTATACTGTATGTGCACTATAGTGCCATATTTCATGCATTTTGTTTCCACATCGCAGTGAATCCACTAGTGATAGTTTCTGCACTGAGACGAAAGAGTGCTTGCAGTATGACGTGGTTTGTGCCGGAAAGGACTATGAGGTGAGATACAAGAATGAAAATTAGAGCATAAAGAGATTGAGGATATGATGAAATGAAATGAAACCGGGTCATGGTAATGAGATGAAGAAATCTTCTTCACAGGTACGCCACTATGGTGCTGTTAAGTGGGTGACCGCAGAAGCTGATTCCTATTTCATGGATTTTGCGATTCCAAGAGCGTTCAGGAAACTTTTTAAGTACATCACCGGAGAAAATGAGGCTGGTGAGTTTGTGCGGGTCAGTTTTTGTCTGCAAATGTCTTTAAAACCTGACATCACTATACTGTAGGGACCAAAACGATGACAATTCCCTCATCATTTACTGTCATACCGTCCCAGATGTATATGACTTTCTTTCTTCAGATGAACACAAAGAAAGGGTTTTAGAAAAGTAATCAATATATGTGAGTCCATATAAGTGTATGGGACCCCAAAGAGTCATTAAAAAAAAAAAAAAAAAAAAAAAAAAAAGTGAACAGACAGGAATCAATATGATCCGGATTGATGAATCTGAAGTGAAACGACACGCGTGTAAGAAAAATGAATTATTTTTAATATTTTAAACTTTGGAAAAAAAAGGTCAGCTGTAATTTGTGTTCGCTTTGTTTCATCTGAAGAAGTAAGCCATATATGTACACCTGGGACTGTGTAAGTTTGAGTAAATGATGAATGAATTTTCAGGGTGGAGTATAATTTTAGTATCGCTTTAATTAAAGGGATAGTTCACCCAAAAATGACAATTTTGTCATTACTTATTGACCCTCAAGTTGTTCAAAACCTGTATTATGAGTTTATTTCTTCTGCTGAACACAAAAGAATATATTTTGAAGAATGTTGATAAGCAGACAGTTGATGGATCCATTGATACAATGGAAGTCAATGGGTGCCGTCAACTGTGTGGTTACCGACATTCTTCAAAATATATTCTTTTGTGTTCAACAGGAGAAAGAAACGTGGAATGTTAAAACAAAATTTTTTTGGTGAACTATCCCTTTAATATGCATTCAGTTTCCTACTTTACTTCTCCTTTTTTTGGCACAGATGAAGGCAGCATAATTCTCCCGTTAACTAATTTGCACTCTTCAAATCACTAAATAACACAACACTACAGCGTTAGCGTACCTATATAATGCGCGCGAGGATTCTCTCCGACGTTTGGTGAAACACAGCGGGTCAGGGATTTCAACACACCGATATTTTGTATAAAAACATGACGATAATGCTTACAGACATTTTCATTTCCATTATACTAAATTATATTTCTCATTACGCTCTCATTACTTTAAGTTAGTGCATTTTGGGCAAATAAAATACTCACAAATTAAACTACTACAAATACAGTGATGTAGCCCACAAATAGCAATGATTACTTTTTCACATTATACAAATGGAAATAATTTTAATTTTATTTACCCTGTAGTCCTAAAAAAAGATGCTGCCTTAAACATCCAAGTTGGTTATACTTAAACATTTAAGTCATTTCAACTTAAATTACATTAAACTGACTTTATAACTTGTAACGTTTAAAATTGCTTAATTTAGTTTGATGAGTTGTCATAACTTATTGATCATAGATTTTTTTACAGTGTTTGTTTGTTTGCATTACGGTAATGCAAATTGGAGGTGGTAGATGTGCATCATTGTGCATTTATTTTGATTTTAGGGGTTTTATGGCTAGGGTGAATTCTTGACAAGTTTTGTGAGATTCGCCCTTATAATCAAATAATATGCCTCATTTTCTAGGTGCTAAGATTGACATGAC
This sequence comes from Phoxinus phoxinus, assembly GCF_949152265.1. Lineage (NCBI taxonomy): Eukaryota > Metazoa > Chordata > Actinopteri > Cypriniformes > Leuciscidae > Phoxinus > Phoxinus phoxinus. The sequence continues at coordinate 18,671,498 of NC_136876.1, read as the reverse complement.
TGCACCAGTCATCATTAAAGCCAATGCGAATGCGAGCATGTGGCAGTCCTCAGTCTATGTTCTCAGCTTCCTCCTGCCCTCCGACTACCAGGCCGACCCACCCAAACCTACTGACCCATCTGTGAGTCTCTTATTATACTGGACTGAAAGGATCCCCTCCACCCCACCCCACATCCCTCCCTCCCCACATCCCTCCCTCCCTCCCTCTATTAATGATCTTGAATTCAATTTATTTGCAGATATACTTCACAGACACTACGGATATGAAAGTGTACGTCAGAAGCTACGGGGGCTGGATAATGTCAGTCGTGTCCAATTCACAGGCTCAGAGTCTAAAGACATCGCTGGACAATGTAAAGGCTACATATGAGAAAGAGTATTATTATCATGTCGGCTACAACAGGTGCGCTTAGCTTCCAAATGATACCTCCATTCTGCCAATTTCATTCTGTGATTCTTCATTTCTTATGTTTAATCTTGTGTCTGTCTGTGTGTCTGTGTGTCTGTCTGTCTGTCTGTGTGTCTGTCTGTCTGTCTGTGTGTCTGTCTGTCTGTGTGTCTGTCTGTCTGTCTGTGTGTCTGTCTGTCTGTGTGTCTGTCTGTCTGTCTGTCTGTCTGTCTGTCTGTCTGTCTGTGTGTCTGTCTGTCTGTGTGTCTGTCTGTCTGTGTGTCTGTCTGTCTGTGTGTCTGTCATTCTGTGTGTCGCAGCCCAATGAAGCTTGTTAACAGACACAATGAGGTTTGGTATATTGCTAAGGGTGAGCCTGTGTGTCCTAAGAGTGAATAATGTATCTGACGCTCCTCTCTATCAAGGTAAATAACTCATCTTTTACCAAATAAAAAGTCTTATCATTAATAATCATTTGGTGGACTGTCTAATGTCTAACCATATATGTACTTGTAATATCTGTTTCAGAGCAACAGAGAACAGATCTGTATTACTCCTGAGTGCTACAGTCCTAACAAGCTTTTTTAAATTTTGTACACATTTTAAATGGAGAACGTAAAAAAAAAAGAAATTTTTCTAAGAAAAATGTCAAACTCGAAAGAATGGTATTTTTTTCTAAAAGCATTTATATGTTTTAAAAATAAAATAAAAACATAATTGTAAACATCTTTTGTATTGTATTATTGGGATTTTTTTTTTTTTTTTTTTACAATTAATGTATATTAATGTATAGCAAGTGCAGGTTGGAAAATGGCCATAATCGCTAAATTTTACAGACTAGATGCTGTGGATGCAGTTAATGTCCAGTGGTAAAAAAATAAATAAAAAATTTGCACTGGAAAAAAAAAAGTGAACCCTTAACAACAGAAACATTTACTGCTGCACCAGTTGTTTTATTACTGTAAGTGACCATGCAATTCAAATGCTGGTTGCATTATCCTGGGGTCAGTCCCAATGTGCTTAAATATATTATGTAATAAAACTATTAAGCATAGTTCTATATACTTAAAGATACAGTAGCCTATGTAAAGTAAATGAATGCAGTGTGCCAGTTTTTGAACATACATCATTATTTGATACAGGCATTTCTAGTCCTATTTTCTCAGACATCAAAATATGAACGATCCATATGCAGAAGCTTTCAATTATAATCAACAGAGTAAAATTGTGTATTATAGTGCCATCTAGTGACATGTTTGCATCTTTGATTAATATATACGCTTCACAATTTCCCAAACCGAAAAAAAAGATAACCAAGCAGCTTGCTTTGATCCTTAGTAATGATAGTTTTTCCACATTTTAAGTTGTAAATGTGTATTTTTTACTCAATAAAATAAGCGAAAAGATTCCATTTTCAAGGCAAATGTAAATACAATAGTACAAAAAGTACAATCATCTTGAATATTTAGGTTGTTTCAACTTAAATGACATTAAACTGACTTTAAAAAATGTGTTGAATCTTGTATTACTTGTATCTTGTAAAAAATGATGAAAATTTATTTTTCATTTATTTTGATGAGGTAAAGCAATGTCAAAACACGTTGTCATAACTGATTTGTCATAATTATTATAATTCTGATAGATAATCGTGAAATATGTGGAACCAACCAGCTATTTGCATTAAAAAGAATGGCATTTGCTGTTGCACACATTTTTGGTTTCATTCAACAGTCGAGACAATACCTCGTTCAATTTGACAGCATTTGTCTTCGTTACCCTTCAATTTTTTTGTATAGCCTTTAAAAATCAGACCCACATCACTGAACTTACCAGCTCTCTTCGTCATATTGGGCTCCTTGATACCAAAGGTGAGGTGATGGAATATCTTTAAATAAGAAGAGATATTTTAGTTAACAATTTAAGCATTAGAGTAATCCAATCTAAATTATGTATCCCCACTGAATTGCACTTTCTATGCAGTTGACAAAACACTCGGGAATCCTGTTGTTGCACAGGTCTGATAAACAAATTATAAAAAATCGTATTTCATGCATCGATGGCCATAGTATTTTAGCATCAGATCTGTTTGTGTTTATTTTCTTATGGTGAGCGTGTCCCTCCACATTCACTGCTCCTGCAATGCTCATGCACCTTCCAGCATGAATGAGGTCTGGCTTGTTGGGAAGGTGTGACAGACTCAGGTTTATTACCCTCAACATGGAGCAAAGTCCGACGGAGGGCCTTTACACAGCACCATCTGAGACAGCCCGTGTCTGTGCCTGTTTTCCTCCCTGTCCCGGAGGCCCGTACAGTTATGAATAACTGCTTACGGTGACCCATGCCTCCCCTCTCCTATGGACCATGAACATCTCAAACTATCCCCTGGATCACCCGACGGCCCTCCACTCTGCCGATTACACACAGGACCTTGCGTCACAAGAGGGACCGTCAACATGTAAGTATAGAGCTTCGGATCGGAGACACTTGAATGGCTTTAGCAATTGCTAAATGGGTGTAGTAAACATTTAAAGTCACTGAATAATTCCCTTTGAATCAATCCGATTGTTTAGGTATACAGAAAGTCATGACATATGATTTGATTGGGTTGTACAGTTTAGTACGCATATTGAAGTATCATTTCAGTAAAGATTTGTAATGCTTTCATCTAAATCTAAATAAAGTACTTTTCAGAAGTCAGTTTATTTAATTTGACTGCTGAAAATATTAAAGTATAAGGATTATGTAAGCCCTATATCGGAGCGTTTAATCAATCGCGTGATAACAGACGAGGCCTGTTTGAGATATAATAGACTGCCTAACAGATTTATCAGACAGACCGGTCATAAAACTGTTCAACCTTACACCCCACTCGTAGACAACCATCTTGCGGTAAGCCACTTGATTTCCATTTGCTGTTTCCAGAAGGTGACAAGTAAAGCATTTGTTTTAAGTGAGCAAAAGGACCATTAAACCTTCCATTGGCATTCACAATTAATGTGATATCCTATACTATAGTTCAGGAGTTAAAGCCAGACCCAGACAACAGGGCAACTCAAGAAGAGGGCTGTCCTGTGTGTGGTGACCGGGTGTCAGGATATCACTATGGTCTACTCACTTGCGAGAGCTGTAAGGTAAGTGCTACAGCAAGACTGAGACAAGTATGCAGCTTTCAGTTCTTAACTATCATTCTCAAGTAGTAAAGACCAATATTCTCACCAGGGCTTTTTTAAGCGCTCTGTACAGAACAACAAGCGGTATACGTGTGCAGAGGCACAGAGCTGCCCCATGGACCCGGCACAGAGGAAACGATGCCCTTCCTGCCGCTTTCAGAAATGTCTAGCTGTTGGCATGAAGAAAGAAGGTATGGCTGCAAACCCGCACAGTGATAGTGCATGATCATTAAGTTTTGTATACATCGTATTCGTTCAAGTCCTTAGCTGCACAAGGAAAAACACAGTTATTGTTTTTGAGATAAAGATATTCATGGCTAGCTATCAAAGATAGCTCTGATCCTGATTCCACTTATCTGTAAAACCATAAACCACTGCAATTGCAATTTTTGATGACCCAGTAAAGGTGAAAATTTAATGTGCACACAAGCAAAAATAGGTTTAATTATGCCAGTATCTTTATGTAATGTCAATATTTCTTTACGTTTTTTTTTTTTTTTTAAGTGTCAGTTTCATAATTTAGAGCAAGTTTTTCCCTACCCTCTTCCAGGAGGCACAACAACAGTCCACAGTTTGGATGTCTCTCTTATATGACCCATCCATTTCTGGTTTTGGAGTCTACTAATGAGCTGAGGAGTTGAATGGGTGTGTTTGATTAGGACGAGTTGGAAAATGTGTACTGTTTGTGTAGGCTACGTAATGTATAGCCTACTGTTACACGACACTATTTTTGTAACTAAAACCGTGTGTTTTGGCTGTTCATTTACACGTCAACAGTGTTTGGGGGGCCTGAAAATGCAAACATCTGAAAACAGGTTTCAAAGTGCACGTTTTTCAAAACAATACCATTATAGTCTCCGTACAAAAGCGTGAATTTGTGAAAACGGTGTCGTCATGCGCATGCAAATTACTTGATCAGTCTATAGGCGCATAGTGTTTCTTTACACAGTGATATCGCCAACTACTACCCTGGCATGAATAATACAGCTTTTTTTAGTCGTTTTCGTGGATCCGTGTAAATGGAGATTGTTTTGACAACGTTGTCGTCTGTAGGCTACGCGAAAAACGCAAAGGAAAGACTTTTCCGTTTGTAGTACATCGTTGCAATGGCGGCTTGTCAGGGGAGGCAAGGGAAAGGCAAGACAATTTAATGCTCCCAGTTATTCATTTTATGTCTGAGAATGTGTATTTCTTGTTTGTAATTTCACAACTGTAAGGGTAACCACCGCATGCCTTGTCGTGTAAATGTACCCTCAGTGTGCCTTCAGAAACAGGGATGGGAAACATTTACTGTCTCATTTCAAAGGGTGTGCCCTTCAGAGATCGCATTTGTTCCTACATACATCATTTCAGAAAAGTAACCATACCATCCTAAAATAAGACCTCACAAGAAATAAAAATTAGACATCCTCGATGATGTACACAGTCGACAAATGCGACCTCTGGAGAGCACAGCCTTCGTAATAAGACACAGCTACTACTCTGAGAATTTGTAATGCGAATGGCTGTGAAAATAATGATGTGTGATTTATTTATATGTGAAATCACTTGTCTCAGCTGTACGTGCGGACAGAATGAGAGGTGGGCGAAACAAGTTTGGACCTCTATACCGACGGGACAGGCAACTGAAACAGCAAAGAGGGACCTATCACCAGGCAAACATTGCCCCCTACAGGATCAAAATTGAGGGACCACAAGCACTGGTACCAGCTGTGTCTCATGATTTTCATGTCCTCAACCCCTCCCCTGCTTCTCTCGGGTCTGATCATTACCACCCACCTCAGTCCTTTCATCCCAGTATGAGCCAGTCCGAGTTTCCCATGCTGTTGGACTGCACAATGCCCAGAGACCGGACTCTGTCTGATCCATCCATACCTTTTCACACACTGTGCTATCCAGGCTTCCACGCATACCCTCCCGAGAAAAGAGAGCTCCCGTTCATCTACAGTCCTGCTTCTTTGACGCCCCCTGATCCAATCTCTCCAACAGTTCTCTCAACACTTGCACCTACACCCACTGTGACACTCACACCAACCTCAACTCCAAGTTCGACCCCAACTCCAGCACAGAGCTTGACGCCCACCTTAACCCCAACCCCTAGTTCTTGCTTCCTAAATCAGCTCCTGCAAGCCGAGCCGGATGAGAAGCAGCTCTGCATGCGGGTGTTGGCAAGCCTCCAAAGAGAACAAGCCTGCCGAGGAAAACATGACCGTCTCAACACCTTCAGCATCATGTGCAAAATGGCTGACCAGACTTTGTTTGGACTGGTGGAGTGGGCAAGAAACAGCACACTGTTTAAGGAGCTTAAGGTAGAAGAGTTTGCACATGATCACTCACTTTTCCTTAAACATATTTTTTTCTTTTAAAGGCCCTCTTTACACCTGGTATTGAGATGCATTGTCGATCGGATCACAAGTAACCAATGCTAAATACAGGTGTAAACTGGGTCTAAAACGTTTTGAGCTCGTCCACTTTCAAACACTTCCAGAGGTAGTCGAAAACGCATTTGACCGGATTACTTTCATAAACGCTCATGAACAGCCACAAGACCACCTACCGTATGCCTATTGACCTAACGTGTAAACATTATGGGATGTGCGCTAGCCAGACGGATTTAATCTTTGTCGGCTGAAGACCCGAGGTTTGGTTTAAAGACGAAAAACATACCAAGCACAATGTTCTACCAGAAAGACTCGGGATAATAATACTGAAACATTAACCATTTATTAACAGCCCAGCAAGCAATATTATGATATAAAGTTCCTTGGCGTTGGCCCCGTCCGTAGCTCGCAATCCGAGGGTCCGGGAAGTATGGGAGGGAATCATCTTGGAGGTGGTGGGGAGGATGGAGGTGAGTGAAAGCGTCAGAATCTGCAGAACTTATGCTAAAGCTTTAATTTCTCTCACAATTCCTGATTTCTAAAACACTCACCGCGTTTGGTGGCGTCTTGTGGCTGTCAGAGCAGAAACGAAAGCTGATGTTCTCCGTATGTTTTTCAGTCGTCTCCGGGCGCACTCAGATGTAAATTGGGTGAGCTTATTTCATCCATTAGATCAAAAGATCATCCATAGACCCTCCTCTCGAAGAAATCAGGACAGAAGTGGTTGAAAGTGGACAAAAGAGACGGATTAAGACCCCAAGTGTAAACGGGAATGAGTCTGCCTCGTCTACTTGTGATCCGATCGACCAAAACGGATCTTAAAACCAGATGTAAATAGAGCCAAAGAAACATGCCCTGCCCTCAACCCCCAAAACTAACCATACCATAACTTTTTTTTTATTAAAATAAATAAAATAAAAATCACAGGGAAATTGTTGGATGATAAGAACGGTATGCATCTCTAACCCCAACTCTAAGTCTAACTTTAACTCGACCCTTTTCCACATCCCTAAAGTTTGATTCATTGTTAGGGATGTTGTTCCAGAAGCAACAAATATGTTGATCCTACTCAGATGCTGGTCTAACTAGCAGAGCAGCGTGTCCCTGCTGTCCACCAGCAAAACTTGCTGGTGAAAATTGTCTACTAACATCCCATGCTTGGGACTGGGGTCCAGAACAACGTACATGCTTGTATTTTCAGCATGGATGGAGTTAACCTTTGTAACTCTTTCATAAGGCAATGCCCACCAACTGTCTACTGCTGCATAACTAGAGTACCTGATCTCTTGCAGGTGGAGGATCAAATGGGACTACTGCAAAGCTGCTGGAGTGAGCTTCTTATCCTGGATCACTTATGCAGGCAGGTGGCTTATGGAAGAGATGGCAGCATCTGCCTGATTACTGGACAACAGGTAAGAACATCTTTTACAGCACCAGTGTTTCTCAACCCTGTTACTGGAGGCACACCAACAGTTCACATTTTGGATGTCTCTCTTATCTGACACGTCTATTTCAGGCCTTGGAGTCTCTTCTAACATACTGATTAGTTGAATTAGGTGCTATGAATTAGGAAGCTTTGTTAAATGTGTACTGTTAGTAGGCCTATGCCTCCACGAACAGGGTTGGGAAACACGGCTATACCATAGTTACCCGGTTTATTGACTGTTTAGGAGTCTTTCAACAATTTTGACTTGTTTTTAATGTACCAGATAGAGGTATCAACCATCCTCAGTCAGGCTGGAGTAACTCTCAGTAGTTTAGTATCCAGAGCCCAGGACCTTGTCTCCAAGCTTAGGTCACTGCAGCTGGACAGAGAGGAGTTTGTGTGTCTCAAATATCTGGTTCTCTTCAATCCTGGTAGGTTTCTTTTCATTCCCAAATCTTTCATCTAAACCATTCCTGTTGGACCAGAGTTGTAAGGGTCATGTGTTTTGCAGATGTTAAATCAGTACTGGATCGAAGGCAGGTAGAACAAACTCAAGAGCGTGTAAACAGGGCGTTGATGGACCACACTATGCAAACCCACCCAGGTCACTCGGACAAGTTTGGACAGCTGCTGCTCCGTCTGCCAGAGGTGCGCAGCATCAGCCTACAGGTCGAGGAATACCTGTATCAGCGCCACCTCCTGGGAGATCTGCCCTGCAACTCCCTGCTGACTGAAATGCTTCATGCCAAGCACACATGAGACACAATCAAAACAAAGCTTGTTTGTGGACATGCTTTCATAAATTTGACCTGTGGTGTCTAATCATTTTGAGCTTTGAACAAGTCCAGATGCTGGTTTATTTCATCACTGGCTGGCGCTACATATCTAACAACAGGAACAATAAATGGTTTCAGGTATTATGGGTGTACAAGATGCATACTAGTGTTGTCACGATACTAGAATTTCTAACTTCGATACGATACCTTGAAAAATATCGATATTCGATACCATTTTCGATACCACAGAGAGAAAAACTGCCACTATATTAAGGGGATATTTTTTTTATTTAAAGCTAAATATAACAAGTCTAGAACATGACAATGAGGTACATTTTACATGAACAAAAATGTCCTGAGTTCTTGTTAATATTTTTTAATTGGACCAGGGGTAACATTACCCGTTGTATTTGTATATAACCTACTGTTATCAAAGATTAAAATATAGCCTACTGTAACAAAAAAGCACTTAACAGGATCAAATTGGAGGATAGAGTGTCAGTAATGTATAATAATAAGATTAAACATAAAATTTTCAGTTAAAGGCATTTCATTATTGAATTCAGAGATGCCATTGTCTAGCTGTTAGTTTAATTAATATCTGTGTAATCAAATTGATGATAATCGCTAATGAAGGCACATTGCAGAATTAAATAATAATTTTCTGAATAAAGTTAAATAGGCACAAGTTAATTTACATTTGACCACAGTTAAAATATTTACTGATTCCTCAGTCAGATTATGTTAACTTTAAGAATTACGGTGAAAAAACGAGACAACACAGACTCATTTCAACAACAATACTAGGCCATCTAGGTTTATGTTTCAGAAAAGTTAAAATGAGAAGAGTTACAGTGTTTCCTTTAGGATTTTTTTAGCAGTGGGGAAAGGTCTGACAAACAACAAACACCCCTGATGCTGAGCGTAGCCTATGCTTGCTAAATGGTACCCCTGGAGCCTGTTCCTTAAGTCTGTTTTCACCTATAAAATAATTTTTAAAAATGAGTGATGTGAGGGATTATTGATTGTCAAACAATCTTTTGGGTGCCCGCAGCCAGCTCGCAGTGTGAAGCGCATGTCCGCGCTATTCTCCAACATGCCCGCTCGCGGTGTGTAGCGCGTGTCCGCGCTATTCTCCAACATACCCGCTCGCAGTGTGAAGCGTGTGTCTGCGCTATTCTCCGACATGCCCGCTCGCGGTGTGTAGCGCGTGTCCACGCTATTCTCCGACTCCGACATGCCCACTCGCGGTGTTCTTTATCAATCAACCAAAGGCGGTCGCGGGGGCGCCGCCCTCGCCATCTTTCCATTCACTTCACTTTTGCTATTTAACCAGAGCGAATGAGACGAGTGCGTGGTCACGTGTGGTGTTTGTCAACGCGCCTTTGGAGAGAAGTGAAAGTGAAAGTGACCGCTCGGCTAGTATCGATACTTCGGGAAATTAGTATTGGTACCGTTCAGATATTTCAGTATCGATATTTATCGAAATATCGATATTTTTGACAACACTAATGCATACTCTATTAAAAACTCACCTTACAGTTATGGATCACGTCCATTAAAAAAAAGAAAAAAGAAGTTTGCCAGTGTTCAAACACTGCCACTTTTAAATATAAAACCATGACTGTCTAGGGACACAGAGGCTCATCACATATTGTGTTAAATTCTCCTAATTGTTTACAAGATTGAGTTTCAAATTAAAGTGTGTCTGTAATATGGTCTGATATAATGTGTCTTGTTTCTAGAATGCAGCTATAGAAGGCTGAAGCTCATGAAGCCCATCAAGAACATGTCCAGGTCATATTTTACTCAAAAAAAAAAAAAAGGCTAAAAGAATACTAATACTAAATACTAAAAAAAGAATACTAAATTTCTTTAATGAGAATCTAACAAAATAATGAAAAGTGCAATCTTTTTTTTTTTTTTTACTATTTATGTAGTGGATTGTTTGTAACCTTCTCCCACACTTTCAAAGATAAACTTTTTGCATGGGAACAGTGTGAACTGGGTAAGAAATCATGGATATGGACATGCAATTCTTCAAATAAATAAAAATGGCAACAAAAGCTGATACAATGTACAGTTGTAATCAAAATTATTCAATCCCCATTGCAAATCAGGTTTATTGACAAAATGTAGACTTTCAGCTGTTTGCAATGAACAAATCAAACAAGTCATTGAAATAGCTCAACACAACAAATGTTTCAAGTGGTTTCCCCAAATTCAACTGAAAATGCAACTTAATGACTTCTGCGGTCTCAAAATTATTCAACCCCCCTGAATAGACTTCCTCACAACAGCACAAATCTGCAAACAGGTGTTGTCTCAAGCACAGCTGATGCAATTAATCAAGGGCTTCATTAGATGTGCCAGGTTTGCTTGAGCTAGAACAGATTAAATATCTGAACTGGCGAGGTTTGTTGAGCGTCACGTTTGACTGCATGTTAGAATATTTCAAAAAGTCAAAAGAACGGTCCAAAAATTTAAGAGAAGATATCATCTTCACTTTCAAACAAGGAACAGGATACAAAAAGATAGCGAAGGCACTAAATGTCCCTAGAGACACCGTTGGAAGCATAGTTCGCAAGTTCAGAGAACAGAGATTACACTACCTGGACGGGGCAGAAAAAAGCAGCTATCAACGACTGCAACCAGATTTCTGAGAAGGCACGATCAGAAAAACCCTCGAGTGACTGCAAAAGACCTGCAGAAAGACTTGATGGCGACAGGCATAAGGTGTGCACTAAACGCATGCCAGAACTCCAAGATGTACACCACTACTGACATAAATGCAAAAGAAAAGTCATATAAATATGCCACAGATGTCATTCTGGATTCTGTTCTGCAGTGATTAAACAAAACTAATTTTTCGGCCCTATGGATCAACGGCATGTCTGGAGGAAGAAGAATGAAGCATATGCTGAAAAGAACACTGTCTACAGTTAAGCATTGTGGGGCTCGGTGAAGCTCTGGGGCTGCTTTGCATCCTCTGGCACTGGAAACGCGCAGCGTGTGGAAGGCAAGATGGATTCATTGAAGTATCAGGAAATCAATCAAGGACAATAAAACCCAGCATACCGTAATTCCACCAAGGCTTGGTTGCAGAAGAAGTACTGGAAGATTCTACAGTGGCCATGACAGACATCTGACTTGAACCCCATTGAAAATCTCTGGTGGGATTTGAAGGCGGCGGTTGCAGCACACAAACCCAAGAATATTATTGAACTGGCGGCCATTGCTCATGAGGAATGGGCTAAGATTCCTCAGAAACAGTCAGAAGCTGGTGGCTGGTTATACATCTCGTTTGCAGCAGGTCATAGCAGGAAAAGGGTGTTCTACTAAATACTAAAGAATGAAGGGGTTGAACAATTTTGAGACTGCAGAAGTCATTAAAAGTTGTATTTTCAGTTGAATTTGAGGAAACCACTTGAAACATTTGTTGTGTTGAGCTATTTCAATTACTTTTTTGATTTGTTCATTGCAAACAGCTAAAAGTTTTGCCAATAAACCTGATTTGCGATGGGGTTGAATTACAACTTAATATTATTAATAAAACTAAAGTAAATTCAGTGATGATGAGAAATAATTGAGAGTACTTAAAAATGATTTTATTTTTCTAATCCTGTCACTTGGGACCGATCCATAATCAAAGAATTTGGGAGAAAAACAAAATCTACTAACATGAACATGGAAACAGTAAAAGGAAAAAACAAAACATCAATGTGCTTTCTGAAATGAACAAGTGAATCACCATAAATAATAAAATCGGAAACTAAACAGAAAACTCTAGCTCATCCTTACCCAATAAATACACCTTAGTTGACCTAACATTCTACAGAATTGCACAGAATCCAGTTACATTAACCATCATGTTTCAGTTTCACCCAACAGTCAAACACATGCAACCTACACACAAATACACATCTCCCATTCATTTGACACAGAAACATGTAAATCGACCGTTTCAAAAATGATTTTTTTTTGCTCTTTACAAAAGTATGTACATCTTTACGGCAAATCTGTAAAGTACTTCATCTGATTCTCCAAAGACAGGAGAGAGTGGCCTGATTGAATCAGTTAGTGCTTTGATGAAGAAAAACAGACGAAATGCCCCTTTCATACAAAAAGACAACTCAAGCCGTTCATGAAACAAATAAGGCCAAGTTAGACAGTTTGGAGACGATCATATTCATAGAAACAACATAACCGTTTAAGGCTGCAGACACCTGGGCTGCTTTTCTGCCTTTTATCACTTTCTGTTAGTGTATCTGTTGGTGTTCACTACTGGTATATCACTATTTGCTGCTACATGTCAGCCAAACAATAGCACTTGATCACTCAGCTCTGGGTACATAAGTGAGAGTTGACATCAGATTTGCGTTTATTGTTTCTCGCCATCTGTCTCTTTCGGTCCCCGTCCCGCTCACACACTCATTCACACCAACACATCCAGCTCTAGTAGTGAAGCAGCAGGGTAGCTTATTCATTGCTTACAAATCTCCACAATATACAAATCATTGTCAAAAATTAAATAATCAGCAATAAACAGCATTCAAATATACAGTATATTAAACCAGCCTTGATCTTTTACTTACATTATTTTTCCAGTTACAGCTAAACAGAGTAAAAAGACTTCTTTTTTTTTTTTGAGTATCATTAATGGAAATCAACGGAAATCAGTTCTGGCATCTTTTTGCTTTTTCATTCATTCTTAAAGCAAATGGGAAGGAAAAATATTTGAGTCTTTTACATGCTCTCCTGAGTTCCTAAAGCTTGAGTAATCCAGTTAGATAAGGTTCGAAGCAGTAAGAAAACAAACATCCAGGTGTCTACGGCTGACTTTAGGAAGGCGAAAGGACAAGGCAGATTTCATTAGAGCAAGACAGACTCGAAACGGACAGCAGCATGGGACTTTTTTATGACGTGACGTAAAGGTGAGTGGCTGTGCCTCTTTGTAATACAGTTCTACATTCAGTCCCATAAAACTGAGAGGCTGATGACGATAAAACAGACGATAAGAAGGCTTGTGTTGGTTTGTGCCCTGCATTCATCAAAGAGCAAAGATCCAATTTCACCCGGGGAATCCTTTTACACACCAAAGGATCCAGTTCATTGAGTAAAGAAGGGTAGGAGCTGGAGGAGAGTAACGTTTCTGAGGATCTTTTTCTTTCTATTGTGGGGGACATTCATTTTACTTGAATGATGAGACTGGAAGATTCATCTAACGTTTTAACATTAAAATGCCAAAAATAGAAATCAAGAAAATCTTAGAAAATCAATCAGGCCCATTTCTTCGAAATATGACTTTTGAGTTCACTTGAGTTACCCGAAGAAAATGGCAATGGAGATTTCGGGATAAATCTTTTGTAACTCGACCTGTAGTTACACAGTCACCAGCTATACACCTCTGAGGGCACTTCATTTTAGGATTTTGGGCCTCTTTCTTCTGGCATGCACTCCAATGTGCCTCTCTGCACTGCCGGAGTCGGGACAGAAACCCAGGGTTACATGGCCAGCTCAGGTATAGCTGCATTTCCAGCAGGCTTTATTTTGGGGTCCCGAGCTTCTTTGGGGTTCCTGGGCGCTTGCGCTCCCATAGGTGACCTGGAATGGTGAAGGCATCCACACTCATGGACATGGTCTTGGACGGGAGGGCCGTGAACTGCTTGCGGTCAGAGCTGTACTTGTAGATCGACTCCACCATATTGGGACCGATAATTCGTGGGCCAATACCTGTAACCCGAACCATCTCCTCCGTCTCAGGGTTCATGGCATAAACCGCTCGGAACTGACAGCTAGCATCCCGAAAGAGGATGAGAAAATGGTTTGCAGAGCTTTTCTCTAATTCCTTTTGCAGACAAGAAAAAAAAAATGAACAGAATGTGAGACCATTACATCATGCATTCAAATGCACCATGCAAATATGTCATGAGAGCCCAGAGTGCACTAAAGATGTTGACTGAAAGGTTACTCACCTCTACAATCTTGTTTTTCTGTGGTTCATTGACCTTTCCTGCCAAACAACAGCGTGAGATGGCATTATGGATGATGAACTTATTGGACTTGAAGCTTGGCTCCTTGTAGAGTTTAGGTCCTGAAACAGAAGTTTCATTGCTAAGATACAAATGCTTGATTTGTGATCCTGACAAACAGATGCTTCAACAAGAGAAAGCAAGTTCACGATCACATGACCTAATCTAAATCACCGTAAAACTGGTCTTGCCACTTGCAGACCACAATATTGCAGGATTTGAGGTGTCATTTATCTTCAAACTGTGTGCCACAGGTAGCTCACTAAAATTAATACTTGAGGTTCTTCAAATACCTAACCCCAAGTATGAAAAAGAGCAATGGCCTTAGAAGCACCTCTAATAATACTGCAAATCATATCATTTTTACAGTTTACCAGTGTATTCTGGGATGGAGCCTGGAGACGATATAGTAGATGCATTTTCCCAGTCCCCATTCTGTGAAGCAAAACGGCCTGGAGATAGCAGTCTGGATGGTGAATGAGAACGACTGTGGAAAGGAATATATGTTCAGAGGTGAGGTCACAAAGGAGGAGAAGGTGTTTTCTCACCAGAATACATACAGACCAGATTTACCTTGGAGATTTTCTGACAGTTAGCGTCCCACTGTCATTAGCCATAGAGGACAGATTCATTGTTGAATGGGAGTAAACTTTATTTAATCTAGAACCTGAAAGAGAAAGAGAGTTGATACATGACATTGGCTTTACTACAATATCAATGGAAAGGAAATAAGCTTCCAGATGACCAATGACTTGCCCATAAACCCTTTGGCAGGGCTGCGGGAGAGGTCAGAGTCGTCTCTGAACACCGTTTTGGGCCTCTGCTTCTTGACGCCTCTGACAGTAGTGGGTTTCTGACGAAGGACTTTATCCAGATCCTCCATTATTTTCAGCTGATGCCGCCGTTCATATTCCTGGCGGGTGAAGTCTCCACGTCGCTGAGGAGTGCCATCTGTCGGAGGGGTGCGGGGAGGCGGAGGGGTAGAAGGAGTTTTGGGTCTCTCCTCTCCTCTACGGGGCTCATCCACCGAAGAAGGCCTGCTGTTACATATTAAGACAGCACTGATAAAAGGTACAATATTGCAAAGGGATTAGCACATATTCCCCCGGTTTCACAGACAAGGTTTAAGATAGTCCCAGACTAAAATGCATGTTTGAGCTGTTTTAAGCTCAATCATCTCTCATATCTTAAAATATGTCAGTGCCATTGTTTTGTCTCATGATGCACACCAGTAATATTATTTTCTAAGGCATGTTTATAAAAGCTACTTAAATGCCCTAATAGAACTAAGGCCTAATCCTGGCTTAGTCTAAGCCCTGTCTGTGAACCGGGCCATTGAGTGTGCTTGTTTGAGATGGAATGCATAATTGTTATTTTGTTGCCTAAACAAAACTTACCACCACACTGCTAGTGGGTGGTGGCCAGGACATTTATATGCAGTTGCTAAGGTGCTCTGAGTGATTTTCCATGCGCTGCTATGCGGTAGATTATTCTTGGTCGTTGCTAGGAAATTACTAACCAAAGTAAAAAGAACCAAAAAAACAGCCCAAGTCTCTATGATATGCTGCTTCCAGTTGCAAAACAGACTTTATGCTATTATAACTAAGGTTATAACACTGTTATAACTAAGGATTTTCTTAAGGTGTATGTTTCAGCTTGGCATTGTCTCCATATATGGCCCAGAACCCTTCTTTAAATGTACGTTTTTATCATCCGACAAAGCTAATCTCTTAGAAAGTAAAAGCATATACCTCCTCAATAAGTGTAATGATTTGTGCTTTCATTTATACCTCACATTGCAGTCACTTTCCAAAGCTTTGTTTTTAAAACTCACCTTGCCTCCCTCTCTCTTTCTTGCTCCTGTCTTCGTTTCTTTATCTCCTCTGCTCTCTTTTGTTGTTTCTCAAGTAATGCAGCTCTCCTCTTCTCCATCTCATCCTCAGGTCGAGCTACATCCTGCTACAGAGACCGTTTTAGAGAGTTAAATTAATGCTACACCTTTTAGGCTAAACATCTAAACAAAGTTTACATTTGATTCTCCCCTAACCTTAAAGAAGAATCCAACTCCACCCCTCATTTCTGGCTCTGTTTGGTCACTCATCGAGTCTGAGAAGATATCCTGGCTCGGATCTGCCTCTTCACCCTCTAATGCTTTGAGAGAGGACAGTGAGATCTCGATAAGGCTACTGCGCTTGCTGTTGAAAGCCTCTGCAGGAACGTCACTCTCAAAAGAGCACTCGGAAGGAGCTCCTGAGCTGCTGCCCACACCCCGACGCTCCTTTTGGGGCAGAACCTGTGACAATCCACCCTCTAGATCCATACTGAAGATTGTATGGTCCTCACTGGAACCGGTGTCTGAGAAGTTGTCCTCTGGTCTGGACAGGGATGAAGCTGAGCGGGACTCACTCTGACTGGGTGTACCAATGCTGAAAGTGGACGAGTTCTGATCCCTGTATTGCCATGCAGACACTCTTTTTAAGTGAGGAATGTTTTCCACACTTTGAGGTGCAGTTATGAAACGTGTGGAAACTGGCGTCTTGACCTCTGCAGGTCTAGGGTGGTGAGGCATTTTGGGGCTCTTCGGAGGTGCAGACTGTGCCCTACGTTGGGACCCAGGGGATTTTGGCGGAGCAGTATGACTCGAAATCTTGCGAGATGGGGAAGGAGAGGAGGAGGTAGAGGGCAGGTCACGATTGGACTCCCTTGACAAACGAGAAGGTGCAGTTGTTGAGGGTTTGGAGCTGGGTGGGATAACCCAAGACTGGTTGTTAGGAGCTGCTTTCTTCTTCATCAGCTGGTTCTGCTGCTCCGAGAGGCGCTGCATATCACTTTGGAGAGAATTGAGAGCAGCGCTTAGTTTAGACACAGCGTTGTTGTAATCACCCAGTGGGGCGGTGCCTTTCCCCCCAGGCATTCCTACTCCAGATTTGTCTTTCTCTATTGGATTGTCCTGTTGGACAGTGGGCTTGATATTTCCCTCTTCTTCTATTGAGGGCCTCTTTTTCAACTGTTCCTCCTGTTGCTCCTCCTCACTCTCCAAGTGTGCCAGTTTCTCCTCCAGTGCCAAACGGCTGAGGTCCTCTTCTATGGAGGAGGTGCCAGCCTCCCCTTGACGTCCTTCCTCGCCATCCCCATCCTCCTGTTCCTTTTTTAACTGTAGGAAGGCACTTTTTCCCAGCCGCTGCCGGTGTTTAGCGAAGATGGCTTCTATACGCTTCTTCTGAGCTTCAATGGCCTTCCGTTTCTCCTCCAGCCTCGCCCCCAGCTCTGACATTTCAGTGCTGAGAGCAGGACTCTTACTGGGACTCTCCTCTGATTTCTTGGCCCATGTAGTCATTTGTGAGGCCTGTGGCTCATTGGTTCGTACCTGCTCTGGAACCATTTTCTTCTTCCGTTCAGCAAAATTGGTCATCTTCACGCCACTATCCGGTGTCTCTTCACCATGCGATCGAGTTATGCGAGGGCCCGAAGCTGGTGTGGCAGGCGTGGAATGAGTTTTTGGAAAATCTTCCGAGGCATCCGAATCAACGCTTCCATCTCTTAACACAGAGTCGTCATCTCTGGATCCTTCTGAGGGGTGTCTGGTGCGACTGGGCTCTGGTGGGACTCCTGAGGATCGATGGTAGAGCATTCCTGAGCGGGATGGGGCTGAAGAGCTGAGATTCGCTGGGCTGCCATTGTGTCTAGCGTTTGCTGGATCATCTGGTGAATGCAGGAAGAAACCATCGGGTGCCCCATCAGGGTGAAGACGAGGTTCCATCTTCTCTTCATTGTGGATGATCTGCAGTGCCTCTTCAATTGTTGGTAGCTCTCCCGTCTCGCTCTCATCAATGCCGTTCTCCTCTGCCAGCATAGGACGAGTCTGAGTGGTCCAGGAAGCTCTTTGAGGGCCATTGGGCCCAGAGGGCTTACTCAGGAAGTGGCTGAGGTCCTCTGGAGGTGTGTAGGGGACACGTGTCATGGATTGACCAGTAGGGTTGAGATTGTCTGAGCTGACAGATCGGGTTATAACAGGGTTCCCCATCACAATGTCAACATCACTGTCTAGACCAAAAGGGATACTGAAGGACACCGCAGAGGAGAGTGGACGGCTGAAGAGCAGTCATGAAAAAAGATGAATGCCTTCAGAAAGTATTAAGAAAAGTAAAATCCATAAAATGACATTGAGGAACCTTACCTAAGAGGTTTCTTATTCCATGTTCGTCCTGCTGCCTCTACATGAGACATTGAGGTAGACTGAGTCAGAGATCCTGATCATAGAGACAACACAAACACACACATGACCATGTGACAAATACAACATGCAAACACAGACCATGTGATTGCCAACCATGTGATTGCCGAACAAGAATAAACACAGCGTGTACACATATACAATACAAAGAATGGAACAGACACATTATGGCAGCTGATGACCTGGGACACAGCGACAGTGTGTTTTCCTCACCTGTTGCTGCAGTCACAGAGGAAGAGATGGGCAGAAAAGGCTTTTTGAAGATAGAGGGGGAACCACTGGCACATAAAGGACAAATAACCTGCTGTTAAGTTTCGGCTTTGATTTAATAAAGATTAATTTAGGTGATCATTTTAAAAAACATTGACGATTCAGATCATTATAAAACCTGATCGGGTATAATTTTTGGTATTCTTAAAAACAACTGACAGTTTATGATGTCAAATTATAAACATGGCTTTTATACAACAAAAAGAAAAAAAGAAAGAAAAAAAAACACGTGTTATACCTGTCGCTGGACCCACTATTGCCATTATTGTTCCTTCCAGATGTTTCTAAAAGAATAGAACAGTACTTTATCTTGCACATCCTTTTTTAACAGACTGTTACGGGATAATCAAAATCTAAAAGCTACAGGAAAATAAAACATTCATTCATCGAGATTCAAGACATACTTACCAGTCAGCTCTGTGTCCTGCAAGGGCTGAACAAACTCTGGCTTTGAGACTTCAAACCAATACAAGAGCTCTGCCAGAAAGCTCAGTATGTTTGTCTAGAGCGAGAGGGAAAAAACACTGCATATTTCAAAGTCTGCATTCCTGATGTATTTTATAAGCATAAAGAGTCTCATCTAGACCATCTGCATTGTCTTTGAAAATTAATGGGTGCTGTAACATGCATGTTGCGTTTTGGTTTCGTTTTCACTGTTCTGCTTGACCGGAGTTCTATTCCTTCGTTAATCTCCTTGGTTATTAATTAATCCTGCATCGGTTTCTGTTCTAGTTAATGATCACTCCCCGTGTATTTAAGCCCTTAGTTCCCCTCAGTTCCTTGTTCGGTCTTGTTTATGTGTAGTGGTTGTTTTCTCCAGTGTTTCTCTGTGATCTCCTGAGTATTCTTAATTTGAGTGTTAATAAAAGATTTCTGTGATATTCTCCTGCTTGTATGCTGTGATATTCTGCTGTGATATTCTGCCTACTTGTGCTTGAACGGTGCACTATTTCTGTTAGTATTTTAATGATCCCATCCCATTATAAATCACATCTAGCTAATCCACAGGTGAGGTTTCTTCCACCCTTATTTTAGTGTACCCAAGAAGAAAAATAACATTTGTGGATTTAACCGCTTAAACCTCACTCATTAGGACTGGTCAATGTTACTGCTTGGTCTAAAGACTAATCTAAAGGTGTCTGATTTACCATTGCATTACTGTTTTTTGTTTTGGTGCACTAGCCTACTGCATACTTAAAACCACATACTATAAAACAGTCAGCACATACACTTTGTCCTTACTTTACTAACTGAACTACACTATCCAGGTTCCCTCTCCTCTTCACGTTTAAATTTAGTTTTCTTTATACCTTTAATTTAGCTGGGCTGTAGAGTAAATCTTCCAACACTAGAGGGCAGCAGCTCTTCAAACAGCTGTCACAGAACTCTCGAATCAGCTGTAGGTTGTACAGGCTGTCAGCCACAGACATGGAGTCCTTCATACATACATCTGAAAAGACAAGGAAGGAACTGAAATAAATTTCTTACTCATCAATTCAGTGACAGACGCAGATTTGAGATGTGACCGTACCCTCTAATCTCAGTAGACCAGGACAGTAATGGTGAATAACAGCAGCAATGGCACATCCGTTTGAGAGATCCTTCACTTCATTCACCACAGGAAAACAAGGTTTAAGCTTAGACTGCATCCTGTCCTTCCTGTACCGGATCTGAACAAGATAAAAATATAGTTGAACTGCAATAATAGAGAAAGTGATATGTTGCTTGTTGTTCAAAATTATTATGTGAAATTGTTAATTTTTCATTGACAGGCAGTGCATTTGTTACACGGTTAAAAAAAAATAATAATAATTACAACAACTGTTTTCCATTTTATGCAACTGCAAAAACAGAGATGGAAACATATCCATACCCAAGATACAAACACTAAACGAAAAATGCATACAATTGACAGAGACAACAATAAATGTTTAACAGAAATAAAAGCTGAAAGAATCCATGCAAACAGCGCATGAAGACTAAATGTAGTAAGACAGAGCGAACAGCAAGGACGTTGTTAATGGGAAGTGGGACAGCAAACGCTCAAGAGACTTAGTCTTCAACAGGTCAAAGCAAAGAACAGAGGCAGCTGTGTGAACAGCCAACACCCGATACATCAAGACCTTTTCCACTTGATACACACAGCATACACTAGCAGATAAGTGCACTAATATCACAAAGACACACTATTTTCACTTAACCATCAAATACTATGGTATCCTAACCTACAATTTACATGTCATGCCATGTTTATATCCGGTTTATTTTTTGTAATGCAAATGATGATGAAGGATGTTGAGACAACTGATGGAAATCTTTTAATTTGGTAATAATCTGATGACTTTGCGCTTCATCCAATATTTGACAATATTATCATACGTATTTTTTGTCCATGTTATAATATGGGGGGGGATCCTAAAATTGAGACCTGATTTAAACGTAATTGCCCCAAAAGGTCTATCCATTCCATCTATGTAACCTTTGCAGTCAGCAGGGGGCGAAATAGGACAGCATTATATGGATTTAGGACAGGAAAATGGAGGAAAGTAGGGTGGAATGGAAGACGAGAGAGAGACTTACAGGAACAAGTTTCCAGTACCAGCGGGTGGGACACTGTCAGAAAGAAGTGAAGGAACATGAGAAGAGAAAGGCAAGAGGAGAAGTGAGAAGCAGCAAGAGGACAGGACAGGTATTTTGACAGCAAAGTAGACCTTGTGGAAAAAGACAGTGTTGCTAAGGAAATGAGTGACTGTTTTGTAGAGGTGTAGGGGTCAAGTTATTGTACACATGTGGCCTTTGAGCTTTTTGTGAGCAAGTCTGTTTGTTTATGAGCGTTTCTTACCGAAGGCTGAACAGGCTGTGGTTCAGTACTAGGTTGAGAGGTGTCATTTTGTGTACCTTCAGTTTGTTCCTTCAATTTTTGGTTCAGCTACACAAAAGAAAAACATCGTATGACAATGAAATGAAATCAAAAGTAAACATCAAAGTAGTCCATGTGACTATTTTCTGAAGACCACACCCACAGATTCTTTTGTGAAGGTATTCCACAAGGTTCTATTTTAGGACCAATAATATAGTGTACAGTATTATGGGTTTGCATGTATGTAAACAGTCAAGTATAAATGTTACAAGTATAGTTCACTCCAAAATGAAAATTCTGCATGTTGCTCCAAACCTGTTTGACTTTCTTTCCTCTATAGAACACAGAATATTCAAGGTGCTTTTCCACACAATTAAAGTGAATGGAGATGAAGATCTTAATCTCCAAATAGACAAAAAATAAAAGTATTATAAAAGGTAGTTCATATGACTATATTCCATGTTTTCTGAATCAATGTGATAGCTTAGTGTGAGATTTATTTCTTAGAGACTTAAAGTGTTACTCACAGATCTAAAAATTTGGAATATTGCTTATTATGGTAAACATTTTGTGGTCCACACAAGTTAGTCAGAGGTTTGGAAACACATGAGTTTGAGTGAGTAAATGATGATGGTACACCTTTTTGTTTTTACTATCCTTTTAATGTGAATGACAGTTTTCAGATTAGTCTATGGGCTTCTATGAGTTTATAAGAGTTGTTTGAGCAACAAGAAATTGTGTGACTGTGGTTCTTTTCAAGACTCACCGTGTTCACCCAGTAAAGCAGGGCTCTGTCCCAGGTTGCATCTGTACCCAGCAGCTCCGATCCGCCGCTCGCCAAGACTGTGCTCACCGTCTCCATGGCACCCACTGCCATTAAGGCATCTATCAACTCCAAGTGGGCACTCTGAACGAATCAGAGGAAACAAACAGGAGTGTCAGAGCACGGAGAAAACACAGCTGTCATTATGAACACTGGTCTAATGCATTTAACGTAATCGTGCTGTCTAGTAACATTCAGAACGGCCTACGAAAGCAAGGCCTTTACTAATGGTGCAGGACCAGTCTCTATTGAATAGATAAGATGATTGTTTTTGTTTTCTGCACCAGTGTGGGTGACACTCAAAAGAGAGATACAGTACACCAAGTGAATGACTCTGAGCAAAAGAAAAGAATGTGCCATGATTTATATGCATGTGCATTGTGTTTTGCTGCATAACGCAATGAAGCACTGCAAGTAAGCAGCAAGAAATGGATCAATATTCAGAACTGACTTCCTGTTTCTTTTCTCTTTTTAAGTGTTGCAGCAGTATTGTTCCCCTCCCTCATTTTCTCTCGTTGATATATTGCAGTATGACTCATGTATGACAGACTCAAGGATACAGGGCAGAACATCTCAATAGGGACTGCAAAGTGTGTGTGTGTGTGTGTGTGTGTGTGTGTGTGTGTGTGTGTGTGTGTGTGTGTGTGTGTGTGTGTGTGTGTGTGTGTGTGTGTGTGTGTGTGTGTGTGTGTGTGTGTGTGTGTGTGTGTGTGTGTGTGTGTGTGTGTGTGTGTGTGTGTGTGTGTGTTTTCTCAATGTGAGGGTGCAAAGAATACTCACAGGAACTTTTCAACAATACTGGTACTTTGGTACCAAGTTTTACTACAAGTCAATTGTAATTATACCAACAACAAAAAAATGACCAGTGATGTCTGACTGGTAGGCAGCTGCTTGCAAATGCTAAATGAAGAATTTGTGTGAATTTGTGCACATGCTCAATGAAGACCGTCTGTTGTCTTTTCTCGGTCAAACTGGCCATTTTGGTGAGATGCATGCAGTTCAAATGAAAGTAGTTGGGACACATCTTTCTTACACTGACAGAGTCCGATAACAACAACATCCCTGACGCTGTAAAATAAACGATAACCTACAGCGGACAAAGATGATGAGTGCGGTTCTTCATCCTCCCAGCCCATTACAGTGAGGCCGATCACGCCCAAGCCCATTAAAAACAACCCAACCACATTATCAGCTCAGTCAGGGAGAGCACCTTAGCTGCGATTAAAGGTTAAGCCATTAACTACTCTCTGCACTTCAACCAGGGGACGTTTACTACCCACGGCCCAATCCACTAAGAGTGCCAGTCTGGTCAATATGAAAATTAGTCATATTTTATTATAATAATACAAAGTATGAATAATTATATTTATGCTGGATTTAACAAAAAAAAAAAAAAAAAAAAAAAAAGTATCTTCACACTACAGTAATGACTACATATTATAATCATACAATTTATTTGATTTTGGATAAAAACAGGACTGTGACATTCATCCATATAGCGTCACAGTGGGAACACAATGTCACTAGGGCGATTCTGTTAAGACTAGGGGGCATTTGAATCAATATGAGAGAACACTCTTTCCATAGTCAAAATGAGTTTTTACAGTAAAGACGGGACATTTTCTAAGGACAAAACTAACAGATTTCCTCTTGGTTTATTGAGACAAACAAGGCCAAACCCAATCATTCACTATCAGCTGGAGCAACGCCAGACGTTTCCAGAGTGCCATTTGACTTCTTTTCATGCTTTTAAAGATGAAAACAAAAGACTTGGACAAAAATCAATAGAACGCACGTTGCTGTCGACAGTTGTGTTATCCATTGCCGTTTCGTGAACATAAATGCCCTCACCTGAATGTCTCCACTGGCTTTTTTCCATATTGGCCACGCTTAGTCTGCTATAATCATTAACTCTCAAACAGTCAAAGAGGTCAGAGGAACACATTCCCTGATGCAGGCCACCTCTCTACCACACACGGCTAATGCTAATCTGTCCCAACCAGTGTCTTCCCCTTACACGCAACACAGGCAGATTTCATCCTTTGCAACCACCCATAAATGCGTTTATCCTGTGCAGTGCGGTGACAAGCGGCGGCGTGTTTCCGAGCGTGAACTGAAGTGCTGACCTCTGCAGTGTTGAGGGAGGAGCATCCCTGTCGGAGGGCATTTATACCTCGGCTTCCAGTGACCGGCTCAGCCAGGGGCCCATGTTTGAGGATAAGCCACAGTGGGAGGGCTTCAGCTGATCTCTGGGCCGGTTTAAGAACAGATGTTCTGGTGCACACTGAAACGTACAGGACGTTAACGGAAGTGTCATTTTCAGTGGCAATAAAAGTGCCAAAGATCATTTTGAAACGCATAAATTAGCAACAGTGTGGCCGAGGACTCAACAAAAGCACATGGGCAGCTGGTACACGCTGTTTGGTAAGATGGAAGTAACAGGGAAATAAACTTAGACAAATATTAACACTACAGTTTTAAAAGTTTGGGAAAAGAGCATTTTTCAAATATTTTTTTAATTCAGCAAGAGATGGTATCAATCATAAATTGATTAAAAACAATTATGACGGTAAGACATTTATAATGTTACAAAATATTTCAATTTCAAATAAATGCTGTTCTTTTGAACTTTTTCTTCATCAAATAATCTATTCATCAAAAAAAAATTAGCAGTTTCCATAAAAATATTTCAACATTGATAAGAAATTTTCTTGAGCACCAAATCAGCATGACACTGAAGACTGGAGTAATAATATATAAAACATATATAATTATAAATATACTGCTATAAATATATATTATATATATATATATACACACACACAGGTACTACTTTATATACTATAAATATATATATATTTAAATTTTATAGTATATAACGTAGTGTGTGTGTGTGTGTGTGTGTGTGTGTGTGTGTGTGTGTGTGTGTGTGTGTGTGTTAAACCGTAATAATGATATAAATATTAACACAACAGTAATAATAATAAACATTATTAACAGTAATAATTTCATATAACATTTCTGATTTAAATAAACGCAGCCTTGCAGCCAAACTTTTGAACAGTAGTGCATATATTTATTGTATATTTTGGCTAATTTGACAATGCTTAGGCAATGCTGGATATAAAACAAACAAATGTTAAATAAATTCCACAGAATTCCACCCAAAAAAAGTGAAAAAGAGAAAGATTTAATGCAGTTTCTGTTAGATCAGTAAGAAACTACAGACCGTACAGCAGAGGTCACAAGCTCTGCTCTGTTATGCGGTATAGTAATTATACCGAGGAGGGAGTGGAGAGCAGTTCACGACAAAAGAGAGGAATGAAAGCGAGAGGAGACGGGAGGGGGGGCTTGGATTTCCCGTCCCGACACTCCAGGACTCGCTAAGCCGAATCACAAGTTTCCCTAATGAGAGGGGAGCGGGACCAACAGTGGAAGACCGAGCAAGATCAGCCTGCCAAATCACCATAACAACCAGTGTGACCCATAATGCACCTCAGAGTCACCACAGCTTCGAGCGCTGAGGCTGGAAATCCTGAGGTAACACACCAGCTACTCTTAATGACATTCTGCTGTCACCACAAACCGGGGCAGTCCTGTGACAACTGCCAAAATACTCCACTGGAAGGACAAAGCAAAACAAGGTTCACTCACTGTGGTGGTTATAA
This sequence comes from Phoxinus phoxinus, assembly GCF_949152265.1. NCBI lineage: Eukaryota > Metazoa > Chordata > Actinopteri > Cypriniformes > Leuciscidae > Phoxinus > Phoxinus phoxinus. The sequence goes on along the minus strand of NC_136876.1, from coordinate 18,645,470 downwards.
CTGCGGGGGGAAAAATAGACTCTTATTCTAACCCCCCGCCCTCGGTGTCCCACAAACTGCAGGATAAAAGAGAGCCAGGGGCACAGCAGGGGTGATTTACAGGAAGACCTGGCAGCCTTGGATGGTATAAACTCATTCTCTATGTAAACAACGCACTGTATACTGAAAACATTTCTAATGTGGAAATTATGCGTTATTCGTAAAATCTAGGAGTAGAACACAAAGCATTGCTAAAACACTGAATACTGCAGTTCCTTGAGACTCACAGCTGTACAGGAACTTCAGGAAGTTCATGGCAATAATCTGACTTCCAAATTCCCCTGATCAGTTCAGGTTACACAAACTCCAGCATTTATTACATGATTTCCCCTCGATAACCTCAAACAAAACAAAACAGCAGCAGCAACCTGAGGCTTTCCTGGAACTACACATATGGAGCATGTGTGTAACAACAGGAAAAAGCCTTACAGATTATAATCAATGCATCTGTAATCAATTCGTGGGGCTCCTTGTTTCCTTGTAAAAATATATATATATAGCCTATTATATATATAAAAAATAAATACAAATAAAAACAAATAATGAAATAAGTTCAAAATGAAAAATAAAATAATGACATGTCTGTTTGTTAATATGCATCTGGACGATGACGCCGAGTCTGGATCACAGATTATCACTAATCTTCACAGATCTTTATCCTCTATGGGGGCTGGGCTCTGCACCGCATCCGAGCGGAAAATGTCAAACCTGCAGAGAGGTGAACAGCTAACCAGTAGGTCAGAGTAATGTGTCTCCAGATGTTCCTTCATTCGAAAGAGATTATGTCTTCTTTATGAGTGGACCAACTGCTTTTGCATCAAGTCAAGTCACATTTAGTTGTATAGAGCTTCATAAAATACAGATCGTCAAAGGAGCTTCACAGAAATAAACAGGAAAATAAGTATTCATCAATTATGAAATGACGTCAATTTCAGCATTAAAGCAGCTCTACAGAAAACAACAGTGTCATTATTTAGCTCAATTTAGTTCAAAGTTGATTCATTTCAGATCATTAACTGTCAATGTTGCAAAGTTCATCGATTACGCAAAGATACCAACACCATGGGACTTTAATTCATACAAGAGTACTGAACAACTACCATATACAAATACCATTGTGTTCACGAGGTGCATGTCCAAAAAAAAGTTAATTTAATACCATGCAAGTGCATAACAAGTGTGGCTTTGTTTGTGTCCTATAGAATACAACATTAGCAGCATATGAGCATCAAGTTTATTTCTATGCAGGAAGTGTGCTGATATGTTGAGTTTTGATACATAGTCATTGCTAAAACAGATTTTAGCTGCTCCAAAGCCGTTTACTGGGCTTGGCTCACTCGCACTGCTGCGCCTCAATCCTAATACTACATCATGACCCACTTTCATCACGCTGCTACAGCATCCAGCCAGCCGCCCCCACAGCCAGCCCTGGGAAGCGCACCACAAGTAGCCAGACAGCACCAGATGAGCCCAGAGCATCGGCAGAGCTCAGAGAGCGCATTATGGCACCCGCAGACGGGAGCCCCAGACAGAAGCAGCGGAGCGCTGAACGTTCACCTGCCTCCAGCACCACACGATATTAGGCAATCTCAGCACTCTCAGATGGCTCTGCTGGAGAACTGAGGCTGGAACAATTACACAGAATTGAAAATGGGTATAACGGGGGCGAGACAAAGCAAGAATTGGGTCACTGCGGAGAATGGTACAAAACAAAATTAAGTGGTATGACTTGTAGGGCTGTAATCAGGGTCTCTCTTTGCTAAATTTGCAAAAAGATGCAGCCTTTCTAAGCCTTTGCAAAGTCTTCAGTATGAACACTGACATTATAATCAATGCATCTACCAGCAATTTGTGGGACACATTTTTAAAACAAAATGAAGCATTAAAAAAAAAACAATGATTGCAATTGTGACGTACACAAAACAGCTCCCCAACATTTTCACAACTTATTAAAACTATTTGAAAACACAATTTGTAGTACCCATCGATATGTTGGCACATTTATGACCTGACCTGACAGTGAAATGAGCAAGTGGGCACAGTAATCAGACAACCGCATCACTAATCATCATGACATTTATATTTGACAACACTGATGTCTCTCACCTAGTTTATTGTGGTTAAATCTTGGTAAGAAGAACTCTAGTTACTGTAAAAAGCTCAAGGAGAATCAAACACTCCATTGATGTCCATTAAAGCCCTTCCAGCTGTGAGAAGGACCCTCTCTGACAGGGAGGAAAGTGCTACATCAGTACAAGGCCTGCTGTCTTTTGTCTGGCTATTGTTTTAAGGCCTGATCCCTCGACCATGCCGCTATTTGTCAGCCCCTCCTTTGTGTCTCTCCGCCCACCCTAGTCCAGTGAGCCTGGTGTTAGCATGCGGTCTTTCAATAACGGTGCTGTCCCTTACAGCTGGATCCACTCAGGGGAATTGCAGGAGAGGGGGAGATGCTTTATGTGCTATAATCCCTGGAAATCAAGCATAAACGGGAGTCGCCCCTCCCCAGAAGGCCCTTCACCTCCAGAAAACATCCCCCAGTGCTGCAATGAAACCATCCCCCTGCGTCCTGATCCAAGAAGGTGAATTGGTTGTGACTTTTGGCAGGCCAAATCAGCATTGATTTCCCATTGACCAGAACTGGTGGACTGTAATGAGTCACCCATGCTCACCCATGCTCAATAGATGCATACGTTGTGTCTCAAAACCTACTGAGGTTCCTACCTAGACAACATTTTTTGCCATCATAGGCAGCTCCTGATACAAAGCCTATCCTAGATTCTTAGTTTGACCTTCTAAGATTCTAGAATTCTGCGTGAGGATGCAGTATAACACCACGGGTCAACTAAAATCATATTGAATTTGGTCCTCCAATTTCAGTACATTAAAGGTGACCTATTACGCAAAATTCACTGTTACATTGTGTTTGAACATAAATGTGTGTCAGCAGTGCATGTACACACCCACTCCTCTTTTATTAATCCCCATAAATCATAAGCAGTGTCTCAGAACAAGCATTTTGCAGATTCTAGCATGTCACAATGCACAGGCCCCGCCCACAACTGCTGAAGGACTCCGCCCTATTAGTATAGACCCGCCCTGAGTGAGCTGTACAAGGTCTGCCATGTTTACCTCCTCGCCAAGGCATTTAACAGCAGCAGAAAGAAAGAAATGCATTCGTATTAATGCTACTAAAGTTTTTCACTCAAGAGCAGTGAGTGATTTTCTGTTTTTCCTTTTGTTGTTTGATTAATATTACCAGCATATATAGCAGATACTGTATATTACGCTGCCTGTACTTTAAAACACTGATCTAAAATCTCCTATTGTGGTCTTTAATATTGAAATTACTTAGCAGATGATAAATGAAATGCAGATTAATGAATAGTGTGCAAATTAAAGATCAGATTTATATTAATTTTGCAGAGGCAACAAAATAAAGAAAAAATGACTAAGGATACTAACTTTGCAACTTCGACACACAAAACTAAATCAAGTTTTTCCATATTAACAGCATATATAGCAGTAGGCACTGTATATTACGCTGCTTTCACTTTAATACACTGATCTAATACAAACATGCGATTTCTAAATTTCTAATTACTAAATTACCTTACCAGTGCTAATGCCACTCTCTCCTTTTGCGGTCTTTAATCTTGAAATTAGCAGATGATAAATGAAATGCAGCACATATCGGTTGCTTTTGTTGACGTGAACCGTTAGATTGGTATATAGCGTGTAAATTGAAGATCAGATTTATATAATTTTTGCACAGATGCATTAATTTGGTCACGTGTAAATGGAACAGTTTTAACAAATCGGATAGCTAGTAAAAACACATGCAGTGACCCGGTTGTATAGGCTAGTTAAAATCCATTTAATTCAATATGTAAGTGTACTACAAATAGTGATTAGAGCATCAGGATTGAAAAGAAAATTAATATTCGTTAATATTACTTATTTAACTGCGCGGACACTATCGGAAGAGAACAAAATTGGAATAAAATGGAGCTGAATGAGGACACTTTGCAACATCGACACTTATTGAACTAAATCAAGATTGAACTAATGATGATACTTTCGCCTTATCGCTTTATCGCTTACAGCTGCTTATGGCTGAACTTATTTCATAATTGATGCAACTTTGCAACATTGACAGTTATTGAACTGAACTGAATCAACATTGACAGTTATTGAACTGAATTGAATAAACATTAAACTAAATTGAGCTGAATAATGATACTTGCCTTCTGTTCAGCTGCTGCTTTTCATAATTGATTAATTTGATAACATTAACACTTTTATTTTCCTGTTACTTAATGTGAAGCTGCTTTAAACCAATATTGTATAAAACACTGCATAAATGTGACTGGCCTATCAACTCTTTACCTTAGCTACCATCAGAATCAATCGTGATTGATAGTTGAGTCTCCCAGGCGGTTCATAACCGGAAGGATATTAATGTGGTGCACATGAGAGCACTTGAGGCTGAAATTCGATTCGACAGCAGAAGTCAGTTCTGGGTTTTGAGATACAAAAGCTACAGTATCAACCGAACTGCTGTTTAATGAAACTCAGCTCTGCACATAATTCAGACAGGAATGTGCTGACTCCGCTCATACGTCTTACCATTTTGATGGGCTTCTGTTGGAGCTCGGCCTCCGTCACTGGGGCATTCTGGTCTTTGGGTGCCACGCCCTTCCTGCCCAGGACCTGTAGGAGCGCTGGAATGTCTTTGGGGGGCCCCTCGGCCCCCGGGCTTCCCCCCATTAGGAGCCCATAAGCGCGACAGTAGAGTTCAGGGGACAGCAGCAGGCGCGTGACGGGGGGCTTCAGGTGTTCTTGCTCATACTGATCACAGTAGAACGGCTCTCGCAGCTCCACCGGAACATTCTCTGCAGAAACAGGACGTGTTCAGAGTGCATACTACACCGTATACAATTTATTAAAACAGTATGTGGTACAAAATACAACATAAAACATGTTCAACTCTATCATAAAAGTGCTGATTGGTCAGTATAGCGCTCACATGTGCTAAAATACTCAATGTAGTAAGTTATTTCACAAAGTAATGTTTGCCGAGCTACTTATTTCCATCACTGCGCAGCACCTCAAGTTTACATGTCAAAGACATGTGAAGACTTCAGATGCAAAAGCCTCCAAGTCAGTCTAAAGTTTTTGTTTAATATTAAAAAAATTTAATCAGGCTCCTAAGTATAGGTTTCTACACAAGTACTGCTACTTTCTGAATGGGCTGAGGCCAGGATTTAGTGAGCTTGAAGTGAAAGTATTTGATGAGCGTATACTACAGTATGTGCAGAGAGCATTCACTCAATATTATAATCTCATTATTGACAGTGGTGGCTTTTAGAGGCTTTTGCATCGGAGGTCTTCATATCTTGGATTGGAAGAATTAATAAAATAACAAAACAATAATGTTTTATAATTATAATCAAGCAATAAAGCACTTGAGGTTGTACTAGTAAGTGTTCTACATCTGCGAAACGCATCTAGTTTTTATTATGGAATCAATTGTAACTTTTCTAGGGACTTAAACAAATAAAATTTTATCAAAACATGATTATTGTTAATAATTGAAAAGTTAGGCTAATTTGCAATTATCAGTAATTTATTGTATCAGCTTCACAGACTATTTCAAGGCAGATTCCACATTAAAAATGACAATACAATAACAAAAATGTTACTATACAATACACAAAAATGTATACATAACTCTAGAAGAGATTCTTTAATTGTACTAATTAAAAAAGGTGAAAAAAAAAAAAAAAACTTGTTAAAAAAAAAAAGTTCATAAAATTGTGTCCTGATCCCATTTATTGTGAATGAAATGTAAAATTGTGGGATAGAGCGCACAGGACGGTGTGCCCTGGTCACATGCTGCACACTTTGGCAAATAAAGTAGGTCAACCGGGAGTGTATGTAGCAATCAGCCCTATTAATGTGATTAGATACAGTAGATCTGAGTGACAACAGAGTCATGAAAAAACAAAACAACAGAACAGACAATTTACATGTGCAATCTTTATGCTTAATAATAAGCCAAAACAAAAAAATAGATTGTGTCATGATGGCAAGCCTTATCAACGGATGTAAATTTTCAGCTGCTATCATGGTATACCTTTGCATGCAACTTTAGCAGCGTTTAAGGCATTTACATGACCTGGGGGCTTTTAAATACGTAGTATAATCAGTCTAAACATGTCTTGTGTTTTTATAATGAAGTGATTTTATGATTAACTGAATAGCTATCAGCATTTTATTGTATGGGGTCAGCAAGATATAAGTGAGATCTTATGCACGTCAAGGCTACATTTATTTGATCAAAAAAATACAGTAAAAACAGTAAAATTGTGAAATATTATTACTGTTTAAAATAACTATTTTCAGTTTGAATATATTTTAAAATGCATTCTATTCCTGTGATTCCTGTCAGCATCATTACTCCAGTCTTCAGAAATCATATTAATATGCTGATTTGATACTCAGGTATCATCAATGTTGGAAACAGCAATGCATGTTTGTAATGGATTCTTAAAAAAAAAAAAAAAAGTAAGTTCAAAGAATAGTATTCATTTAAAATAGGACAAAAATCTCACTGACCCCCAAACGTTTAAATGGCAGTGTACATTACCAACATTAAAACAACCTGGAAGACATAAGAGAAAGAGAAATCTAACGATAAGTCTAGTGATGAGGAAATGCCCTTCAGCCCAAATCATCTGATCGAGTGAGCAGAGCAAGAGTTCAACAAACCGCACACACACGCATGTCGCCAGAAAACTACAGACACTCAGGAGTTGAAGCAGTAGATGTGATGGTGAAGACACTCCTGGTCCCAATTCTGCTAATTGGTCGTTTGCTTCCACTCGCTGCCTCTTCAATAATCGGCTCTATGGGCAACAGTGACATCACTTTCCCCAGGGTGCACCACAGCTGAGCACACACACACACACACACACACTAGCACACAGAGCCCAGTCTCAGAAAGCCACACACACCGGGAAGGCTTCAAAAGCTAAAGCACTTCAGGGCTGAGGTCTGTGAAGCCAATAAGAGGCAGGTGTGCAACGTCTGCAGAGCGTTTGATGTGCCGTACAATAGGAGAGATCCAACCTGTCTGGCGCTCTTTTTCTCACACAAACACACAGACATACGGCCCTGTGATTTCAGCGATGTGGCAGAAATATATTATATTGTGCAGTAGAATTTACTTAAAGTAATAATAATAATAATCATAAACTATTTATTTTTAAAAGATCACAATTTTTATTATATCTTTTAATTTTAACAGTAAACCAGTACTTTGTTGGCAAAAAAATTAAAAAGGATAATGTAATAAAATTTTAATTTGATGACATTTTAAAGGATTAATTAGATTATTAGTGTCCCATGCCTTGATTTGATTACCACCGTTTTTGATAATAAACTCGTATTACAATAAATTACATCATAAATCCGTAAGTAGACAAAAGGACAGCACAAAACATTTCATAGGACGCTATTATTGTACAAATTGATAAATTATTGAATTGTTAAAGTCTAATGAATTCCACTGATAAAAACTGCTTTTATTAGGCTAATATGTTTTAAACCATCAAAACGGAATCCAGAAAAATGTAAACAGAAAACAGAATTTGATTTGAAAAAATAAACAAAACAAACAAAAAGAGATTGATTTTTTTACTCTTTTAATAAAATTGTATTTTCCATGAACTTTTGTTTGATCTTTTTGATAAATATAATTTAATTAAACGCAAAATTAAATTGAAAACGCAGTATTTCTTATAAAAAAAAGGGAAATTAAAAATGGATTATGTAGGGCCCTAAATATGTCCTTTTTTATTATACTTTCAATAAAGTGTTGTACATGAGGTTTCATGATTTTAATTCAGTAGACATGTTTGTATTGTTTTTTAACTACAATTGAATTTAACCATAAAACCAAATAGCCTACAGAAAACGTTTATGGAAGAAAAAAAAATCTTATGAAATTTTGGGGGAAAATATTTCATAGGTCCCTACAGACAGACCAAGTGAGTTGTAATCTGAAGCACGTCAACTGGAGAACAACGATCCACATACGTGCTTCACACAATAAATTATTCTTTTACACAGTCATGCTTTGTCAAGCAGAGAGTTTGAATTTGAATGTCAACACCTGTGAAACGACAGAAAAGTGAGACAGCTCCTGGGCTGGTGTGAGAGAGTTTCTGTAAACAAGCACCAAACACACACAAAACCTTGAGAAACGCAGACTTGAAATGTACACCTCGCACGCCCACTGTGAACTGGTTCTGCCACATTCAGGGCCAATCATGAATCCACAATAAGAATGGCACCTCTCCACCACATCCATGTTTAACAAGCAGCCAGAAGTCGTGGGACCAGTTCTAGGACACATTAGAGGACAAAAACCCTCTGATAGGAGCAGCTAATATATGTGATACCAGTGTGTACATAAACAATGTCGTTTGTATTTGATCTTATATTGCAATCAATGCGTACGATCAGTAAATCCCACCCATCCTGAAGATGCCACTCTCAAAACACACTTACATGTACACTATGTGAATCATGTAATTGTACACCTGTACACAGAGCTTCATGCCACCAGGAACACCAATTCATTGTGTCATTGAAGTCAACATGAAACATTTTACTTCCATTATGAGAGTACACTACTATTCAAAACTGTGGGGTCAGTATTTTTTTCTTCTTTCTATTGATCAAAGAATTCTTAAAAAAAAAAAAAAGTACAACTGTTTTCATTAATAATAATCAGAAATGTTTCTTGAGCATTAAAATCAGCATATTAGAAGGATTTCTGAAGCATCATGTGACTCTGAAGACTGGAGTAATGATGCTGAAAATTCAGCTTTGATCACAGAAATAAATCACATTTTAAAATAGAAAGTAGTTCATTCAAATAAAGGGCTGTTACCAATCAAATTAAATCAGTATCGACAAGATTCATTCGTCTGGTCAATTACACAGAGTTATTTAATGCAGTCATCAACAGATTCATTCAAGAACAAAGCATGTGTCTTATGTGCGTGTCATTGAATCATTCACTCAAGCGATTCGTTCATTCAGTAAGAAAACACTGCCGTGTGTTGCTCAGAGACACAAAAGAGTCAATGCTGTGAGTAATGCTGTGTCTAAAATATAAGTCACTTAATTTCTTGTTTATTGAACTGTTGTATAAAATCAATATCAAATTTGTAATCATGCTGATATTTGGAGAGAGAAAAAACGTCACTCTTCGAGTGATATTGATTAACTATATTAAATGATATAAATATAAAGGACATATGGAGGTATTTTGCCCCCTTATCTTTAATATTGGGGCATTCTAAATGCATTTTGCGTGCACCGTAAATGTGCAAGCTCACTAGTCTAATAACCTACTAGACTACAGCATGTAGTGTATGTGTGCACTCTCTAGATGTGTTTTTGTGAAGTGAGACATAGGCCTACTCAATGTCAGATTGCATATCGTTAAACAATAATAGACGATATAATCGCACACCCCTTCTGTATAATATTTATTAATATACTTATAAAATATTCATGGGGAATACCCCGGACCCTCGAGGTCCGCCATAAACATAACAAAAACTTTTTTTTTTTTTTACATATGCTCGGTCGTGCATTTTTGAGTGAAACTGGATTCAATGGGGATGAGAGAAGAAGAAAAAGAAGCACTTAATATTATACAAGAATTTATTGGATCATGAAAAGTGGGTGTCTCTTTAAACGGAGTCTAAAATAACTAACTGATAACATTATGCACATGCAATGTGACATCGGCAACCAATAACAAGCCAAACGAACAAGCCAAAAATAAATGATTAATTATTGATGATGAGAATTCGTAAAATAAAGGGGGCAGCATTGCCCACCAACTGGGTGACACATAAAGTTCAAACCCAGAATGCAAAGCAGGATGCAAAAGCCGCAGCGATGTGAGATGAGGGTGGCTGATAGAGGCTTCATTTCCCTGTAGGACTTGCAGTCAATGAATGACTGGTCTGTACTGCACCTTCAGAGAAAAGATGGGAGAGTAATACCTGAAAACAGAGAGGCGACGCTAAACTAGGACAGAATTTAATGGGACAAGCGCTGGATACAGACAGACAGACAGACAGACAGACAGACAGACAGACAGACAGACAGACAGACAGACAGACAGACAGACAGACAGACAGACAGACAGACAGACAGACAGACAGACAGACAGACAGACAGACAGACAGACAGACAGACAGACAGACAGACATGCTGGGGAAGCTAGTTTGGAACTGTAGCTCATCAAATTACAAGGCTACTCACAATTTAAAGTAGTCCTAAAAAGCAGTTACCGGTAGTTGAATAGTATTTTTCTGAACTGGTTAAATTAAAACCATCCCAAATTAACTTAAATATGATGTACACTATCGTTCAAAAGTTAGAGGTCGGTAAGATTTTTTTATGTTTTTAAAAGTCGTCTACTATGCTTATTGCTCACCAAGGCTGCATTTACCGTATTTAAAATCTATATTTCCATATTTATCTATATTTAATTATTTAAAATCTATATTAAGATGTAATTTATCCCTGTGATGGTAAAGCAGAATTTTCACATTTTCAGCATCATTACTCTAGTCTTTACCGTCACATGACCCATCAGAAATAATTCTAGTATGCTGATTTCCTGCTCAAGAAACATTTCATGAAAAATCTTACTGTCCCCAAAGTGTAAAAATGTGTTTTGCTTCACCACACCATTCCTCGGTGTCAAAACAAGGCACGACCTGACACAGGCTGTGACTCATGTTCAGTGTCAAGATGTGGTTTCATTTTTTGCTGCGTCATACAAGCTAGCTCCGCACAGTGAAATCTCATTGGTCAAAAATACCACTTGAGAAAAACTTATTTTAAACATCAATAATGTTCTGTCTGGCTGTACCTGTGTTCTGTCATGCAGCATTTTCACATTCAATGTGGACAAACTTGGTCAGGAAAAATTAAAACATGTAAAATCTTCTAACTGGAAAAGCGAGACAGAATGAATGGCCAAACAAAACGTAGTTCAGTTAGTAGCATCGTAGTTCAGTTAGTAAAGCACACTAGCTGCATTTACATGGGCCCTTTTGCAATTTAATCACGTCAATCGGAATGACTTGACCAAAGGCAATTTAAATTTCATTCAGATTGTATAAACTCTTCTAATCTGTTCGTTAGGATCTGTAAACTCTTGATGGGATTGAAAACTGAAACTGAAAGTACTGCACATGTGCAATGACATAGAAATGGTGCAAAAGACTGTCGTGTCATTCAATTCCCCATCCACTCATCGTCTGTGACGTGGAGAAGGACAACGTCCCACCAGTTCTAGCTTGGACTCGTCTACAGACGCCTTGTTTTGGACACGGGAAGGGGTGTTATTACTGCTTGATAAATATAGGCAGCACGGTACAAGGCTTCATTTGCTCGTCGTCTCCTAATTAGCACCCTAAATAGATAAATATTAAGTCTGCTTTTTAAAATAAAGAAAAATGAGAATGGATAGCTAGTCTGTGCAAACAGCGGGAAACTCAGTGTATTAGTGCAGTGTGCGCATGTCAAAAGATCAAATCCAGTTTGAAGCTTGTGAAATATAAACACGTAAATCATCCCGATCACTTTATTTAGCGTTCATGTCAACAGTGTGTTTGGATGCAAAAAGGTGTCCATGTAAATGTGGCTATGGTTTAGATAAGGAACATCACAAGTGGAAGAAAGGGAATCAACAAGGAAAGAGAGAGGTCAGATGACAACCACCACCAATGTCCTAGACACTATTATGACAGCAAACATCAGCTCTAAATATGTAAACATTACCCATATCACCCTGTTCTTCCTCAACGTACACTCTCTGATGTGCTTTTGCTCTCTCTCTCTCTCACACACACACCAATTTTCGTCAATGAAGAGGTGAAAGGTCAAGAGATTCAGGGGGTCTGGCTCAATGGTGGCCGTGGACAGAAGCGTGGAATGAATAAACGAAAGGAGACGATCGCTCATTAAAATGGTTTGACTTAAGTCAGCTGAGCAGGACTCCAAAAGCAAACAGACATTTACATAGAAGTCTGCAGAGAGAGACATCAGCAAATAGGATGTAGCGTCTCCACACCCACAGTTCATGCGGTGACTGACAGGTCAGCTGAGCTTCACACGACTGTCACATCCCAGTACGTCTCCAAACACGGACAGCTAAAGCCAACAAGAGCATTACACCTTTATGATCTCGATCATAAGACCACTGTTTCAAGTTTCCAATATAAGCTTCTTTACACTACAGAGAAGGGTCAACCTCAGATTTGAAGAGGGTTGTCATGGGAACATTGAGCATTAAAGTCCATTTTTGTTTTAATTAAAGGCTAGCGGCTGCAATCAGAGGACCACACAGAGCTTTTATGGCCATTGGCCTCTCGGGTTAGGAATAATCCATTTAATATGACGAGACCGCTTCAACAAAATGTTAGCTTATGCTTGATAAAAACAATTTAGATAAGTAGTAGATACACTGATATTAAAGAGGTGGTTAAGTATGATTTCACTTTTCTAACTTTAGTTAGTGTGTAATGTCGCTGTTTGAGCATAAACAACATCTGCAAAGTTACAACGCTCAAAGTTCAAAGCAAAGGAAGATTTTTGCTTTTAAAGAAAAGGACTACAACAAACGGCTGTAGGGACTACACAACATTCCTCCCGGGTTAGTGACATCATCAGCAACCCTAAAATGTACACAAAACCCACCCCCGGGAACACACAGTCCATGTTGAGAAGAGGAAGAGTTGTGGTATAAGAGTAGATTTGTGAGTCAGCTCAAACTTTAGCATCCATCTTTTCACATGTAGAAAAGTCACTCTGTGCATCTCACAACAGTTCCTATATGAGCGATTTATAGATTATCATGACAGAATATGCTAATTGAAGATAGTTAACTCCACATCAGCAACATAAATTCATCAACTAACCATTCAGAGACGTCCTGTTGCATTCTACGTGTTGTCACTTCTTCTTGAGCCTCTCCATCTTTGTCTGACTCCGTTTTAACATTAAAGGCAGAACAGTTTCTGTCATTTTAGTGTGTCCCTGCTAACACACATGAGTTCTTGAAACCCCGCCCTCTGCAGCAGCTCATTTGCATTTAAAGGGCCAGGCTCAAAACGGTGCGTTTTTGCAAACCCTCAAAAAGTGACAACTTTAATATGCTATATAAAAATATCTGTGGAGTATTTTGTGCTAAAACTTCACACACACACTCTGGGGACATCAGAGATTTATTTTACATCTTGTGAAAATGGCATTTTACCACCCTTTTAAGCAATAACCAGATACATGACAACTAACAGCATGACCATATCTACTAACATTAAGATTTCAGGTTAAAATACTCATTTCAGATTTTTGGTATTTTAATTCATCTTAAAAAAAAAAAAAATACACAATTATTCTATGTAGTAGTTTCTCATTTAATAAGATCATAAAACTGCACACACACTTTTTAGATTAACATATTACTGTGGAATCTACATTCTTTACATTTCGCAACAGGATAAGCTGGAATTAAATGTGTATGTATATATATGTGCACTAGATTCCTGTTAAGTTTGGAGCTAGAACTTTTTTTTTTTTTTTTTACATCTCAGCACATTAAGACATTTAGCTAGAATGATGCAAAATATTTCTATTTCAAATAAAAGCTTCTTTTTTACTATTCAAAGAATCCTGAAAAAAAAAAAAAAATCAGGATCCACAAAAATAATCGTATTAGACTGATTTCTGAAGGATCATGTGACACTGAAGAGTAATGCTGAAAATTCAGCTTTACCATCACAGGAATAAATTATATTTTAAAGTAAACAGACATTTTCAAATTCAAATACAAAACCATTTTAAACTGTCAAAATGTTACACAATTTTACTGTAAAATAAATGAATTTAGTTTTTGCAATGTAAAAAAAAAAATGTTTCTTAAACATTTAGTATGCCTTTAGTCTCACAAACATGAACGATGTTAAAAGGTGAATTTTTTCGTTGATAATCTTTAACCAGACAAGCTCTCTTTAAGTGAATGTTTCTGAACAAAAGGTTTTCTTTTCCAAATCTTCCCTAATAAACTTCTTACTTTGAAGCCTGTGGTAGTGTTAAACCAGCATATGTACATAGGTAAGCCCACAAACAAAGCGTTCTTCATATCTCTAACAAACACCAACACACCAAGCCGAGTCAGCAAACCAAAAAGAAAACGCAAGTGGCCACTTTGTGTCCAACCTTCACTGGTAAAACGACGACACTGGAATCTCATTATAATCTTAGGTTTCATGACTTCAGATTTTCAGGGCGTGTTCATCGTGTAATTGCCTAAACAACATGATAAAAAGGCCACAGTTGTTCTGAGCCACATCACCTGTTGAGTCACCGCAGTGACACACGGATGACTCCAGCATGACTAATACAGGCAAAACGCTCACAAGACCATTAGAGAGGAACGAGCCTACCGGGTCATAACAACAGTGGCCATCCTTAAACATTCGTAGATGAAGAACACGCTATCAGTGGAACTGTATCATTCTTCATTGCTGATGTGCGTAAAACCTTTTTAAGGGGCTAGATGTACCAATGCATGCGTCGCTTACCCGACTAACAGCCTTGCTTGAAATCAGTATCAGATTATTTTATCATTTGTGTTCAAGCTGTACTTGAACTGAAATCTCTTACAACTAGGACAGAGCTCCAAGGACTGCAGACATTCATCCAGGCTCACAGTATGAAAGTCAAAGTCGATTTTTACATTTTCCATAGACAATATGAGTAGCCATGTAACTGACACCAGTATGCTAGGATGGTTGATATGGGCACTGATAAAGGTTGCTAACGTGTTCTGAATTGTTTACATGAGTAGATTTTAGCAGTTGATACCAATAGCAGGCCAATTCATTTGTACCATCAGTTCACATAGTTAGGCTATATAAAAAATATATACACTACACACTAGGTAAGTTTAGTTTACATGCACTCGTTTTCCTAAATTCAAAAATTAAATGCACTGAGCAGCACTTAATTTTTTTCCCACATTAAATAATAAAAGATTGCTAGCATCTCTGCATATGATCCTTTTCGCTGCAAATAAATTTCAAGTATTGAGTCCTTTACTCTTTTTAGAGGGATTTAAATAAATATTTATATATTATTCAAATTCAATTTCATAGAAATCGTATGAATACTAAAGGCTGGAATACAAGACTTTTGTACAGTTTTTTCCCCCCCCGATTTACAGTCTGGATGAGTAAACGCTAGTAATCAAGTAATAGCCAGTCTGCGGATTTTGTGTAATCAGAATAGACAGATTTCATGCATGTTTGATATTTTGAGTTGAATACAAAACACAGTTTTAATTTGTCATACATCTCCAAGCAACAAGGCACATGTTTCTGTTTGAGTTTGTGGTGTTCAGAATGTTTTCCCGCTGTAACCATTTACAAATTCGACAAGTGTTCGATGTCTAGTGTTTTAGGGTGCTTTCACACTGGCAGTTTAGCTCGAAAGAATGATCGCATGAAAAAACTGGTAATGTGAAAGCTGTCATGTGGACAGGAGCGCACCGGGGTAACATACCCGAGACTACCAGTAGGAGGTTGTCTGAGTTTGGTAAGGTCGCACTCGAACTGTTGCTTGATTCACATCAATGTGAAAGCAACTCGGGTGCGCATTTGTTCAGAAGTGAAGTAACCTGTGCATGCATTTGAGCCGATGACGATGTCTTTAGTTAAATAAAACACATGGAGGGGATGAATATGATAATGATTTATTATAGTCATTGTGCAGAGCGAGTGCACTCAGATCGGCAAATGAATGGCTCGCAATCAGCTTTCACCTCAAAAGAGTCCATTTGCACTTTACTGGGACTTACAGTATATGCAAGTGTAGTTCACTTTGCTGCACTTTTTCAAAACAAAACAGTATATTCACCTTCGTTCTGTTTTCTATCATGCGCCGTGCATGTTTATAATGCACCAGGGTTCGATAGAATCAAGTTGAATGTGAAACGAGACCAGCGCGCAGCAAACAAGCCCGATGTGAAAGCCACCTTAAAATCGGTTCAGATTTGAAAAGTTGTGTAGTGATTCCAGCCTTTAGAAGAGCAACGGCACCATCCCTTTAACAAGCTGCGTGATTTGAGGGATCATTTACGTCCTCAGCACAAACACATGCAACACAACAATAGCAGTCATGCTAGCCTTGGCTCAATCTCATCTGCACTCAGGCTGTACTTGAACTCAAAGCTCTTGCATCTAGGACAGCACTCCAAGGATAGATCTTTATTGAGCCGAGTTCATCCAGAGAGAAGCTTTGGCCAAAAAACACGTTAAAAAAAAAACTTCCTGGTAACACAGGTAGCAATTAGCAGCACAGCGTGCCTTAAAAGCGTGGCTTCACTGCAGAGATACAGCTCAGCGCGGGACCAGGGCTCTGATGTGAACATGAGGGCTACATCACAGACTCGCAGTGAGAGTGGTGATGTCATCGGGTTCAAGCTGGAAAACGAGTGCAGCGCTGGATCAGAGGTCTGAGGTCACGCGCACACACACACACACACACAGTCATGTCTCAACGCTGAAATCCAGCCATCGCTGCCCAGCTGCAGCCAAGCCTCTTTAATCTGGTCTGATTTCTCTCTGGCTCGGCTGTGTGTGACTTTGACCAGCGGCGGGTGTGGTCGTACAGGTCTGCTATTGATGCAGGGAGTGAAGACAAACACTGGAGCCACACACACTAGAGCTCACAGCCTAGCAATTATACATCAACCAGGTGAATTAGGGAGATTTCAGTTTCTCACACTCAGGGAAGATCCTAACTATGTGTGGCGGTTAATCAATTTGGAACATTGTGTGAGAAAACCTGGAAGTTTTAAAGAGGACCTATTATGCAAAATGCACTTTTATAAGGTGTTTGAACACAGATGTGTGTCCACAGTGTATGTAAACAAGCAGCCTATATTGGTAAAATATACAACCCACTCCTTTTTTTATAATCTCTATAAATCATAAACAGTCTCTCCATACAATGTCTACGCCAAAAAACATTACAAATATTCTGGTAACGGATGTACCAACAAACTTAGAGTCTCCACAGACACCCGGCATCTTTCATTTATGAAGGAAATGAGCCGAAGAAAGTCGTTGAAGTGTTATATATTTGCGCAAATCATTTTATACTAGACTGCTTCACAAACTAGGGTCAGTTCAATGCTGGATTTGCAAAAAACGTGTTTCTGAAAGCCTTTTTGATTAACATGACGGTACATGCTAGTCAATGAGTTGAATCAACTTAAATTTATCGACTAACAAAATCAGAAACGTCCAGTTGCATTCTAAAACTTCTTCCTGAGTCTCTCAATCAGTGTCCGACTCCAGGTCAAACATGTAAGGTCGAACACCGCTACTGATAATTTCAGACATTTTGGCTGCATGACATTCTCCAGTTTTGTTGTTACCAGAGTATCCAAAGCATGAGCTGTAAAGACCCCGCCCTCTTCTAGAAAGGGGGCAGAGAGCAGCAGCTCATTTGCATTTTAAGGGGCACACACAAAAATGGCATGTTGTTTTTGCTCACACCCAAATAGGGGCAAACTTAACAAGCTGTAATAAAATTCTCATTTTGAGCTGAAAACTTCAGACACGTTCTGAAATTTAAGGCATTTCGATATTGGATTTAAATAGTTATCATATTGGGACTGAAGCATTAGACATGCGTAAAAACTAGAGCGCTGCCTCACTGTTTACTTCTTTACTAAACAATCAGTAAGACAGTATCCTGTCCATCATGGAGTCTCATGAGCGACAGACCTGAAATGCTCTAGGCGTACACAGCAACTCCACGCACCATTCAAACGCCCTCGGCACAGGAGCCATGACTTGGGCTACAATTGATTCCAAGAGAAAAACATTGCCACAACATTATTTCCGGAAGTATTTTTACCAATCATGTTTCCCATAAGGATTTGAAAAAAAGTCTTTGCTAAAGCGTTATAAGCATCAGCCGAACGAACCAGTTATGAGGTGAATCACAAAAACATAAACTTTGATTTGAAGCAAAAATGTATTTGAAAATTGTACAAAAAGACAAATGAACACAGCTGAGTTTGGAGATTAATATTTTGAAAAGTGGTACATTTTGTAAACAAAGCACTCAAGTTGCTTCATAAAATTGATGTTAAACCACTGGAGTCGCTTTTATGATGTCTTTACTACCTTTCTGGGGCTTGAAAGTGGTAGTTGCGTAGACTGTCAATGGAGGGACAGAAAGCATTCAGATTTCATCAAAATGATCTTTCGCTGTGTTCTGAAGATGAACAAAGGTCTTACGGGTTTGGAACGACATGAGGGCGAGTAATTAATGACAGAATTGTCATTTTTCGGTGAACTATCCCTTTAACAGCTTCAATGAGGCAAAGAACTACAATCCCATTAAGCACTGTGAATAAATCTAAATCAATAAAACCTAAATCTAAATAAAACCTTAAACCTAAATCAATGGAGAAATACAATACTATTGATTTAAAGATTAATATTTAATATATAGAAACAATATATTTTACATTTATTGCAGAATTTGCATACAAGTATTTATACAGTCTGAGAGCGTAGAAGAGACCATCACGTCATGTGCAGTGCTTCATGGGAGTGGGTGGGCTCTAAAGAAATCTTTTAGCACGATTTGTTTGTTTTGATTCTCTGTTTGTTCTCAAGGCCGGTGGCGTGATTACTCATAAGCGCCACCTGTGGACATAAGTGTTCCTGCACCGGACTCGTATAAAAGGAGGAGTGACGAGAGAGGACCAGGCCTGGACTATTTATGTTATGTTATTTTATGTTTAGTTTAGTTATGCATGTGTGGCAGTTGGCTGTGAGGGGCTGTTGCCTTTACTTTAGTTTTGTGTTTATTTATTTTATGATTATTAAATGTTAAATGTTCGCCGGTTGCCGCCGCCTCCTTCCCACAACAACATACATTCGTTACAACCAATTATTTAGTTTTTTTCATTCTAATCTCTACAGTTTTTCCGTTTTACTTCACACAGCAGCTGTTTGTGCGTCGTAGGTTGCTTGGTAACAGACCTGAGAGTTGATTACCGAATTCGATGGAGGGGTTTAAGATTTCCTATCTACAGATAAAACGAGATTTTGTAAGATAGGATAAGAATCCTAAATCAACTTAAGATGTGCTTCTGTAATACGAATTTGTGAAAAATCCTAAATTAATTAGTCAGATTTTAACTTACGACTTAAGATAGAAAGTTTCTGTAATATGCTTTCAGGAATACCACGGTCAAACACAAATATTTCAAAAAAAGATCAGTTCAATAAATGCAGGCTGATATCTTCAACAAAAGCATATAACATTGATCAACAGCCTCGTGGCTTACTGTAGGTCTTTAAAGGTTTAGAAGTTATCATTAAAAAAATAAGTTTCCCTATGGAGAAAAATAATGGGATTTTTTTTTACTCCTGGAACGCAACTACTGCAGAGCTTGATGTTGAAGTTATCATGTTGCTAAGCTAACGGTGGGAAACTTTAAGCACAAAAACACAGGGTTCAAACTATTTTTAATTACATTGAACTATTGAACTAATAGCAATATTTTTCAGTAATAAAATGTTTATTTCCTTTAAGCAACGAAACCTCGGGCAGAAATATCTTATCAGAAACAAAACAGCATAGCTCTATAGCTTATGTAAGGTTATTATTTATGACATTTTATGTTATTTTTTACTTCCCTAATGCCATAAACTTAATGCTCTAGAAGAACATAATATAGATGTCACACACAATTGAAACGCCATCAAAACCAGTTGAAAATTACACACTGCAGATTGCATATTACATTACTCATGCCAACACAAAACATCTTTAATTATCTTCTAATTATCCACCCGTTTCAGGGTTAAATATTATGAGTAATGTGAACCGTTAAATCAAGGTCTTTCTAAAAACGACTCTAAACGGGCTCAAAACAAGGACTAAAGCAAGAACAGGAATGCAGACTTACAATCTGAATGAACGGTGGCTCATTAGGTGGACACAATGAGGCTTTTAAAAACAATCCACAAACACACACACACTAGCCCGTCTGCAGCACCCAAAAAGAAAAACAAATCTTGTGTGTTTCAATTCTCAGGCCAGGATCTGACTGCGAGACAATCCTCTTCTGACTATGAGAAACACAGAGGTTACACACTGAAAAAAGGCAGAGAAACAAAAAGAGTGAGGCACATCATCTAGGCCTTTTTTTAAACCCGATAACCAATATTGATGTCACTGTACAAGCGCAACAGGGGAAAACAGTAACAGATTATGTAAGGCTGCATTGGTGCATGGTTACAGTGGGAAATAAATTAAGTTGACAAATTACATGGACGAATCTTCCTCTATGTACAAAATGAAACTGCATATTTTAGACACTGGGACAGGTCACCCTTTCTTTTAAGGGAAGACGCTACAGGTAAAACGATTGTTGTTGTTATTCATGCACTGGTCAATAGATTTTGGGATATTTTACTTCCACGTCTTCATTCAGACTAGTAGAAAGAAAAATAGAGAGAGAAAATGATGTCACTGCAGGACACTGCTGTCACTGATTGACGTCATCAAGCCACCTATCCAAGCATCGATCAGTTTATACAGTTTCTTTTTTATTACTCAAGTTAAAAAAAAATTAAACATGCCGAGCATTTTAGTGTAATTATCAGCCCGCCGTCTGCTCAAGACCTCCATCATCTTTGTGGGTGTATTAACAAAGGGGTTCGTTATAGTGGGCGAATATATGACACATAGGTGCGTTCAGAGCACGCGCTCACATGATACATATTCATATTCAGGTCAAAACTACGACATTTCTTCACATCATAACATCATAATTCCCAGACAACGCCATGTCTGCTGGAAGGATTAAGCACGTGCGATTAAAGTCCTCATGGAAAACCATCACGGGCAAATTTTATCCTGTCTCATATTAGGACATAGTTAGTTTTTATATGTATTTTACTTAGGGGTGAATTCAGGTTGATAGGGACACTTTTTCCCAGTCATCTCAATGGCAAAAAGGGACCCAATCAACCTGAATTCACCCCTATATTTGATACAATTTGTATTGTAGTTACTGTTAGTAACATCCCATCAGATTATTAATGTTCTCTGTGCCCAATGGGTGGAAGAAAGCACACTTTTAGACCTTTTAACAGACTATGATTCTGTTCAATTAATTAAGAGAGCCAGACTGAATGCATATCGTATAGTAAGACATTGCTGGGCCACAACCAACAGCTTTCCACCTCTCATGTGGTCTTTGTGTTGTGAAAAACGCTGAGTTTACACACGGTTCACCTTCACACACACATGCTTTCCTCCGCAGTCACTGAACAATGAGCAAACGCTGCTCTCAAAACAGACAGGTGAGAGAGAACAGAAGATTTGAGAAGGAAACAAAAATGTGTCAGTTTCAATGGCCAAATAAATAACTCAACGGGCTGCGTCTCATAACATAGCCAGAAGCCTAGCTAGACTGGCTTTTGGCGTTTTTGCGCAGTTTTGGGGCTCTCGTGCTGCCTACACAGGTTCAGCTGACTCAGAAGAAGAAACTGCACTCTAGAAAGGTAGCACACTAGGGTTTGACACACGGCCACTTCATACCTGCATTGCCGTAGGATTTCGCCAGCAGCCACCCGACACTGGCGCAGATTCTGGCTCTGCTCGAGTCATACTGATCCAACGGCTTTATGTCCGGGACCACAAAAGTCTTCCTCATTGCATTCGAGTCCACCATAGCAGGTCCACAACAGACGGGCCGGGAAAAACAGAGGAAGGCGATGCGGTGAGGAATGAAACTAAAATCAAACGCTCATCCTTTTCTTTCACACGACCACAGCACGGCCGTTGATTCTGGTAACGTTAGCGTTCCGGCAAGAAAAGAAAAAAAAGTAATTCACAATTTATTCCTCTTTAGATCTTCTTTTAATACATCCAGTATAGCTGGCGGGTGTGTATGGCTGTTTTAGTCAATCGGAGCGACAGATATTCAGCGATATTCCCAGGGATGTTTCACTATTTTCGACCCCGCTTCAGAGTCCACATCGCTCTAGCTGATACGCTCCGGACTGATTTCCAGGTACTCCATACTCCTGTCAATCATCCTGCCGGGCGTCCAATCAGGTGTGAGAGTGTGCGAGACAGCGCTGAGGGGGCGGGGCTAAGCTTGTGAACTCAAGCAGCAGGTAGGAAGGCGCTTTAACTCATGGAAACAGGTGCAGCCTGTGCAGGACAGGTAGAACTTGCCCAGAAGAGTGCGAAGAGGAAATATTAGTCATTATGTACAGCGATGTACATATAACTGGCACGGCATTACAATGCTAAACTGAGTGCTGTGTTAACAGCAAGAGTTTCATCGGTTCTTGGGAGGATTTTCTATTTCAAGACCTATTTTGTTACAAAGTTAACTTACGGTACGGCCTATAATTTTACTTCACACTAGTAGCGAGCACGATATTTAATCAAATAACATACTTCGACAAACCTGTATTTAGGCCACGGCATGTCGTAAACTAGTGCAGACTTTATCATCCTCTTAAATCACCAAAAACAATGTAAGCACTTATATGGACTTTCACAGAGAATCGTTCAGAAGTATAGCTGTGAACAAACCTAACAGAGGACAGAATACACTGAAGGGCCAGGTCACAAGATGTTAGAGAGACCAATGCTGTAACTTTGTAAGAAGATTAACTCAGAACTATTTTAATCTAATTAGGGAGGAACAGTGAATTCGTTTTTTCTCATTCTTTGGCTTTCCATTTTTCTTTGTAGTAGAACCAGCACTTAAACTGTACTGCTTATTAACAAATCCAATTATGCTTATTGATGTAAACAGCCTCGAACATCTTTAAAATAATAAATGTACATCCAATTACACACAGAATAAGAAACTTGAACAAAAGGAAAGTTTAAAGAAACAGAGTGATCAATAACCACCAGATGTGCCAAACTGACATATTAGTGAAACCACAGCATTCAGATTCAACAGCTCCACCCATGTGTCCGTCCAACGATGGGAAGGGCCTTCAGAGACTTTGCAGTATTGCAATCTGATAACAAACGATGTCATGTAGATGTCATGTATGGGGATTGATCTTTTAATGTACAGTAGACAGAGGGAAAACAATGCATTTCTAGCGCTTTAACTTTTATCTACCCAATGTCATCATGAAAAAAATAATGAAAGAATACCAAAGAGTGACACCTTGTGGTCTAAATTGGTATTGCTAAAGTGTAGCAAACCATTTACATAATTCATGATGTTGCTAATAATTGTCACTGTTTCTTGGTTACTGAACTGCAACACATTCAGTCCTCCTTTAGTCCTCCGAAGACAGCAGTAGGGACAGACTTCTGCTCCAACTGGACTTCTGAAATGACACGCATGCAAATGATCAGCAACTGTCCAAAGACAGAACACTCAAAATCAAAATGCTGAGGAAAAGAAAAACAATCATGTTCCATCTGAACTAACCATCCGGTTCCCCATCCTCTGCATCCTCATCATCATCATCAATGTCAATCTCATCAGGATTAGCTTGTTTGGCCAGTTGGGCGAGTTCACTGCGAGAGGTGTCACTTCTGTACAAATCAAACAAATGTCAAGTGATGTAAATAGCACAATAGAAACTTCATTTCCAAAGAGGGCAGAATCGTTTCAATAAGCCATTGAGCCGGGCTTGTGCTCAGACTAGGGCACAGCAGAACACACCTGACGAAAAGGATCTTGTCTTTAGGTTTGGGTTTGTCCTGTTCGGCCTCTACAGCCAGTTGCTGAGCCTTCTGCTCCAGCAGCCTCATGTCATCCACTTCGCTCTGCCCCGGAGCAAGATCTGACACTGAAACACACAACACAAACGTTTACTCACACACTGGATAATGATAATATGCTGTTACATAACCTCAGTTAGTGGATTACTCCAACACCCATTTGCTTACCACAGAAATATCACATGGCAAATATAGATTGTCATTCTAGAAAATAACAGATTCTGCACCATTCTCAGGTTATTTTAGTATCATTTATATACTATTATAGAATTTATTCATATCTTAATTAGCTTTAATTATTATATTTTCACATTTCATTTAAAAGTTTTAATAAATGTTATGCATGTCATTTGTTTTTTTAATTTATATATATCGTAGCTTCAATTTACTGTTCAGTTTTAATTTAATTCAACCTAAACATATAGTTATAAGCTTGAGTACTTCAACTTAAATGTAGTTTTCTTAAAGTTTTGTCTAATATTTATCTTTAAAGGGGTGGTTCGGGATTTTGGACACCGGACCTCATTTTCAAGTTAGCCTAGTTGTTATTCATCAGTGGAGACAGTTTTCAAAAATGTTCATCCAGTCCTTCCAGTTGCTTAGTTCGCCGATGCTAGGCTAGCGCGAGCCAACGGTATAAGCTAGCCTGCCATTAAAAACTGTTTTACCCACTCCACAGTACACCAAAAGCAAATAAATTATAACGGCAGACTGTCGATGTAAATGTCTATTGAGAGAATAATGTTAGAAATCAAACTACCCTTTCATTGCATTGCAAGAGTTATACTTTGTTCCCTGTATTTATTAGCACAGTCTACAGCAGCGGCGGAGTGATATTAAGTTACCTAGGCAACCGAGAGAGTCTCCACATGACGCAAGTGTGTTTACCTGCCGCTGACACTCATCACTACAGAAGCAGAGTATATATTTCACTAAGAAATCAACATAGGACTATGGCCACGTTTGAAAGCCATGCCAATGTTTCAGACTTTGGAGACGAGGAATGTGTTTTATTCAACGAACCGTACATGTATGAGCCGGAATACACAGACGAAGAACTAATCGAGATGGATGCTAAAAGGGCAGAAATTGAACTGTAACGTTATCTCCACTACCGTTGTCATTGTCATTCTATCAGTTATGAAAGGGACTAGCTTCATAGATAGCTACAGTAGCCTAACAAAAGTTATTACCTGTTCATCTGCTGTTGGATATGGAAAGACGGCTGGTACTGCATTCCTTGTCAGTGACTTATGAACGTTTCGATTATGGGGGTTTTCAAAGTCGTCTGGTCTAAAATAATCACTACAAATTCGCAACTTTAATAGTCTCTGCCGGTGTCTCGTTGTCCAAGCCAGCAGAAAGAAGTCACAGTTGGTTCCTTTCTGGGTCTCTCAATGGAAATTTGTGGAAACTTTTTGCATGACCATCTATTTGGTTTATTTTTACAATTTCGAAATGCACAACGAATCACCATATTGCCAATTCCTTAGTTTACAATCGAATGTTTTTCAATATCGTTGTTCATGGCTACTACTAGCTAGCTAGACGTCCCGTCTGTAGTGCGCGCTTCTGTTCTGTGTTTACTTTTCGGCGCAGTACTACTAACCGGAGCAAAGTAAAATTCCGCCGCTGCTGAGAAACTAGTTCCTGTAAATGTAATGCGATCATTGAGATGTAAGAGAACCGGTAGTTTGATTTCTAACATTATTCTCTCAATAGACATTTACATCGACAGTCTGGCGTTATAATTTATTTGCTTTTGGTGTACTGTGGAGTGGGTAAAACAGTTTTTAATGGCAGGCTAGCTTATACCGTTGACTCGCGCTAGCCTAGCATCGGCGAACTAAGCAACTGGAAGGACTGGATGAACATTTTTGAAAACTGTCTCCACTGATGAATAACAACTAGGCTAACTTGAAAATGAGGTCCGATGTCCAAAATCCCGAACCACCCCTTTAATTTTAGCCCTAATTCAATTAACAAAACCAACGTGTATATTTTCAAATTTAGTGAACAATTGAAACACTACTCCAGTTATTAGTGTGGAAGAATCAACAGTTTTTATAAAGACACATTTTTCCTGTAAAGTGATCATGAAACAACAGCCACAACAGTAGCCCAAATCAACTTTTGACTAACAAGCCTAAAGAACATATATTAAAAACAATCGATTTTGATTTCCCGTTGGCTTTAAAGGGTCATAACATGGATTGTTTATTTTTAATATGTTCCTTGAGGTTCATATACATTAATAATGTTTTTTGCACACAAAAAAACCCCAAATATATATGCAGAAAATTATTATTTTTAACCCTCATTCTGACCCTCTGTCTGAATTGACCCGTTTTTAAGGGGCGGCTCCTTTAAGGCTTGCCAGTAAACGGCCACTGTTATGATGAGTATAACGTCACTGCATAGGAAACAGTATCAACGCCCACTCTCTATTGCACAAGTGATTAATGATGAAGCATTATTTAAGCTAAAAATGGTCACGCCTGCTCTTATGTTAAACACTAAGGTGGATGCGGTATCCAGTGTAGGCAGCGTCAGTGATTATAATGGGTTTTATTTGATTTTGACAAGTGTTAACCGACTGAACACCAGTGGGCGGGGCTAATTGTGTGATGGTGTACCATGATTCGTTGATGTCTTGCTCTAGAGCAGGGGTGCCCAATCCAGTTCATCTCCAACCCTAATCAAACACAGCTGCCTTTAATTTTCAAGTGATCCTGAAGACATTAATTGGTTGCTTCGGGTGTGTTTGTTTAGGGTTGGAGATGAACTGTGCAGGACAGTCGATCGGCAGGAGCAGGATTGGGCACCCCTGCTCTAGAGGCAGTCATATGCAAATCTATTTTCCTATGTGACGTCACAGATCCCACAATACCCAAACTAATCATTTCTTGAAGCTTGATTCCATAAATGCTTTTTTTCTACACGAGGAGGACGTTAAGCTATGAAACTGTTTTAAAGCAACACTAAATAACTTTTCCTCTGCGGTCGCCCTACAGGTTGGAAGCGGAATTGTCCATTACCGCTGTCGTAAATAATTTAGCCTACGGCAGCCTATGTCACACACACGCTCGCTCGCTCTTTATCCAGCACCGGCTTTGGAATGAACGATGTCCACAGACAAGGTAGAGTATGATGCATGATTTCATGAAAGTATGATGTATTGCAACATCAGAAACGAAGAAAAACTAAATAATGACTATTGTAATGCTTGATGTAAAGCAACTCAAATTTATAGTTGTCTCATTAGAACTACAGAAACGTGTGGTTATAGCAGATAAAGAACCGCAAAGCAGAGGCATAAGTGCCTTTCACCCTGTTACGACTTGATGAACCGATGAAACAATTTTGGAAACATTATTTTAAGGTAAAAAAATCTTCCTTAGTTTTGCTTTAATGCTTCAAAGACCTCTTACACAACAAAAACTCAAATTGATTTCTCATGTCAAAACCCCTTTAATGAATGAAACTTGCCTGTTCCAGTAGCATTAGTGGTTGCCTTGAGCATCTGAGAGGACATGAAGTTGACTTGTGTATTGTATGTGGCCTGCACACTGCGTTTGATCCGCAGCATCTCACGGATGGTGTCCTCGTTACCGTGGCGAATCTCAAACTCCTTCCAGCTTTGCCAGAAATGAGCGGTCAACTGTTCAAGAAATGGTACGGGAGGGCGTTCAAAATCCAGCATCACAGACAATATGACCAAAGTAATGTGGAACGGTGAGGTAAGATTTACCCTGGGATCACAGATCTGAGAGCAGTAAGAGTAGATGGCTCTCGCTCTGTCGATCTCTCCGAGTTTGCTCTCCATGTCAGCGAAGCGCAGGCACATGTCTCTGGCGTGTTCATCTGGCAGGACCTGCACCAGACCAATTTAACTCATTACAGCACAAAACATGTTAGAAATCTTGATACATTTTCTAAGCGATGCCATCTGAGTGGTTTACCTCAATGGCTTTCTGATAGATGGCCCTTGTGTGAGTGACTCCATAAATCTCTGCTGCCCGTTTGATGTAGATGTTAAACATCTGATGGCGTTCCTGTGGCTCTACAGCCGAAGTGGCTCTCTCATATACAGCCATGGCATGTCGCGCCAAACCGTACTCCTCTTCCAGCTTAGCGTACAGCAGGTAGATCGCTGTTAAACAACACAAATTAAATCAGGACCTGGGCTTTTGTGTCTAACAGAGTTGGCTATGCATTTCCAAACTTTAGACCTGATCAAATGGATTCTAGATTTTATAAACATTTTAAATGAAATCATTTTGTGTTTTCTGTATTATTACTTTTGGCATATTTAGGTGGACACCTATCCAGCGCTTGCTCGAACAGATCTCGTGCTCTCTCCAGCTTCTTGCCTCCATATCGGTCGATGAACTTAGTGAGGTACGTGTTCCAGATGTCATGGACATTAGGCCACCTAAAGAGGGCAATGCCACGCTCATATGCCTACAATCAAAATTAAATCCAGATTTATTTATAAACAAATATGATTTGATGAATAAATAAACATGTTTGTTAAAGCGAAAATATATAAATTCCCAAAAGAATGAAACAATAAAAAAGAAGGTCATGTCCATGTCACAGACTGATTAAATGCCATTACCTTGAAGCTATCTTCAAAGTAGTTGTGTTCTTCAAGAAACATGGCATAGTTAATGATGATCTGCGGTGTGGCGATGCGGAGGTCAATGATGCGATCATACACCGCCTTTGTGGACTGACGAAAGCAACAGTTCCGTTAACACACAACATTGCAAGAGTCTTACTGCTAAATCCAGCATGTTATATACAGTTGCATACCTGGAACGTGCCAAGACTCTCCTCCAAGTCTGCAAGCATGGACCAAACTTTCAGGGATTTATATACTCGATTCTGCACCGGTTCTGATGCGTCAAAATACTCTGCTTTTCTTGAGGGAATCGCTGTTGCTTTCTGAGAAGAAAAAGATTGTCAACATCTGGAAAAGTTTGATGACATGAGAATTCTCACCGATCTCCACCTTAATCACTTTATTGCAAAGAAACTGGGCTGCAAAATGACTTCAAATATTATAATATAAAATAATGAATAATAGCAATGCTGAAAGCCGTTAAAAATCGATATGTACAGTAGTGGCCAAAAGTGATGTCCTCAATGACCCTACAAGTTCAATTCAATCATCAAAATATGAGGAAATGTGTTATATTTTTTAAATAGCTTAAATTTGAGGGAAGAACATAACACTAAACTTGGTTCAGGTATTCATCTGACAAAATGAGCAAACCTACAGATACAGGTTGTATTTTTATTTAATAAATCTTGACAGATTGGACAAGTTGCAAGTGCCTGATTGAGGTTGTACTGCGAATGAGAACGTAAGAATAAGAGCGAATACGTACTAAAAGTTTGTGTCTGTCATTGTTTTTCTGTGAATGGCATTTGTGACTACTTGTCTGCAACTTCAAATTCAGAATACAGGTTTGTGAATATTTTCTGCGAGTGCAAATCTCAACATTAAAATTCAGATTTTGTTTGTATTTTACAGGTTTTCACATTGGAGCTGTGAGTGTAAATTGGCATTAAAGTGTATGAATATTTATTGTACAAGTTGTCTACATGCCCTCGGGTTTTGCAACTCTTTTATCCTTATAGCCTGGCCAAAAATTATGTTGGCAGAATCTAACATGTCTCATTGCATTACTACAAATAAAACAAATGACTCCGCAAAATGCTTACAAAATCTTGTAGTAATTTTTGAATAAAGGGTGATGTCAATTTTCCAAGCTGAAATATTTTCTACTTGAATTTTTCCCCTCACCAACTCTTGCCTTTATTGAGGAACATGGCGTTTTTGAAACTTCTGGAATCATGAAATAAACGATTTTAGTTAATCATTTGAATCTCCTAGTTTGACACTCCTAGTTAATGTTATAATAACAGGTTTTTCAGCTTTGTCATCATTACAGCAGAAGTACGAGTGGAAATATGGTTGCGAACCGCTGCACTAAAGCACTAGTGGTAATGTGTGACACTGTCTCTTACCCTTAGTATACGCAAAGCCTGGTCATAGTTCTCATGTCTCAGCTCCATCTCTCCATACTCGCACCACACTGCAGCAAGATCATCAACCTGTTTGTAGTTGACCTTTGTGGCCTTCTCGAAGATAGTCCGAGCCTTGAAGTTCAAGTCAAATAGTTAGCCATCAGTTTACAGTAATGTGCCCAGTAATTATCGATGAGAAGTTTCGTACATCATCTAGCTGTTCGTTATCCTCATAGAATCTGGCGAAGGACACCCAGAGATTGTGAGGCTTTCCTGTGGCTTTCACAGGATCTACTGTTTGCACGGCCTCTGTGTATGTGTTGATGATCTACAGGACGAAGCAACATAGGACGTGTAAATCACACACGACATCGACTCAAAATCAAATATCGACTGATTTAAAGATGATGTGAATGATGTTTCCGACCTGTCGAGGTTGGCCGTCGTAGAGTTTGACTCTCTTGTGCCACTCGTGAACGTTGTGAGGGTTCTGACGGAGCAGCACGCTGTTTAATAAGAGCGGCCGTCGAGTTATCAGCAACTCAAAACGGGCCAATCGCAACTCCAAGTCGATGTCTTCTACAGTGGGGAAATCAGCATTTCTGTAAGACCAACATCAAGGCTTATTTGCTGTAAAGGTCTGTAAGAAAAATCTCTCACCATCTTCGTCTTTTCCCAGTTCAGATGTGGTCTCCATCTTGGCAGCGATCATACTCTCTTCAAACTGCGCATAGCTGTCGAAAACCTGAGTGAAGTCTCGCACAGTGACTACGGTTAGGATGGCTTCCTCGTATACATCTCGAGCCTTGAAAAAAACGACACAAGATAGTTAATGGTGTCAACCTGTGCGTGAACAGAGTTAGTATATTCAGGAGCCTAATGTACGTTTACATGGCAATGATGTACTAAAGAACAGGAAAGTTTTTCCTTTGCGCTTTTTTTTTGCATACAGATGACAAAGCAGTCAAAATTATCCCGATCACACGGATCCATGAAAACGCCTAAAACCGCTGTATTATTCATGCCAGGCCAGTAGTTGGTGATGTTACTTTTTAAAGGGGTGGTATAATGCCCTTTTCACAAGATGTAAAATAAGTCTTTGATGTCCCCTGAGTGTGTGTGAACTCCACAGATATTTTTATATAGCATGTTAAAATTGTCACTTTTTGAGGGTGAGCAAAAACGCACCGTTTTGTGTCTGTCCCTTTAAATGCAAATGAGCTGCTGCTCCCGGCAAAAAGGGCCGTTTATGTTCAAACCGGAGTCAGACAATGATGGAGAGACTCAAGAAGTGACAACATGTAGACAACATTTCTGAATGGTTAGTTGATGAATTTATGTAGCTAATGTGGAGTTCTTCTAGTCATGACAATCTATAGGTTTATGTAAATTTTAGGGTTTGTGATGTCACTAACCCGGGAGGAATGTCATGTAGTCCCTACCAGCCGTTTGTTGTAGTCCTTAAACTATTTCTTTTAAAGCAAATATCTCCCTTTGCTTTGAACTTTGAGCGTTGTAACTTTGCAGATGTTGTTTATGCTCAAACGGCGACATTACACACTAACTAAAATTAGAAAAGTGAAATCATAATCAACCACCTCTTTAAAGAAACAGTATGCACCAATAGACAAAAAAATGTGTTTTGTTTAAACCCACAGTTTTCACAAATTCACGTTTTTGTAGTTTACACAGATATGATAACGGTATCGTTTTATAAAACTTGCACTTTGAAACCCGTTTTTATAAGTTTGCATTTTTAGAGCCCCCAAAACGCCATTGACGTGTAAATGAACGGCAAATGCATAAAAAGTTTTAATCGGAAACGGTGTCTTGTAAACGACCCCTCAGATTTCACAGATTTACCTTCTCGAAGTGTCCACTGCGGATGTAGTAATCCGCCAGAGAACACCAGAGTCTGCCAAGCTGGTCAGTAAAGCGGGTAAGACCTCCTCGGATAATCGCTCCCACTTTTAGTGAGGTCACCTTGTCCGGGTTTTGTGAGATGAGGTCACAGAGCTCGTGCCAAAGCTGTAATTGAATTTCAAGTTGTATAATGAGAATTTGTATAATGTATAATATATTTGTATAGTGCATAATTCACAATTCTGGATTAATATGGACATAAGATAGATGCAAATACTTTGATGCATAACAATGCATTGACCTCAGAATGAAGATTGCATGAATTGATTAGGGACTTGAATAATTAAAATTCCTATAGTAAAGACCAGTGTATTATTAAATGTTCATTTTTAAACCAAAATACTATTCTTGACATATTTTAAGCCACCAAATCAAGATCTGCAACCTACATTTGTGTCTTCAGCATGAATTATGACAAGATAGTCTAATCAAACAGTGACCAATTTCAGATTTCATCATACATTATTAAAATAAATCTGTGTCAAATACACTAACGTTCAAAAGTTTGGGGTTAGTAAGATTTTCTTTTTAATTAATACATTTATTCAGCAAGGATGCATTAAATTGATTATAATAAATCGACAATTAAGACTTTATAATGTTACAAAATATTTCCATTTCAAATTAATGATGCTCTTTTGAACTTTCTATTCAACTAAGAATGCTGAATAAAAAATAAATAAAAATCACGATTAAAAAAATATAAAGCAGCACAACTGTCGTCATCGTTGATAATAATAACAAATGTTTCTGCATCAAATGAGATTATATTAGAATGATTTCTGAAGGATCATGTGACACTGAAGACTGGAGTAATGATGCTGAAAATTCAGCTTTGATCACAGGAATCAATAAAATTTATATATTCAAATAGAAAACAGTCATTTTAAACCTTTTCAACCTTTGAACAGTCTGTGGATGTTTAGGTGGACAAACTCAAAATGTAAAACATGTAATTTTCTGACCTGATAATTGGACTTTCCCTCTTTAGAAACAAAGTTTTCATCATTGACCACAGCTGCCAGTCGGAGCGCAGCTTCATCCAGACGTCCAACTGAACGCAGGTAATCAATGTATTCCTCTGCATTCTCAGGAGACAACTACAGACAGGACAGAGGAAAAGCAAGTCTATAGAGATCTCTTAAACAAAACAACACAGCAAGCAGAAAGAAATCTTACAGCCCCTCGAAGCACAAGGCTTGAAATGTCAACTTATACAGACAATCAAGCGTATATTTGGTATTCAGCATAATGTCCGTCCCTTACCTTTAGGTAACGACGGAAAACACGAATAGCTGTTTCTGGGAGAGGCAAGTTACGGCCATAGCGAAGATACAAAGGCCAGATGCGAGGATGCTGGGTAACGGGCAGCGCTCGTAACGCCCGATCGAACGTCCGTCTGCTCCGTGTAATTTTGCATTGAGACACCATGAACTGACAGTAGTCGATCCATATCCTCGGCATCTGAGGAGACAATAATATATTCAGTCTGCTATAAACGTGCAACCATCAAATCACACAAGTAACCGCCAAATAATCATGAAAATGTATGAAATGTCAACTTTACCTTGTGCATAAACACAAGTGCTCTCTCATGACAGTTGTTCACCTCCTCATATGTTGGATCTGTGACACACTTGCCTTTCACTTGTTTCCGCCTCTCTCTCAGGTAGTTGTACCACAACTTGTAACTGACAGAAAAATAACAAACATCATTTATGTGCATCAAGCACACAGGTTCAATGTAAGAGAGAACCAGATGACACGTACGTACCTGCCAGGCAACTCTTTTAAAGCTCTTTCATAGATCATATTGAGAACTGATTTCTGGGCATTTTGCTTGTGCTCAATATAACGCATCCAACACTTTACTGAATATGGATTCCTGATGATTTCTTCTTCATAAGGCAGATCATCATCTTCCTGCAAAACACACAAGAGCTTTATGAAACACAGATGCTCAAAAAGATAAAAATCAAATATGAGTAATGGTTACAAGTTATGTAAGGGAACAAGAAAAATGTCGAGCAGAATCATATTTGTTCTAATCAAAACAATACCAAACATATGCGTTATGCTAACTAACGTTACTGTTATTAAATATGACGTTAATCAATGCGAACAACAACACTACTCCAGTTGATGTTTGACAGGTAAAAAAAATCAAAGATGTTTCTAATAAAAATCTTCAAACACAATTTTTGCATAACGTTATTATCTTATACTCTCGTAGTTAGCAAGCTAATCACAGCTAGCTGAGGACAGGCTCGGTTAAATGTCACGAAACTGACTTAAGAAACTAAAATACTTACGAATATAACGTCTGCCTTTCCGTTAAGAGTCGGCATTTTCATTAGCGAGAGAAAATCCGTCAAATAGAAGTAAAAACTCTGTGAAATTCTTGACAAAACAAACACTTTCCCAACGTGCTGAGATCGTTGAATACAAACGCCCCGCCCTTTCCGAGTGAAGTCGCTTCCTATTGGCTGAGGTGGACAGTGTGGTGGACAGGCAGGTTGTGTCAGGGCTTCTCCTCTAGGGGGAGCCTTAGTGCGTTTTTGAATGGAAGTCAATGGAAGAGAGGCTTCAGTACTAGTCTGAATAACCTCGTTAAATGAATATTATTGATATCCTGTCAGCTAATCTTCAACGTCTTTCCCATTATTCTGCAGTGGGCTAAATTTGGAGTTTACAAATATATATTTTTAATTACAGTAGTTTAGAATGAATTGTGGTAAACCACTAACTATAATAGATCGGCTATTAGATCTTCAGTGTAGTAGTAAGTTACCCTAACAGAGTCGATGAGGATTTCCACTCTTGAGAAAAAAAGTGTGCTGTGCAATTCCAATCTTTATTTGCAGATTTATAATATTAGAGAAATAAACGCCATTTGATGTGCTGACTAACATACCAAAGCACATGTAAAGCACTTGATTATATATTTAACTGGTGTGTGTTTGATTGACATTACATTTAAAGTGTAAATGTTTAAAATGTACTTTTATGTAATTACAGATATATTTAAATATGTGACAAGTTTCAATTGAAACGGCATTAAAATATATTTTAGTTGATCATAAATGCTTGTCTGTACATTCTGCAATGCACTTCGACCATATTTCATAAGACCATAGAATTATGAAATTACATTAAGTCCTACCTAAGTATGTCAAAAAACACTTCACTTAAGTTCAGCTGGTTGCATTTAACATCAATTTCATTGAAGTTAACATAATTAAGTGTACAGAAAATCATTTAAGTAAATGATTTGAAACATATAATTTCTGTAATAAGTTAGAAGTATACTAAAGTGTACACAAATGCTGGTAGTAACGGTATGTAATTTGAAAAACAGGTATAAATCATCACACAAATATATATTTATTTATGTCAAACACAACAGAAGCACATTTGATCATCCATCGCAGCAGATTTATCTGAATACTGCACTTAATACAGAAACACACAAATGCAAAAATTCCAGTCAATCAGTTTACTCAACCAACATGTTTCGCTTATTTGTAACCCTGGCATTCATCCAGGTGATGTGAAACATACATTGAACAAGCGTCTTATTTTCTCTTCTCTTTGTTTCCCTCTTTTTTCTCTTTCTTTCCACTACTCTTCCCCTTCCCCTTCCTAGCCTCCTTGCTGGGCTCTGCTCTGTTGGGTCCATTACTCTGCTGCAGCTGAGCGCTGTGGACTCTTTGGATGAGAGAGAAGTAGTCCTCATGTGGGCTGATTGGACAAGCCGTATCCCCCGGATGTGGAGACGAGGGTCTCGAGTGTGTCTGTCTGGCAGGAGACCGGCGAGGGGACGGAGACCTGGAGCGATGGTTCACATTGAGAGAGATTGGTCTGCCAGGACTAGGGCTGAGAGGAAGCACTATAGTCTCCCCTGGCTGTCCGATTGTGAGGAAGACTTCAGGGAATGTACAGGGCTGATTGTTTACGCCATGCGTCTGAAGGAGACACAAAAATAGACTTTAAAACCTAGGGGTTCTCAACTTTGGACTTCCAGGCCTAATCAAACACAACTTTAAAATGCTAATCGAGGTGTTTTCAGGATTACTAGTAAGTTATAGGCAGGTGAGTTGGAGCAAAACTCTGCAGAAAATTGGGAAAAATTATTTTTCCCAGTCAATGGTGCCCAACGAATGGTTACAAACATTCTTCAAAATATGTTCCTTCAGCAGAAGAAAGAAACTCATACAGGTTCAGATCAACTTGAGGGTGAGTAAATGATGACAGCATTTTCATTTTTGGGTGAACTATCCCTTTAACTATGGTACATTGTTGAAACCAGATCATTAAGTTAGTTGAACTCATCAGGATAATTCACCCCAAAAAGAAAATTCTTCCCCATCATGTCATTCCAGACTCTTTTCTTTTTCGAGCTTGAAAGTTTTGGGTCCCATTGACTTTCATAATACTGACAAAAACAGCTAACACATTGTGACATATTTTGGTCTGTGACTTCAGAAGGGTTGCATTGTATGGACTATACTTGTATAGTTATTTTTATGGGTTTATAACTACATAAAGGTTAGGCTACTAA
Organism: Phoxinus phoxinus; assembly: GCF_949152265.1. Taxonomy (NCBI): domain Eukaryota; kingdom Metazoa; phylum Chordata; class Actinopteri; order Cypriniformes; family Leuciscidae; genus Phoxinus; species Phoxinus phoxinus. The sequence goes on along the minus strand of NC_136876.1, from coordinate 18,609,001 downwards.
ATATAATATTCATTTTATAGGTATTACATATTATTAGGTGTTAAGGTTGTGATGAAACATAAGTAGAGACAGATTGTTCTTCCATATTGTGACATACTGTACATCTGAGTGAAACTTATTTAGGATTATCGAAAAAGAATAACACGTAGGGCGGGACTTGGTTCTATTGTTGATTGGGCTTTGAGATGTGGGCGTTGCAGAGGCGGGGTTTAAGCGGATCAAGTAATTGGATAAGTCCTGCATACAACACCAGAGAGAAGTCTGTCGATTTCACCAGAAGATTGAGTTATGATATTTTTATGAAACTTTATGAGGTTAAAAAAAATAAACTTACATCGATTAATTGTTCACAATGAGATCAATTCATGCATTTAGAATATACAGTAGATAGGGTGAATTTTTATTTTATGCTGACTTTGTGTAATTTGCAGACATTCAGTTGTTTCACACTTTTAATGAGAACTTTTCACTTAATATCCTTTCATTCCGATAAACACGTTTCGTGGTCATTTACTGCACTTACCTGATGTGGAGGGAAGCGCATGGATATTTGAAATGATATCTGTAAAACAAGAATGTGCTATTAATATCAACCACTTCAGCTCAATTTTCAGGAATCAAAGTTAAAAATATATGCAGTACATGCTGGAAAAAAAGAGTCCCTCACCTGCGCAGACATGTCATTATTCGGTAATCTCTCTCTATCTGACGCTGGGCAAAATGAGGGCGATCTGGGGGGAGGCATGCCAGGTGTGTCTGAGTCACAGGCGGTCAGAGAGGGAGAGGGCGGATCGGGACAAGCTTTTTTTGGAGCAGCGGGTGACGCGGGGGTCAGCATGATTTGGGGGGCTGCTTTATTTTTCTCTCTCTTTGTCTCTATTCCGGAGGGCTGGAGGCCTGGCGATGCGCCAAGTGTCACACGTTGATCATCCAGTCGTCCTCTCTGAAAGTTGGCCAGTAGATTGAAAAGGTCCTCAGGATCTTCCGCTGTATGCAACAAGCCAGTAGTACAGTGTGAAAAGTCTGAATTACAATGATTCGGTCATTAAGAATCATTATTATCCGAGCAGACTTCAGTTACCTGTGGGATTAGTGTACGGGATATTTGGAGAGGGGGAAGGTTTCTTAAAGGGATCAAATGAGCACCGCTGGTCATCCATTCGCCGATGCTGGGAATTATGCATCAGGGAAAAAAACTGGTCCTGATCAACACAATTTTGTACCTGATACAGAGAAAAGGAAACACTACATGAATCAATGTGAATTTACGATTTTATGGGGCATTCTACCTTTACCAGACATATTTTACTATCCTAAGAAAAACTATAGTAACAGACAGCATACCACAGACTTATTTTGAACCCACAACATTTATATATACGGTAATATATATATATTAGTGCTGTCAATCTATTTAAAAAAATGACTAGATTAATCACACATTTTTTCTGATTAATTGTGATTAATCACAATTAAAAACATTATGTTTTTAAAAAATATATATTTTATAATGTAATAATTTCACAGTTAATCTCCAAATTAATGAACAAACAACATAAAGGCAGTATATTTTAAATATTTGTTTGATGGCATCTTTTTGTGAATGAAGAACAGTATCACTGATACTAATACAGCTACTAATGTCTCAATGAAAATTACTTTCCCACCCAATTTTATACTTTAATTACAGCCATTTAACATTACAGTGGTAATTGAAATCTATCATTAAAAAAAATAATAATTATTATTCGGCTTTTTTAGTCCTTTCCGTGGACGTTGTCGTCTGTATGCATAACTTTTCAAAAACCAAAAGGAAAAACGTTACCGTTTTTAGTACATCGTTGTAGTTTAAACGCACCCTAAATATTGTGAGAACTAATCTGAGAGCTATAACTTAAGTCATCACAAAGTAAAGCAAACTTTTTTATGCTACTAACTACAACAAAATATATCAAATATGAAATATATTAAACATATAACATTTGAAACTCATACAGTAAAATAAATATTGTTAAATATAGGCCTATATATATATATATACATATATTATATATCACCTCAGAGGAAGGACTGAATGATCCTGATCTCCTGGGTGATTCAGATGGAGGGTTAGTCAGGGATACAGGTTGAGAATAAGACTTCTTTGGGGGGGCAGGAGACCCCAGCTGGATTTTGGGAGCAGAGCAGGACTGATCATCCATCCGAGAGCCCTGCCAAAGAGAAAACAATACAAGCGTGCCTTGCTATCACAGAGTGCTTTTAAATTAATGATATTCCATCCAGGATTCTATTTCTGTGCCTGCACCAGTTATGGAAACAGGAGAGCGCTAGTAAATGTTGATTAAGATTTTAAAATAAGCCCTTTTTTGCTGGCCTATATTTGTGCTCTTGCCCTTATTAGAGCTGCGGATAGTCTCACAAATGTATCTCAAAGGGGTCGTTTCATCACATTTTCTATGATTTTTAATGCACTAAGAAAATATACTATCATTTTAAAACTTTCTCCACACACATATACATTAATAAATACATTAACATGGACTACCTTTCAAAAGTTTGGGGTCAGCATTTATTTGAAACAGAAATCTTTTGTAACATTATTCATGTTTTTACTGACACTTTTGATCAATTAATGTATTGTATAACCGCTTGAAATGTCGGAAGCATTACACACCTGCATTCTGGAGACCATGTTGAAGAGCTGATCTGATTCCTGAGCTGTCATCCCAGGAGCCGCTTGTTTTCCTGGCAACGGCTTTAGCGTCACCCGCTGGTCATCGAACCGTCGATTTTGGGTGTTAGAAATGAGTTTAAAAAAATTCTCGACATCTTGATCTGTTTAGAAGGTGTATACACATGTGGACTTAGTAAATAACCTTCTCTGATTGGTTTGCTTTTTAATGCTTTGTTGAATTATTAACTTGATTAAACTTTATTATTACAGACTAACCTGACTGGCTGTTTTCCTTATGTCTGGGTGAAGACGATAAGGGGTTAATGGAGCAGCGCTGTTCATCCATACGTCCACGTTGTACTTGACTAACTAGACACAACATCTGGTCCTGCTCACCCTGATGGATTAAGAACAAGAATAACAGGCTTTTGTACTTTGTAAGTAGGACGTTTTGAGAAAGTATCTGAGGCCGCTGTAAATATATGCATTCATACTCACTTGAAAACTTTCCATTCTGTCCTTGTCTGATACGGGGTTGAATGAGGCTGATCTGGTTTTGAGTGTGTTATTAGTGTCTGAATCAGCAGGAGGTCGAGGACTGTAGCTCGCTCTTCTCACAGAGTCAGGGGCCTCAGGGCTCAGGGTGTTTTTTGGAGGGTTTTGTTTCCTGAAACTCTACATTGCAGGTTAAGACATTTGAAGAAAAAAACGTTCTTTTCAATTCTGTCCTGTATATACAATCAAAAATAAATTGCAGGATTTCTTAGAAAAAAAGCTAGCAATTTTCGGTTGCACTTAATTTTACAAAATACAGCATACTTAAAAAGTACAGGGTAATATAACTACATGGGTTAAGGTTAGGTTTATGGGTAGGTTCAGGGTTAGTACTTGTTGAAAGTAGTTGTTATCTACTATAATAAGTGCATAGTATGTATATGCAGAACAGGGCTGTAAAATAAAATGCTACTTTCAAATATAAATACTAAAAATTCAGAAATTGCTAGTAAATTTCACAAATAATTACAAAGAAATGGCAAGTAACAGGGAATTAAATGTGACATTTTAAAATAGAAATACTAAAACAGTATTTTCTGGTAATACATGCTCCAATAAACTTTGTTTTACTAATCAGATGTCCTCCAAAGTTCACTGGAAAACTCACATGAGCTCTGCTGACCATGTTGCAAAACTGATCAAAGTTTGTCTTCAGTACATTTCCGTCTTTCGGATCTCTGGTGGCGAATGCCTCCATCCCAGGCAATGCACTAAGCGTCACTCGTTGGTCATCTAATCGCTGGCTCTGACTCTTGACCAGGAACTGTAAAAAGTCATCGCCACCTGCCGCCAAAGAAACATGAACATGTGAATGTTACTTTTAAGGCAAGACACTACAGACAAAACCTGTGCTTTTTCATGCACTGGTCAAATTTAAGTATTTTGGGCTATTTTTGCTTCCACAATAGTCAGAAATCTGCACTTCAGCAGCACTTATACACCAAAACAGGTTTATTACTGTCAACACAGAGCCCCTAAGCGACATGTGGTGGAAATATGGGATGGGAGAGGAAAAAAAATAAAAAGCTTTTGCATTCTCTCGCAAAACTTTTGTGTTTCCCTGATCAATTTCGCGTTCCCTCGCAAAACTTTTGCATTCCCCTGCAAAGATATTTGCGTTCATTCGCAAACTTTTGCGCGAAACCTGTTGTGAGTTTGGACAAACACTTTCTGATTAATTTACCACTGGCTCAGTACTATGGAGAACCTAAAGGGACATGGTGAAGGAAAAAAATACGAGACGGGATGAAAAATTATTTGTCAATGCTTTTGCGTTCTCTCGTGAATGTTTAGCCTTTCACCGAGAAACTTTCCGTTCGCTCGCAAAGATATTTGCATTTGTTCATAAACTTCTCATTCACTCGCAAATGTATTTGCATTTGTACGCAAACTTTTCCATTCACTCGCAAACTTTTGCATTCGCTTGCAAAGAAATTTGCGTTAGTTAATAAACTTTTCCGATCACTCGCAAACTTTTGCATTCTCTTGCAAAGATATTTGCGTTCTTTCGTAAACTTTTTCGCTCACTCGCAAAGGTATTCGCATTCATTTGCCAACTTTTCCATTCACTTGCAGACTTTTGTATTCTCTCCCAAAGATATTTGCGTTCGCTCGCAAAATTTTACATTCCCACTTTGCATTTGCTCGCAAAACCTTTGCTTTCTCTCTGAAAGATATTTGCGTTTGCTTGCAAACTTTTGCATTCTCTCGTAAAGATATTTGTATTTGTTCGCAAACTTTTCCGTTCACACAAACTTTTGCTTTCTCTCGCAAAGATATTTGCTTTTGTTCGCAAACTTTTCGATTCACTCGCAAACTTTTCCATTCTCTTGGAAAGATATTTGCGTTTGTTGGCAAACTTTTCCGCTCACTCACAAACTTTTGCATTTTCTTGTTATTTGCGTTCGCTCGCAAAGTATTTGTGTTCCCCCGAGAAACTTTCCGTTCCCTCTCAAAACCTTTGCGTTCTCTCTGAAAGATTTGCATTTGAAGAAGAGAAACCTGGGGAAAGCAAAAGTTTTACAAGAGAAAGCAAAAACATTGAAATCTTTTTTTTCGCCAATCCCACAATTTTCCATCCACCATAATAAGATCTCCGTAAATTATCTCTTTAGTAAAAAAGAGATATCACAATCCCCTCTGTAAAAACCAATGACTCTAATGTCAACAAAAATAAATTTGAACCTGGATTTATCCAATGTTCATATTTCTGATATGGAAATGTATGTGAATGAAAGTTTGTGTGTGTGTGTGTGTGTGTGTGTGTTTGTGTGTGTGTGTGTGTGTGTGTGTAAATATATACATACACACGCACACACACATATATGATATAAACAAACTTGTATGTTAGAATCACGATTGATTCTGATGTTTGATTACCGGCAATCACGATTAAACAATTTGACAGCATTTTAGAAAACTTTAAATACAAAAGCATTTGTCTTAATGTGCTGTGATTAATCAACTGTGTAAATAGGGTGATGCCTATTTTTAATTTTAATAAATTACCATTACCAAAATTACAAAGACATCTGACCTGGGCTGTTGGCATGAAGTTGTTGAGGTTTTGTTGGACCCAATGTGCAGCGCTGCTCATCTAATCTTCCACGCTGAGCGTTACTAACGAGTGAAAACAACTGATCCTGTTCCCCTGAAACTTGCTGCGAACACCAAACATTTCAATCAATTTCAACATTCTTAACAGGTTGTAGTAAACATACACTGTTCATAATGATTCATATTAATGAAGTAATAATCAAATATAGCAGAAAAGTTTAGGGTCAAAAGTTTAGAAATGTAAAAAACTATATAGCCTATATGAAATACCTCCATGTTGTCCGCCACAGATGTCGTCTCCTACAATCTTCATCTGTATATTCTTCTTAAGATACAAATATCAATGCATACTTCTTTAGAACAAGTATTACAATTTCAGTCATAGTGCAATCTAGTACTTGTGTACAAACTTGCGAGCAAGCTTCTCTCTCCAGACTGAAGTAAAGCTCTACCAGGATGGATGGATGGAGTGCTTTTAGAAGGTCTTAAGCTTTGAATATAAACCCGCACCCATTAGGAAACCTAGACGGGGACAGTCTTTAATCCCAGATAAAAACAGTTAATCCTCTCTATCATGCAGCGATGATCTTTTATCATGGGAGACAATTATTGGAGCAGTGACATCAGTATCAGTACCAACAGAGACCTGCTGACACCATCAGTCTGTGTTTAGGTTGGTAACTGTATGGAAATTATTAATGGATTTCTAAAAACCTGCAGATAACACTTGCACAAACATAGGATGATTCTGTTAAGGTTCAAATTCAAGGAAATTCAACCAAGAGTGGAGCTACAGACAGTTAAGCTGCAAAATAATATGTATAAAAATAGGATGTGAATCTCTTAAAAAAATGAATTATTATTATTTAACAAAGGGTGAGTGAAATTAAGTACTTAACTTTCAATGAAAATACAAATTGCAGCTTCAGGAAGTCAAACTATTTATTAGCTATTTGCATGTTGTTGTATTTTTACCATGCTATCGAATTCTGGATTGTAGAATAGGACGCAGTAAAAGAAAGTTCAACACTCTTACTTCAGCAATAAAAAAAAATAAAGAAACTCAAATGTGATGTAAATCTGAAGTCATTTTCGCGTATTGGTGTGATCGAATGTCAGCATCAAAGACATTGGTTAATAAAGTGAGATTAAATACATAGTCTATTTGTCTTATTTAACAGTTAACTATTGCATGTTTGCATCATATTCTGAGTTTGCATTTCACTGTTTTCATTCATTTTGAGTAGTACTGAATCCGTTTTTGTGCCAGTGAGATGAGTAAATGCTCACATTAGTTTAGTTCTACAATCATCATGTTCACACACAGCACCTCTGCACTTACTCACGATTTCTCTCAACATGGGGACACAAAAGTCAGTCAACAAATTGGAAAACATAGTAACTTGCATTACTTTTTTGAAAAAGTAACTGCAATATTTCATTGTACATTTAAAAGTAATGCATCACTTGTTGAAAAAAAACTAATCTACTTGAGTTACTTGTAATGTGTTACCACCAACATTGCTCAACTTCTCTTTCTGGAATGAGGTATAAGCAAAATTTATTTAGAATTGTTAACAAATAGACAACAGACACAAAGAGCCAGTGAACCACATCCACCGATATGTGATAACGTAACAGTAAAAGAAAAAAAAAGTGCACGAGTTCAGAGCATGAAAAACAAAAAGACACCTATACCGAGATAAAACATTTCATGCCTTCACCAACAAGGGGGCAGAAAATATAACAAAACCTGACTGGAAATCAGAAAGACAACTGTACCATAAGCAGGCTTATCTTGCAAATTCCTTTTTTTCCACATTGTGCAGCTTTACAGTAGCAGTAAGACAGTAGTCAGTAAGTAAAGGTGGTACAGCATGTCTCAGAATCCAGTGTGATCATTTGGTCCAAAGAAATCTTCAAATCACATCAGAACTCGATACGACTGATATTCAAAGGGTGTAAGGCAAGATTTAATCCATATATCTGCACGTTTTAAGCCTCTGGCAACAGGTTCTCAAACTATTTCACATATCATATCATCGTCTCATATATATATATATAATTTTTCTTTTAAATTAAGCATCAGTCATCAACAGCATGAATATATATACACATACATATACCACCAGTTTAGCTTGGGTAATTAAAATGACTACTTTAAAAGCAAACAATCAGTAAGCTAGATCTAAAAGGTCTTTTCACTGGTCGTTTGAGAGAATCCTAACTTCAGAGTATCAGGTTTCACAGGAGTTCAGTGGGACGAATCTCTTCAGGGGTGTACTGCTAAACGGCTGCAGGCTTGTCCAAATCCTTCAGGTCATTCAGAAAGCTGGTTGGAGTAATAATGTGAGACGATCCTGCAGAAGAAACCCATATTTGACATTTTAGTTAAACACTACTAAAGACAATTAATGCCGTCTTCAACCCTGCTCTTGGAGACCCACTGTCCCAGAGAGTTTAGCTCCAGCCCTCATCAAACACACTCGAACCAGCAAATCAATTGGTGTGAAATTCAGGTTGGATATAAACTTTGCAGGACAGTGGGTCTCCAGAGGGAGGGTGGAAGACCTCTGTCATATGAAGAAGTCATCTTCTCTTACCTATCAGAACCTCCCACTTGCCCTCGGTGGCCCGGGTCACTTCATAAGCACAGCGCATCTCAGAATGGGTCACGCCGCCAATCACATAGATGATGAGGCGAGGGCCGCTGCGGTACTCTGTGGCAGACTTGTTCTTGTGCCAGTGTCCAAACCGTGCGCTGCTGGAGTAGGGTTCAAGAGAAACGTCAGACCACAGGACGATATTTGACGTCGAGGAGAAAGACGTCTCGCGATATCAGGATGAAGGAGTTGAGTTTGCGGCAAAACCTTTTACAGTGCTTGTGTTATGTTGTTTTGTGTCATACTCAGAAAGTAGAACTGAAGTGACATTCGTTACAAGATAGGGCTGTCACGATTCCTCGTTTAAATGATTGATTAATCGATTGCTTAAAAAATTATTGATTGCATACCAATGTCGTTTAACCAGCAAAGCCAATTTACAGCAGCACTAATATTTAATTCTGTAAAATAGACACGCAGGCCAACATGGTATCAAAACTTTTGCCTACAACACATGAACAAACAAATGTGAATAATTATGCAGTTTTTTCAAATCCCACCACATGGCTATACAGACACTTAGAGGTCTCTATACATTAAAAGAACATTTAGGCAAATATGAGCCTTTACTGTCACATAATATCAGGGACATTTCAGCGGATTCACTCTGCATTTAAATGTGGTTGTCTCTCCTGAAACTCTGCAGTATACGTGGCCGTTGATCCTCTTAGCAGCATGAAAGATAAAACTTCTATTCAAATTGCGAATAGATTATATACATAAAGCGAGCAAAGAGCACTCCCTTAATGGATGAAACTGTCAATCACTTCAGTCGCTGCAAAGTGCGTTGCAATTGACCCTTCGCAGGGAGCTTGATTGACGGGTGATGTGACCAATCATACTTCGCCATCCGCCATTTTGTCCGACACATGGACTGTAAAAAAGATGGACGACGCCCCTTTGCTCTCTTCCATTGGTGAGAAGTAAAGCCGCCACTGTCCCGATTTGGCGCTGACATCTTGGGACTTAAAGCCGCGAAATCAGAGGCTCACGCTCGGCTCTATGATTAGGTGTCATCAGTCATGGCGTATCCTTCCCTGATTCGTCAGCCACCCATCACATGACCCGTCCCCGGGAAGAAAATATACAAAAACAGCCTGGACTACATAACAATAGTGACTGCAACATGGATAACATTTACAAGCGTTACTGACGTTGATGTCTTTGCTAGCAGCTGTTGTGCAAGTAAATTCTGCATTTTAAAATGCTACAACTGCCTACATGCGCCTGTTTACACCGGCACGGTGTTGGTGAATGGTCACGTGATCCGCGTTTTCAGTCGTTTTTATGTGGACGGAGATCAATTCTAATACGCAGCTAAAACGCTGGTGAGGACGGAGATCGTATTCGTTTTAATTCTCCGTTTCTAAACTAAAACGCAGTAGTGTGGATGAGGCCATAGTAGACGAACATGGGAGGATTTGAACTTGAAAAACGGAGTGTACTGACGCCTTTCCACGGTTAAAACCACATTCCTTCTTATGTTCATTCATGTTTATTTGATGCTATAAATGAACTAGAAGGAAGAGATGATCGGTTCACGAGCAGCTTTAACTGAGGCTCTACAGCGATCTGTCACGACACATTAAAGAGCCACAAAACGGTATTTATTGTTTACATTTCTTTTAAAAAATGACCAAATTTGAAAGGTGAGACTTTGTTTAATATCAAAAGTAACCAAAAAGTAACCTAGTCTGTCCCGTCTGTCGGCACGTTGTCAGTCTCCTCTCTGCTCCGCGATGTGTTTTTCACTGCGTGAGAACATGGTGTGGCGTGAGAGCGGAGTAGCTTATCGAACATAGCAAGAGTAACTAAAGGGGGCGGGTCTTTGCAAACGGTCAATTGGAAACCTTTGACGTTCACTGCAGAGTGTGAACACAAATAAGGACGCGGGATCGTTTGAAAGCAGCTGCCTATCAGTGAGTACACAGTTAGTTTTGGGTATTGGGTATTGGCCCGTGTACATTGATTCCTGACCCGCACCGCAAGTGTGTAACTTCTCTATTGGCTGTGAGAAGTGCTGATACCTGACTGTAGTTGATGTGGTGGTGGTGATGGGGGCGGGATCAGACAGGAACGGCCACAGCTTCTTGTCACACTTGTCATCAATGACGTTCTGCAGAGCAAGTCGAATTTAAATAAGAATCATTACATTCTTAAATCATTATAAAAAATCTTACAGACACAGCGTTTCCTGACCTCCATCACATCTTTCAGGATGGGCGTCCACCGGGAGAGCTGATATGTGGATTCTGTGCGTTCTTTCCTGTCAGGCATATTCTTACCAGAATTAGTGCCCTAAAAGACATGACAGAGAACAAATTGGTAATGTGTTATCATACTGATCTTCAGCAGCTGTTTCCTATAAAATCAGTACAGCTCCTATGTTCCTGAATAAGGAAAGACTGACATTGAAATGAATGAAACATCATCATTTTACAGATATGAATGATAATTGTGAAATATTTTTTCTATTTAAAATAAGCGTTTTTTATTTGAGTATATATTTTAAAATGTAATTTATTCCTGTGATCAAAGCTGAATTTTCAGCATCATTACTCGAGTCTTCAGTGTCACATGATCCTTCAGAAATCATTCTAATATGATGATTTGAAGCTCAAGAAACATTTCTTATTGTTATTAATGTTGAATACAGTTGTGCTGCTTAATATTTTTATGAAAACCGTGAAGCATTTTTCAGTATTTTTTAGTTGCACGATTAATCGCTATAAGATGGCAATCTCGGTTCTTATTCCTCAATGATTCACCTGTGTCTATTAGACCTTTGACAAAACCACACCGGAACATTCAAATTTGCGTTTGCGCTGCAGCTGAGCCAGAGAGAGCAGTTTCAAATAACGATTGTATCAATTCCATCATTACACCAGTAGGTGGCGACAAGTGACTGTTAAAAATGTATTTGTCATTGAATCATTCAATCAAGAGATTCTTTCAAAAATTCTGATTCGCCCAGTAATGAAACAAGTGTTTACGAGTAAGTAATTGAATCATTCATTCAAACAGATTTTTTTTTTAAATAGTTAAAGTTAATTAAACATTTTTAAAATAGACTGCAGCAATTAACATTCTGTCAGAACTTTTGACTTTTTTTGCTTTTGATTATATTATATTAGTTTATATTTTGTATGCTGCATGGTTTCTTTTTATATGCTCAATGTTTTATTGTACAGCACTTTGGTGCAACTTTTAAATGTGCTATAGAATAAAAATTTGACTTGACTTTTGACTTGACTTGAGAACTTCTAGTAAATTACATGTTATTTTGTTTAGTTGTCTGTTCGGAGTCATGGGAGAATCGTGATCTCTATTTGAAACAAAAAAATTGTGATACTCATCCTTACTGAGTTTCTTAACAAAAGTATTAGTTACAATATAATTTCAAAGAAGCAATGGTATCCTAAATCTTACTTTTTCAGGCTGGTCCAGTTAATGCACATGCACATTTAAAAGTAGACAAATCTAAAATCACACAAAGTGTGATGATTTCTCTCAGTGTCTGACTCTGTTTTAAACATTTTATCATAGCTAAAACCGTTCTGCAGATCTCCCCATAAATTCAGCACAACAGATTGCACATGGGACTGTTTTCAGTGTCTCATCTTACCCCAGCGATGATGGGGCAGCCCAGGACCTGCAGGTTGGAGATGATGTTACTGTCCTTCTGCACGTTTGCGTGCTGGATGAGTTTTGTGAGGTTCTCTTCACCAATGCCTAAGGATGAGTGTAAGGATGAGTCACTACTGCTTAATTCATTCAGAGCTTAAGCTTTCAGCTTTCAATAAAGTCATACGCAAATGCGAGTGTTCATACCCTTCTTCTTATGGAAAATGTAAAGCAGTATGATGCGGATTTTGTCGTAGGGTTCGATCTCGGTGTTGAGCAGAACAGGGACGATACTCTTCATAGCATCTTTGACCGGTTCCCCCTCAGCATCTGAACCCATGGCCAAGTCCTGAGGAGGGAAACACAAAACCACTTCTGAGAACAGGAAAGACTGAAATGTAAATTACATTGAATAATTGTGAAATATTTGTACAATTTAAAATAAGCGTTTTTTAATTTGAGTATATTTTAAAATGTAATTCATTCCTGTGATGCAAAGCTTAATTTTCAGCATCCTTACTCCAGTCACGTGATCCTTCAGAAATCATTCTAATATGATCTGATTTGGTGCTAAAGAAACATTTCTTATTATTATCAATGTTGAAAACAGTTGTGCTGCTTATTCAAAGGAACAATGTTTATTTGAATCAGAAACATTTTGTAACATCGTACGCGTCTTTTGATCAATGTAACGCATCCTTGATGAATGAAATGATCAGTTTTTTCTTCAAAGAAATCTTACTGACCCTAAACTTTTGAATATGTTTACAGTTTGTTGCATTACTTCTGAAAACAATGGAAGCAGCATTTCAAGTGATTGAGGGAGGAAGAATGACCAATGAGAGACAAAAATCCTGAAAAATATTGAATGTTTTGATTGCCCCATTTGTTTGTTAAACTCATTTAAACATCTTTGAATCATAAAAATCATACAAATGAATGAGAGAAACTATTTCCAATGCTTTTTAGTAATAAATCAGCAGAATAAGATGTTCACGCTGTTATTTTATTAATGAAAACAAGGAAGCGAGATTATGCATTTGTTTTACTGACGTGGTAAAACATATTCACACTACCGTGTGAAAAAATTTTGTTTGTCATTTTTGTGCTTAATTTATTTATATACAAAATGTAACTAAAATATCCAGAACTTCACCGCCAGATGTTGAGGTAGAATATTAATATAAGTTGTGAGTCCATCAAAACAGGAGGAAGTTGAGATTATCCATCGGAAGGCACATAAAGTAGTGATATAAACACGGCACATAAAGAACGGCATCAGCTGCAGTCGTGTCCAGACATTAACAGCTGCTTATAATACCTCCGCACACAGAATGGTGCACTTAGGAAAAATCGTCCATCTGCTATACATAAAATGGCTGTACAATGTCCAGTGATGTTGTCTGTACTTTCGAAGATTAAGTAATAGCTTCCTGTACATTATTTTATTGCAACAGATCAAAGTTCAGCACACAAGCTGTTGCATAAACTGACAATAAGAAGCTTATAAATAGTAGAAAAAGATAGTAACAGACCCTCTGAAATAAGCCATAAACATAACCATTTCATCAGAACATATGGTTAAATGTAGCCTCACAAAATATACTACACAAAACATTTCACTAACATTAGATATTAAACTCATAACGTGAAATAATGGATGGAATCTGGTCTGAGGACAAAAGCGGACAGCACTGACCTGCTCCACCACACAGAGCTTGTCTAATGTGTTCTTGAACTTCTTCATGCAGGCATCAGCGAGGTTCAGATGAGTGGAGTACTGTCGACATCACAAACAACAACAAGTTAAAGCCGTCGTGACTATATACAAGTGTCAGGGGGAAACGGGAAGCTGTGTTATGTGAGAGAGAAGTCGTACCAGGCTTAGTTCTTTCTGGTACTGTGGCATCTTCTTCAGCATCTGAGACAGATCTTTAATGTTGGCCTGAGGGAAGACGAATCAATGACACTTTAGCATCAATCAGGTACAAAAGGGAGCGTTTGTTAAAAGTCAATTTGTTTGTTCTTTTCCATCAAGATTTAAAAAAATGTTGCTATTTAGAAAATATTGTTTGTTAACCACCCTCATGAAAAAGAAGTGCAGTTAATTGTATTGAATGTGCACTTGTCATTTACTTCAAATATTAAAATCCCCCTTTAGTCAATAATTGTATCCTTTAAAGGGTTAGTTCCCTTTCAAAAAATATTTTGCTGATAATTTACTCACCCCGATATCATCCAAGATGTCCATGTCTTTCTTTCTTCAGTCGAAAAGAAATGTAGGTTTTTGAGGAAAATATTCCAGGCTTTTTCTACACAGAACTTCAGTGGCAACCATCTATCCCAATGTTCAAAAGAAGGTTCAACTGTCCGTCTCAATGCAGCTTCAAAGTCTCTACACGATCCCAGTCGAGAAATAAGGGTCTTATCTAGCGAATCAATCAGTCATTTTCAAAAAAAAAAAAAATGTATATACTTTTTAACCATAATTGTTCATCTTGTGCTGGTCTGCGACGCGCCACGCATTACGTCATCACGTTGGAAAGGTCATGTTTACGTCATCTATCTATAAGTTATTTGTTTTAAAAATTATTATTATTATTTTATTTTTTCGTGACCTTTCCAACGTGATGACGTTAATACGTTGCACGTCGCAGACCAGCACAAGATGAACAATTGTGGTTAAAAATTATATACATTTTTATTTTTTTTAGAAAATGATCGATCGTTTCGCTAGATACAACCCTTATTTCTCGACTGGGATCGTGTAGAGACTTTGAAGCAGCATTGAGACGGAAATTTGAACCTTCTTTTGAACATTGGGATAGATGGTTGCCACTGAAGTTCTGTGTAGAAAAATCCTGCAATGTTTTCCTCAAAAACCTACATTTCTTTTCGACTAAAGAAAGAAAGACATGGACATCTTGGATGACATCGGGGTGAGTAAATTATCAGCAAACATTTTTTTGAAAGTGAACACCCTTTAAGACTCATCTTTGATAACCAAAATAACAAATGTAAAGTTTTTTCCCATAAAAAGAATTCCTTCATGACTTAAAATAGCTTGAATGTAACTCTACACGCTTGCTTCATTTAGTATACGCAGTTTCATGAATATGCAAATTTGTCCACACCTCCACTCACTCACACCAGCTCAGATTACCTGATCCACTCGCTCAACTTTACTGTAGTAAACGCTGCACAATGGCAAGTGGAAATACTGGTTTAATTCAGCCATATATGTTTGAAGCAGAAACTGATTCAGAAGAAAAGCAGCAAATTATACAGGCTCGTGCTCAAGTCGATGTATCAGAATGATAATGTGTTTTATGTATCACTCTCTACAATGTCGGACACATAACGGTAATTGATATGATTAGCCTTTAGCTTGACTATGTTATCAAACCACTAATAATGTGTTGCTAATGTTACACAAACCATGTTCCTGTTCACCATCTCTGAGTCTGGCAGCCGTCTTTAAAAATCAGCATGCTTAGAAACGTTTTGAACATCATGGAAAGTCAGTGGAGAAAAGTTTGGGATTGGTTACGTGTTTGTGAAGGTGGGAAACAGGGCCGGTATCAAACCGGGTGTTTGAGACTCTTTTTTTCACAGCAGTTTTAAGGAGAAAATACTCAGCAATGGTGTTGACTGATGAATTTGCAAATGGTTTGTCTTTAAGCATATTAAAAACACCAGAGAGTTAGGTTGCTTAACATAGTGATTGCTTTCAGGATATGAGGGGACTTTCAACCCGCATAACAAAAAATATTTCTGTAGAGAATCACCTATAGCACCTTTAACCAAGATCTGTAAAAATTGTTAGTTATTGTGTTATACATAATGCATTAACTAATGTTAACTAACATAACCTTATTGTGTGAAGTGTTGCCATATTGTATTACTTTAAACCATCATAAGAAGTTTAGTTTTAATTGTCAATGCAAATACATCTTCTAGATAACACTAACACGTTGGATCAAGTGCGGTGTGACGTCATCACTAGTGGACAAAGAATGTGTGTTTACCTTGTCCGTGTTCATCCTCTTGCTCTCACAGAAGGTGCGGAGCAGCTCCGTCACTTTCCTGAAACGAAGCAGAAGGTGTGAGCACAAAAGCCCATCAGACAAGCAGGAACCACAATGCTTGATCAGCTCTTACTTGGTGACATCTGCTATGTGCATATGCCGCAGCTGCACCCACAGCTCATCGTCCTCGTCCAGCAACACTTCCTTCTCTCGAGCCTCGCCGATCCCTGCCGTCTGATACCTGCCAGCAACATGCCAGAGTTCACATACTAGCGGTAATCATTTCATACAACTGCTCAAAAGTTATAATGGGAACCGGTAGACAATCACACACTTGTAAATGTCTTGCTCGATGTCCAGCAGATCGTAAGCCATAGCCTGAAAGGTGAGCTCATGCAGGATTGGAGAGATGGGATCATATCCACGGTCCACTATAAGCAGCTGGGAGCGCGCTTTATCTGTGCCCTGTCAGTCAAACAACGCAAAGGCTGTTAAACTGCAATTACAGTTCCTTACAGTGAGCATTTAAAGAACATGCAAACCAGGGTTGTGTATCAGCATATTTGACATGTTCCAATGTCAGACTTCATTTTAGATGTTCTCGTGTTTTTTTGGATATTTTAATCCAAAAGTCTTACATATTGTGCCTTTAATACTTGCTTGTCTGTGTCACTTTTAATATATATATAGAGCTATCAATTTCTTTCACAAATGAGTCTCTAATGCTCACCCAGGCTGCATTATTTGATCAACAGTAATATTGTGAAATATTATTACAATGTAAAATAAATGTTTTCAAATGTAAAATGTTGTAAAATTTCATTTATTCCTGTGATGTCAAAACTGAAAACCTCCAGTCATCAGTGTCACATGATCCTTCAGAAATCATTCTAAAATGATGATTTGATGCTCAAGAAACATTTATTATTATGATGATGAAAACAGTTGAGCTGCTCATTATTTCTGTGGAAACCGTGAAAGTTTTGAGGATTCTTTGTTTATTGCACAGTTCAAAACAACAGTATTTATTGGAAACAGAAATATTTTATAACATTCATTATAAATGTCTTTACTGTCACTTTTGATAAATTTAATAAATCCTTGATGAATAAAACTATCAATTTATTTCTTTAAATAAAAAAATAAATCTTACTGACCCCAAATTTTTGAATGGTAGTGTAATCAGGCTCCAAAATAAGTGTATCCGCCATGAAACAGATTTTGTTGTATTTAATTAAAAATATGTTAACACATTTTTATTAGAAATGTGTTAATCATGTAACAAAGTTATTATTTAGTTGTTTATTTCCTTGTATGTTCATCAACAGCGTTTTTACGTCATAAAAGGTTGGGCGATAAGTTTAAATTGTTAAATTGCTATTTAAATCACACAGGCCTGGTTTCACAAACAGAGCTTAGATTAAGCCAGGATTAGGCCTTAGTTCAATTAGGATATGCAAGTTATATAAATGACTAAGAAATTATAATATTATGCCTTAGAAAAAAAACATAACTGGTGTTCATCTTAAGACAAAACAATTTCAATCTTGACATTTTTAATGTATATCAGTGCACGTTTCTTTCAGTTAAAACAGCTCAAACATGCATTTTAGACTGGGACTAGCTTAAACCTTGTCAGTGAAACCGGGGGATTATGTTGCAATACCTAAAAAAGTCAGTTCAGTAAGAAATTGGAAATGTTTCAGTTAACGCAATCTCTGGTGTGGTCAGCCAGGGGAGGAGGGCTTCCCCAGCCGAGTCTTGGTTCCTTCCTCATCTATTTAAACAACATCCTAGGGAGTTCACCGTTGGCTTGTTCACTGGAGGATTTTAACTTAAGGGATCATTTTTATTCACCTTTTCTCTACTTTATTTTTCTATTGTCTGTAAAGCTGCTTTGGAACAAGCGCTGGTGACTGGAATTTAATTTAATAATAATGTGAAATTTCATCAAATGAAATACAGGATCAGAGAGAAAACAGATGAGGGGTTAGGAGTAAAAAAAAAAAAAAAACTGTTGCGACAAGAACACAGATGTAACAGAACACAGGGAGATAGCAAAAAGCAAGACTTGCATTGACACCCACCTGAACCTCGAGAAAATACCAGCTGGCATTTGAGAACAGGGGGGGGGGGGGGGGGGGGGGGGACAGAGAGAAGAGAATATAGTCCAGAAAGCAGAGTAAGAAATGATACAACAATCAAGAATTGTCACTTTGAATTAAAGAAACGGAAGTATTTGTGTGACAACATATTAGAAGGCGTTTATAATAATATATATATATAATATAATATAATATAATTAGGGCTGTCAAAAGATGAATCGTGATTAATCACATCCAAAATAAAAGTCTGTGTTTGCATAATATATGTGTGTGTACTGTGTATAATTATTATGTATAAATACACACATTCATGTATATATTTAAGAAATATTTGCATTTATATACTGTATGTACATTTATATAATTTATATTATATATAAATATGTTATATATAAATATAACCAATTTTTCTTAAATATATACATGATTGTGTGTGTTTTTATATATATAAATAATTATACACAGTACACACACATATATTATGTAAACACAAACTTTTATTAGTTAATTAATAGTGATTAATCTTTTGACAGCCCTAAATATAATATAATATATACATGCCAACATCTCACCTCTCCCATACTGGGATTGTCTGCTTTGTGTGCATTCAGACGGTCCATCACCATCTCAGCCAGGCTGAAATTCTCCTTTGGGCCCCTTAGAGAAACATAGTTGGTTTACATATACACTACAAACAAATCATGTTACACCAGAAAACAAAGTCTTGACCCGTACTGGCGGTAGCGGATGGCTGGGTATTCCTTCAGTGTGTCACAGAGTGTGGCGATCTGCTCGGCCATGGCCTCCATCATCCTGGTCCTGTCATCTAGGTTCGTCTGAGTTGGGCTGTAGAACGTGTGGAAGGAACTAGGGTTGTCCAGAGAAAACACCTGCAACAAAAAACATTCAAACGTTTGGGCTCAGTAAGAATTGTAATTGTAATTAATACTTTTATTTAGCAAGGATGCATAAAAGATACACCATGTAACGGTTGGCCCTCTATTGGTTAAAAAACAAAACTGCATGCATTTTGCAGAAAAACACAACATTGCAGATGTAGTTACATTGTACTTACTCAAATAAGTATTAACTTCATGTACTTACTATAGAGTTACAGTTGAGGTTAGGTTTAGGGTTAGTTACTTGTAATTATGCATAATTTACTGTTATTACTATAGTCTACCAACCATAGTGAATCAGGGTAAGACAAAAACATGCTTTTGGAAGAAGGATTGATCAAAAGGGACAGTTAAGACATTTAAGACAAAAATTGCATCACATTTCCACAAATCTATTAAGCAGTTTTCAACACCGATAATAACAAGAAATTGCCAATCAGCATATTAAAATATTTTTTTGCATGGTAGTGTATGTGCTTGTTATTCTGCCACGCACCTGAGACTCGTACGGTATGAAAGCCACATTGATTTCCTTCAGGGTTTTGATGACCTTGGCAACCTTCGACCTCCCGATCTCAGCAAAAAGCCCATCAGGACAAGCTGTGCAATTTACAATATAATTAATACACAAATCCAGATCACACAAGAGTAGGCAACCATAACAGACTGTATTCAAGCTGAAGCAAAGCTAATAGTGAAATGAATAGCCTTACTGTCTGTAAAGAAGATGTGTGCTGCTTTGTATGTAAGGCTGTCTCTTTGAAAATCACCGATTAGAGATTGAATCGACTGGAAGAACAAATTTTCAACATGCTTAAGACCGTGAGTGTTAATAAAAATGACAACACTAGGCAACATATTACCACTTCCACTGTACGGTGTGTGCTAGTAAAGATGGCTCACCTTTGGCACAGGGGAGATGAGGTAAATGGCCTCCAGACTAGGGATCGGCTCCCTCCGCTTGTTAATGTCCTCTACAACTGTGAAGAAAAACAGGACAGCTCACATCTTGTGTTCTTAGGTCAAGATTGCACCTAGTGGTTCATAGGATAACCAGTGAAGTGTACCCGACACTTTATGCAATAAAAACATGCTAATAAAAATCATCTTTAGTATGTGACACTGGTGACTTTAAAATGGAAAGTGTTTCATATTGAATTGATTTGTGAAATAAAAGAATAAAAAAAATGAGATACACTCACTTGTAACGCCCTCCGCCATGATGTCAGACATCTTACAGCAAGAGGACAGAATCCGCATACTGATGTGATCCACGATGAGAACCTGAATAAACACAACAAAGATACACAGTCATAGTCATTTGGGAAGCAGATTAAAAATTGCATAACTTCAGTCTACTGTAGTGATACTACCTTCCATTCTCCATCTTTCTTCACACTCTTAATGACGCCACTGAGGATTTCTACAGATAAATACAATGTAGTCTGGTTAGAGAACATCATGTATATAGTGTTTAATTCAGGACAGATATATGGAAAATCAGAGTATGTATGGCATTTACAATGATTGATTGATTTCAGTTTATTTAAATAGGGACAGATACAATAACATAGATAAACTTAACAGTCATCCGATGTATGTATCATAGTGTTTTTAGCTAAAGCTAATTCTCGACACTTGTCCCTAGTATACGTATCATGATGATAAGATTTCGTTTGCTGAAGCAGGTTAAATGTCTTTTCTGGAGTATTTGCCTCAGAACGAGGACTACCAGAAATAAGAAAGAAATAACTGACTGTCCTTAATTTGTGTTCCGAAGATGAACGAAGATCTTACGGGTTTGGAACGACATTTCATTTTTGGGTGAACAATTTCTTTAAGATTTGGTTTTTAAATTAGCCTACCTGCCTGGTTAATACAAGTTTATTTTGTGTTAGGTGAGTAAATATATAAACACATTCAGAAATGTGTTTATTTTTTTCATTCAGGAGCCTGCAAAAAATGCAGACTTGTCAATAAGGAAACATGATGTATAGAGGCGTATGATAAATGTGAATAAAACATAACTCTGGTTATATGTGATAGTAATATATTAATACTGTGTAGGGTGTTGTGCATTTTCTCAATAAGTTTAATAAAAAATTGACATTTCCTGCTGTGTGTTTTTATAATGTCCGGCGTGATGTTGATCACAAGACCATAATGTACTACACTTTTTAAATCGTGCAGTACAAACAAGATTACCCTCCATTAACATAAATGACATTTCTGAGGAGTAAACATGTTGGGTAAAGTCGTTAAACTTTGCTGAATTTGTACTAAAGAAAAGTTCAAGGTTCTGTAAAAATTTTGAGCAGCTTCATACGGAAGTTTGGTCCATTATGACGTATTGAGCGCTCACTGTACACCTGTTGATCACATGACAGGCCAATATATCAATATTTAAGCACTTTATTATTATATATAATGTCAGTAGACGTTTTAAAGGTCGTATTGTGAGATTAAATCAAACTTACTCTCGTTTGCGAGCGCTTTTAGTCCACTCGGGGCCATCTTGACACTTCCCTGTTGACAGACTCCAGCAGGGCTGTGAAGGCAGACTCTTCCACACCCTGATGGACGAGAACACCCGGAAGATACAATTCAAAATAAAAGTCCTCGACGATCGATGTCTTCTTTTTACGATGACTTGACCAATATTTAATAGAAACCATGGTTTCTTTTAAACAAATTAAAAACTAACTGCAACATTAACATAAACTAGACTCTGTTAACGATAATCTCGTTTTATACTTGGGCTAGTAGTTGCATAAACACACTCAGTGTTGGGGAAAGTTACTTTTAAAATCCGTATAAAATCAAAATTGTAGTTTTTTTTTTTACTTTCAGTATGAATGTTATCCTTACTGTTATTTATAAGCTAGTGTGCTCCAAAACAACGGGAAAAAAATAGCATTTAGAAGATATGAGCGTTCAAAACATACAGTCTCTCACTTCCGCCAATATGGATCAATGATTTTTAAGACATCACTCTGCACTTCAACATCTCATCAGATTTCCTGTCCAATCAAACTGTCCACTTTTCACAAACAGGTCCTTTTAGCTTGGTCTCTAATTTATAAGCATAATTTTTCACCTCACAGGTATCTGATTTGGAATAACAGAGATATTTTATATAAGAACAAGTCACTCTTTTTTGAGAATTGGGTACTCAATCAGATTCTGCAGGTGGATCAGCTATTTAATGGTGAGGGGCGACTTTTCTCCTATACAGAGTTTTTATCAACATATAACATTCCAGTTACGCCAAGAGAATTTGCAATTGTATTTGACGCCATTCCATCAGGCACAATTATGCTTTTTAGGTATACTGGCAGACTTCCACCTACTTCTGTCTCCCTCCCCGATGTGGCTGAATCACCAGTTGGGAAAATCTGTTTTTCCCAACTTAAAATAATAAAAACATTTGTGCATTATTTCAGAAAGAAATAGTTTCTATTCCAAATGTTACATTTTATTGGAACCGATTTGTAAATGACATTGACTGGAAGAAGGTTTGGATGATTCCTCACAGATACTTGATAGTAAACAAGGTGAAAGAAGTGTCATTCAAAATAATCCACAGATATTACCCTGCTAATCATTACATGGTTAAATTTAAAAGAGACATCAATACAAACTGTTCTTTATGTGAAGACCACCCAGAAACTGTTTTGCACCTCTTTTGGTATTGTTCACCCACCAGAACATTTTGGCAAAACCTCAGCAGATTCATCATTGACCATATATATAAAGACTTTGCCTTATTGTGGGAGAATGTTGTATTTGCTTTTATAAAAGTCAAAGTAAAGATAAGATGTACTTCATTATTAATTTGTTAATTATTTTGGAAAAAGTTTCATATTCATAAGTGTAAATACAGCGCTAAAAAAACTAATTTTGTACTTTTTCTACATGAAGTTATACATTATATTAATCTGATTTCTGATTCCAACAACAAAAAGGCAATTAAAACTGTCAGCATATGGTCCTGTTTCTCCTTGTAATGATCCATAAGCTACCCTGGCTAAATTGTATTGTTTTCTGTTTTCATGTCATATTCGTGTATATGGCTTATGTTATGTATATTTTGATTAGTCACTTGTGATTTGTACCCTTTTTTCCAAGAAAAAAAAGAAAAAAAAAAAGATTTCCTGTCCAATCAAATGCTCTCTAGAATCTGAAGCATCCCGCCCCCTACATTATGAATAGACACTGAAGCTGAGCAGGTCTTATGTGCAATTTGGCGCAGACCATAAATCATATCAGACCCATTTGAATTCTGCACAGAATGCTACATTTTAAAGCAATATGGATGAGATTAGGAGGAGAAACGGTTAGAGATTAGAGATTGGTGGTTAGAGATTGAAGTTTACCTGCAACTATCACTAGCTGGCCTCTGTTACGCTCACCCCCCTAAACCTCACTCCCATCCGGGTCACAGCACCAATGTAACCCCTCCGGTCCTACTCGCCCATTCCAGGCGGGACTCACCTCCGGCATGGGAGGCGGGTGCGCTAACAAGGACGTTAAAGAGCGCAGTCTGTAGCGTCAGTCTCTTGAGATTAAGGGAGTGAGGTTTACGTGCACAGCTCTCACTAGCTGGCCTCCGCTCCATTACACTTGTATTGCTTAAAATGGCATTCAAACACTAGATGTTAATTTAGCAGCACACCATCTAGCATGGAATTGGTAATTCTGCAGCCAACTGTTGCGTAATGCTTTACAGGATTTCCCCAAAACACAAAAAAGTTTTGTAGCCTACAAATGTCATGTCAATGTCATTTGCCAGCCCCTTAATAATTATATTACCGATTCCACTTTTTCTCAAAGCAAAATCCAATAGCCCAACAGGATACACCTTGGTTTGCCTATGAGCTCTGAACAAATCTGCATTTAATAGTGCGATGTGTAAAATTAACAAAACAAAACCCATGAGATAGATTAGTTTGGCTGTTTATTTGACTTATTAGTCAAGCCAACTTCCAGCATAACATTATGTTGCTCCAGCACCAACACACAAATATGGGTTGATATACAGGATTTATTTTCCAGTTTTATGGCCTTTATTCATTTTTGGCTGGGAAAATAATATCTGTTTACAGCCAAAGTGCATTGTGAGTGAGGAGGTCATTGCTTTATTAATCAAGTTTTATTTTGTAATCCAGACTAATTTGTATCTCTCTATGATAAATGCAACATATGCAACTGGGACACACCAGTACTGGTTAAAGCTACTCAAACACAATGTGATAATTTAAATCCAAGAAAACATGACCCAGAAGTTGAGTGTTTTCTTTCTCTGTGACCGTTCGGCATTGGTTACATCAGGCACGTAATGCTGCTCAACAGAGGACGGATATGGTACAAGTCTGACATCTGTGCCTGCCTTTGTGAAAAGGAATTTGGAAGCCATTTTGAACAGTTTATAAACTATTCAAACTATTTATCAGTTGATTTTTTTTAATCATTTATTGATTATGGTTGCGCAGGAACGTGTTGTTTAGTTATGTTTGTATCCTGATATGGTTAGAGAGAAAAAAAAATGCACTTGATGTACTTTCTCAGAGAGAGAGACATTACTCCTTAGGGAAAGTACATCGAGACCTCGTTTATCCGAACTAGTAGAATGAACAGCAACTGAACTTTAGATATTTGTTGTCTAATTTTTTGTCAATGTAAGTATATTCCTCCAGGAGGCAGCGTTGCACAATGTTTCTAGAACATACTACATGAAGCCTATCGGTAAAAATCTCAATAGATACTCTGTCTATTTTAATGTTTCGATACTAGTAAAGCAACAAGACAAAGAGTAGACTACACTATCTCCGGTTTCATAGACAAGGACTATAGTCCCAGAACAAAATGAACGTTTGAGCTGTTTGAAAGCAACTTGCATTGGCATATCTTAAAATATATCAGTGCCATTGTTTTGTCTCAAGGTGATGTTTTTTTTTCTAAGGCACGTTTATAAAAGCTATTTAAATGTCCTAACTGAACAAAGGCCTAACCCTGTCTTAATCTAAGCCCTGTCTGTGAAACCCTGCCTATATGTATTATGATTTTAGTGTGAACCAAACTCGCTTGCTAACAGTTTCTGTGTAATATCTAGTTTTGCAACTTCATTGGCATTAACGCCAAAAACACTAAAAAGCCTGTACAAATTTTATGCTTTAAACAGTTTTACATCTTAAATACATGTTTTAAAGAATGGATCTAAATCATTTGATAAATATATTAGTTTCATATTTGTTTTTAAATCTATTCACTCCCATTGTAAGAGTTTCAAAAACTCTTTTTTGCTTTTTTAAACATACAAGGAAAACACAAGTCTGAATAATTTTTCTAGTAATCAGCATTATACCACAAATGCTGTCGACTGAGATTGACTTGCATTGAACCTATATTAAAATATCTGTTATGTAGTTTAAATAGTACTCTTTTACAACATGAAAATATATAATAATAAACTTTATTTTATATAGCACCTTTAAAAGTAGCATCTCAAAGCACTTTACATAAAAATATGAAATTAAAAAATACACCAGTGCAGGAAAAAAAAGCCAATATAATAATAAACAAAGTAATCACATGAATCACATAAAAGCTACCCTAAAAAGTAAGTTTTAAGGGACGATTTAAAAACACTAAGGGATTCTGCATTCCTAATCTCAGAGGGCAGGGAATTCCACAATTTATGAGCCAAAGAAGAAAAACCCAGATCACTGCATAGTTTTTAGCCATGTTGTTTGGACAGTTAAAAGACCAGCTTCAGAAGAGCGTAAAGCACGTGTAGGAGTGTAGGGGGTTAAAAGCTCACATAAATATTGAGGGGCCAATTTCGGCCAAATTATTCAAGGCCTTGTGAACATGAGAATTTTAAAATCAATACGAAAACTAACAGGAAGCCAGAATTCTAACTGACTGTCCTTAATTTGTGTTCCGAAGATGAATGAAGATCTTACGGGTTTGGAACGACATGAGGGTGAGTTATTAAAAACAGACATTTAATTTTTGGGTGAACTATTTCTTTAAGATTTGGTTCTTAAATTAGCCAGAATTCTAGCAGCTGAATTTTGTACCAACTGTAATTTACTTAGGGTAGCTTTAGAAACTCCAGCCAGCAAAGCATTGCAATAATCAATACTTGAAAAAAAACAAAAGAGTTGATTAACTTTTCAGCCACAGAGTAAGTCAACATGGGACGTAATTTGGCAATGTTTCTGAGATTAAAAAAATTGATGATGGTCAAATGTTAAATTGGCGTCAAATATCACCCCCAGATTTTTTCGTTTAGTTTGGGATTGCAATTATGACCAAACGTATAATATAATAAAAAAAAAAAAAAAAATAAAAAAAAAAATATATATATATATATATATGACACAGCAAACAAGATTAAATAAGAAATTCCTATTTTTTTATTTTTAAATTGAACAGCAAAAACAAAAAAGCAGTGTTCTTATTTATTCACTACGAAAGTAGTTACACACAATGAAGTCCAACCACTCTGTAACTGTCTGTAATTGTAACTGTTTAAAGACATATATTTACAAAACATATATACATTTTCCCACCCGTTTATTAATCTAGGTCCAGAAACAATAAAGATTTAACTATATGGTCTGAGAATTTGAGAGAAGCATTACAGTGTTTCCATGTCACATGAAGGCTTGATCTCAAGGTTGTGATATGACACAATAGCATGTGATGTTGTTTTATAGTCATTCCTCAGACTCCATGGCCATCCGTTTCAGCATCTTCTGCTCTCTCCGTTCTCTCATGCGCTGTTTGAAATCCTCCAGTTCTTTCCTCTGTTCCAGAATGAGAAACGGCAAAAGTAAAACAGAGCATGTGGCATCTCGCTTCTCATATATATACATATATTATATTCACTGCCCGGCCATGTTTGGATTTAAATAGGCAAAAGCTTAATATAAATATATAGTTGTGTGCATCAAATTAAAGAGGAAATACTTACATTACTTTTCTCATTAGCTGGGAAAATCTCCCTCTGAAAAATGTGATAATATGTGATCATACAACAGCAGCTGAATATAGGAAATACTAAATAACACACATAACGTTAGCCTCAAAGCATAATTGCCCAAGTCATTAACATTGAAATATGACTTAGGGAATTATGCTATGAGGCTAACGATCAGAGAAACTCCCTAGTGAAACCAGAATATGATTTTAAAACACAGAGATCCCCAAAAAATGTAAGTATCTTCATAACTTTAAACAAATGCTGAGATTGTATAATACAATATTTACGTATTAAAATGAATGTCTAATCCTATAATAATTGACTTAGATTATAAGGGCAATTATAAACCTTTCGCTTCACGACGTACTCCTCAAAATACTCGGCTTGGTTTGATATCCAAAACATCGCCACTGGAAACGACATATACACCATCATCTGTGTAAATAAACAAACAAACACTACATATTCACATTCACTTTTTTATCGGTTATTAGCATAAGCAGGCAGTGAGGAGCAAATATAGTGTTTAGACAAGTGGGACGTTTAAAGCGTCAGCACGTTTTATTTTTATTTTTTTTATCTTCCCAAAATTGGTTTAGTTTGTGTATCTATGTTTATATAGACAGACCGGGTTGCTTACAAGTCTAAACGTAACCAAACTTACCCTAAAAACCTCTATTTTAACCCCCATGTCCTACAGCTTGACAGTCACGCATGCAGGCACTTCCTGTTTTTAAGATGTCAAAATAAAAGTCCGCTCTAAACACGCGCAGTCACAGCTACAGTCTCGTTCTTACGTAAGCCAGCGGCAGGCTTATGAAACAGCGTGCAATCGTTGACCGGATGCTGGTACATCAACATGATGATGTAAGCATGCAGTAACTTTACATCAGATACACTTTATCAAACCGCAAGGCCAATAATCACTTTAACCACATCTAACGTTATTTGAAGAAAATTAAATGGTTAGTTAATCTAAAAATGATTTACTAACCCTCTTGTTATTTCAAAGCTGTATGACTTTCTAATGTGAACATAACCGACACGTTTTTCAGACATCTATTGTAAAAAAAGAAAAGAAAATCTATGCTCTTTTCGCAAGTGTTTTCTCGTGTTGTAAAGACACGGGTGAGTAAATGACACAATTCTTATTTTCTTTTGGTTAATCTCACAGAAACTGCCAAGAAATGTCCAAGTCATATTTCACATTTTGAAGAATGTTTGTAACCAGACAGTTGAGTGATTCTATAATTGGACATACATTTAGCATTTCAAAAAGTTAAGGAAAAAACTGTTCACTAAAATTCTTTCTAGTATTTTATTGAAAAAATTAAATTTCCATAATTCAGGGCTTGCCAAACACAAGTTACTTTCTTTTTTACTTTAAATGAAAAAAAAAGGAGTTCTTCATATAATTGTCATATTCATTGTCATATTAATTGTCATATTCATTGTCATATTTTTTCTTCGCTATTTGAAAAAATGTTTTTGGATAAACCTCACTAAATGTTGTGATTATGCAAGTCTTATCTAGCTTATTTAGCAATTTGCTCCATTTTAAGGATGTTCAGAAATGTTTTGCGTTTTATGGATTTTTATTGATGGTGATTGTTCCAACTCTGCGGAAATCTGTGTGAACTTTATCGGTTTTCACTGAAACATTTTAAATCTTGAATAAATCCCTACATATTTACACTACAAAAAAAAAAAAAAAAAACTCATTGTCATATTCTCATTATTGTTACATATTGTCAATATTGTTACTTTACCATTTTAATCTTTTTAGTTAAAAACTCCACTTGCTAGCATAAATGACAAGAGCACATGGCACTAATGACATCATGATTAAAATGCTTTTAAACAACACACTGTGTGATCAGTGATACATTCTGTTTTCCTTTTGATATTGTGGTGACAATTTTGACAGTTGGTGTAAGAACTTTTTTAATTAAAATACATTAAAATACATACCTTTCAGTGCTTCAGATCTTATTAGTGAGGGAAAGTGACATAATTTCCTGTATCTTACATAGTTGTGGGAGATAATTACACCAATTTAAAGGCAAAGTATGGTACAGTAGATTTATGGACACATTTTTATAAGAGAAATGTTATTTTAAACTATTTAATGTTGTAGAATTGGGAAAATTACTACTTAGGGCTTTTATAAATAGAATGAAATATATTCTTTTTTTATTCAGCAGAAGAAATAAACTCATACAAGTTTGGAACAACCTGAGGGAGAGTAAATGACATAGCATTTTGGGGTGAACCATCCCGTTAATGTCCCTTATTTTCTGCACAACTTTAGGGTGAAATGTGACCCAACATTTTCTTGTGCGCTTTAATAAGATGGTGAGTGAGTACAACAAATGCTGACTATGAAGGCACAGGTTTCGTTGCACCCTTTTTATTGAGTCAACTTTTCAACTCAAGCTGAAGAGTGAAAACTGAAAGGAAGCAACACAATGCATATGCAATGTTTTCCATTAGGGTTAGAACTGACCAGTGATGAATCATAAAAAAAGGAGACAGACTCATTTTTGTTTCATTTTAATTTTCTATAAAAGAGATGAGTTTATTTCATGATCATAACAGATTGAACCATTGACCTCGATAGCCCACGCACATACCAAACAGTAATCGAGGAAAATGTTAAACAAACCCAAAAAAAAAAAGAACAAAACAAAAAAAAAAGAAAATAACAAAATACCTGAATAAAGCAAACTCTCTGCTGAGCTGCAGGTCAGCACATTCTCCGGAGAATCCGAAACTATGGCACATAATGTCCAACTGTAACCATGGAAAAGAAAATACATTTAAAGGCTTGAAGGAATGAAGTGTTGCTCTTCTTTAAACTTGTACAGACCAAATTAACCAAAGAAAGAGAAAAAAAAAATAGATATTTATATAAGTGGACTTCATGAGGAAGAAGAAAAAAACAAAAAGCAAAGCAATATCGTTTAAATGAAGTGTTGCGATTTAAACCTCCGGGTAAGAACACCCTCCCCAGCCACGTGACGTACACATCCAAACATCCAGACACGCACGCACACACACACACACACACACACACACACGATGATGATGGGACATGCCTTCTTAGCAGTTGAGAAAATGAAAACTAGTTGTTCGGTGTATACTTAAGAAGTCCAGCTAAAACTAGATTTAAACCTGAATATTGTAAATGGGTAAAATATAAAATGTTTACGTTCCTTTTTTGTCTTTTAAACACAAGCTCTCGCACCTAAATCCCCAATTTTCCCCTCCCCGGTCCAACCGTGCCCCCTCCCTCGCCCTCCCAGAACGTAATATATGCCAACTAGAATCGCAATACAATACAGGCACTGGAGAAAACACTATAAGAGAAAACTCAGAGGACCCGCCAAGGTCTCGAATTGTGCCCCCCCGCCCCCCTTTCCAAGTCAAATAACAGAATTAGAACACATATCCACTATAATCGAACAAGAACAATGATAAATCAGAACGGTTTGATTTTTTTTTTGTAACTTTTTTTTCTTTCAAACTTTTTGCAATTATATCTAGCACAGCATACGGAGTTCTCTCTCTGTGCAGCTGTAATAAAACGATCTGTGAAAAGAAAAGAGGAGGAGTCATGCAGTAACCAGCTGAGAGCTCCGTCGCGTTGGCCTGGTGTTCGCATGACGCTCCACCAGTTGCACAGAGTCGCATGTTTTCCTTCTGTATGTATAATACACTTAAAATAGTATTCTTTAAATTATACTCAAACTAAACGATACTCAGAAACCGCCCCGCGTGGGTCGACGCTCCGGCCCGTGGCGAGACTCCCCCCACCGGGCTAACATGAAAACCATGAGCGACGAAAGTATATCTTCCATGATTCTGTCCTCAATTAACACTTGTCAGAATAATGCATATATTAGGGTTTATTTTCTACAAGGCTACCTAAAACTTTTAATGACGAGTGGGGAGAACAAGAAAATATATTTATATATTTAGAAAGACATGTTAAGTGAAGCGTTTCGGGTCTCGGCTATCAGCGTAAAAGGATATGGGTGTTTGGCATAGACATCAGAGGGTAAAGGTGTTGGTAAGAGAGTTAAAAATATTTTAAAAAAGAAAAACAACAACGAAGAGAGGAAAAAAAAGAAAAAGAAAAAGGAGAAGATAAACAAAAATACAACCAACCAATCAACCAAAAACAGTAATTAAGAAAATACCTTTTTACAGTAGATCCTACATAATGAAAAATCTGCACATGATAACAGTGTGAAACACACCATGTTTAGTCATTTGTCACAGCCCCTGGTGAATATCGTTTGTGTTGTCAGAGGTGTAAGGCGAGCTGTACTTCCTCTCCCGAGGAAGATCATCTAAGTGCCCCCGATCCCATCCTGCCATTTGCCTGCGTGTTTTCGCGAAAAAGGGGACGAGGGGAGGGAGGATATAGCGAAAAACGAAACGATGGGAAGGAAACCAAATCAAACGGGAAACAAAGACGTTTTCTATTCCCCCACAGACATCTGGCAGTCGATGGATGCCGTAGCTAGAGAATCAGTACATGTTATTGTTGTCGTTCAGATATTCCTCCGGCGATCACATTGTCCATTGCTCCCATATTCTGAATTAAAGAGTCACGCACAAGTCCTCTCTTTCCCGCCATGGTCACAATGGCAAATCCAGGAGGAATGCCGGAGAGGCGGAGCCGTCCCAGTGTGAGGGTCCCTCTTTCTGCTAAGGCAAAAGGAGAGCTACAGCCTCCCTCCCTCTCTCTCTCTCTCTCTCAGGGCCTCAGCTTATCCATCGCTAGTTCAGCCTCTTCAGTGTTTCTTGTGGTCAGGGGTCTTTTTCCCTTACTGCTTTTTTTGAGTTCATTCTAGAGGAATCCATGAGCTTCTGTTTTCGCAGTTTATCTCGTCCTCTCGCACTTCAGAACAAGTTCTCCTCAAAGATAGCCATCAAATCGCTTTGGAAATTCATGTCAATAGTAGCTGCCATCTGTAGAGGTGAAGAAAAAAAAAGAAACATTGGCACATGTAGCAAACTTATTAAAAAAATAACATTTTGAATCTCAAATTATATCCACATTTTTATGGAAAAGGTATTCAAGAGTTACTGTAAAGACCGCCTGTATATAGCATGAATCACACATTTGTCTTTTTTACTACCATGTTGCTCGAGTTCAACTGCATGTTGTGTCAACATTACCGTTTTGGGAATAAAAGACTTTTTTAAACATCTTACCCTAAACTTTTGAACGGTAGTGGGAGGTGACTGCAGCTATCGGTTATTTTAGTAATCGAGTAATCGGATAAAAAATTGTGGTAATAAAAATAGATCCAAGTGAACAAAACCTTTAAAAAAAAAAAAGATTAATACACAAATTTATAATAACAACCAATAATAATTGGTTCAAATAAAGTATCAAATTAAGCAACCAAATGGGTTTTTATCAAACAACACTGTTAAAATACACCATGTAAAATAAATTATATAAACTAATATAAACAACTTATGTACATTGCGTATTATAATGCCTGCAGAGGGGGTGTCAACGGTCTGGTCATAGTTGTTGTTACACTACGGCATGATCAAATCCTTGTTTAATACTGGCCAAACAGCATTTAATTCAAATGTAACACTTAATCTTTAATATTTGGTCACTTCTGTACGATAGAAATGCAACAGCTGCTGTAATTTCTTGAATACCAACAACCCAAACTCAAAGCATGCAGAGATGGAGTTTGAGAAGTGGAACTATGAAATACAAACCGAGTCCGACTTTTTGCATTCCCAAATGCAGCACACGCAGAGACTGAGTTTGCATAGAGCAGCGTTTACTGTGAACGGAGCTGAGGTACTTTTAACACGTAATCAGCACGCATGTAAATAACTAAAGCGTTGTGCTTCTCTGTGGGAAAAAAAAAAACAGCGCATATATTTATTTAACTGATTTAACCGCAGACTTTGTGATTTCACAATAGCACAATGCTATATTTATGCTTTTACATGGTTTAAATATATTGTGTAGCCTTAGTTGTAATAATGCAGTTCATGGATTCTCATCTGTGGAGCGTGCCACTTCCGGTATTTTGCCGGTTACACGACATGGGGATTTTTTTTAAATCGAGTCCTCGGCTTTAATCGAGGAGTCATGCCAGCCCTAGCTGCAGCTGTAACTCACCGCCTCTCTCCTCCTCCTCTCCTGCTCCCGGCGACGTGCGAACTCCCTCTGCTGGTCAAGTGCACTCTGGGAGGCGGCGGGCGAGTGGGGCGGGGCTTGGGAAGGTTGCGGGGCCGAGGGCGGCTGGGCCGGGTTCTGGGCTTGGGGCTGAGTTTGAGTTTGGTGCTGCTGCTGCGGTGGTGCCTGAACCTGCTGCTGCTCCGACCGCCTGCGGGGCTCCTCCTGGGGCCTTCGAGACGTCTCAATGGAGTCCTCCTCGTCACGTCCCCTTCAGAGAGCAAGACCAAGAAAATGTCTTGAAACTGCTAAAAGTGACCTTCGATTAAAACAGACAAGTTCAGCTCTCTTACCGAAGTTTCTCTTGTTCTCTGCGCTGACGGTCTTTCTCGGCTTGCTCAGCCTGGGCTTTCAGGGCCTTCTCTCGCTCTTCCTTCTCCCGGGCCACACGCCGAAACTGTTCGAAGCTGTCGCTGGAGGACCTCAGAGCAGACGAGGGAGTGGAGGTGGATTTCTGTGCCAGGCTCGCCCAGGAACCCATGTTCTTTAGTTTCACATCCTGGGCACAAAAAAAAAAAAACATGACATTCTAGAAATGTTACAGTTGTATTCATGGAAAAGTAGAACAAAGTTGTTCCTTCCACCCACCTGTACCCTTTTAGGTGCCACAGGTGTTTTGGGCTCCGGTCTGAATTTCTCTTTGTCCTGGATGGAAGGAGGTGGACCGCTCTGCTCAGAGGAGCGGATGACAGGACGGGAACTTTCATGCGATTTCATATCTGCTCCTAAAACGAGTTGATAAACAGTTAGCTATGGTCCTTTTATTTGATTGACAGAGCAGAACCAAGATTAATATTTACTATAACCGGGATGTTTCACTGTTTGTGGAACATGTGAGCAGTGTGTAGTGGAAGCAAAGATGTGTGATTTTTGCAATGCTTCTAAACAATTGTATTAAAATGTAAAAAGAAACTACATATTAATTGTTTATAAAATAAAAGCAATATAACATGCAAGAGTGATGCAATTTTGAATATCAGCACATAACAGCACAAAGTGTGCTTGAATTAAACATACAAACTCACTCTGCTGGCTGTGACCTTGCATTGTGGGTTTGCTCTCAAGGTGTTTGTGAGACTCTGGTCTCAAGGCTGGACTGAAGGGCTCACCACGCATCACAGGTGACGGGGGCAGCTTCTCTTCTTTAATGCCAGCCAAAGCTAAAGGACCTCGCTGCGGTTCCTGTAGCAAACCAAAGCTTCAGTTACACCACACATCTAGAAAACCACAAACTATTCACCACATAATAAATCCACGTGGACATTGGAAAGAATCAGGAAATGGTACTGACCTTTTTGACCTGAGGAGGGGAGGACTGGTGGACTAAAGCATACTGAGGGATTTGAGGCGAATGCATCACAACGAGCGGAGAGGGGTTATCTCGCATGTGTGCTGTTAAAATATAGACACAATTAAAACACTTGCAATGGTGTCCAATACAAATAACAAACGACTAGTCTGGACTTTGGAGATGTGTCAGGGAAGCACTTTATATAGTGTTTATACTACGCAGCTTTTTTAAATTAGTAAGTTTTGGCAAATTCAACTTTAAAAAACAAACAAACAAAAAAACACCACAAACTGTGATAATCATCAGTTTAATAGACAATAATAAGCAAATACAGTATTAATCTGAATATAAGACGACCCCCCCTTTTTCAAGATGCACCTTTTGGAAAAAGATTTTGATAAAGAAACTACTCTTTTTTTTCATACTGCATATTTACATTTTTGTTTTGAAATGATGTAAAATGCTGGTAAAACACTTTTTGGCATACCATAAAAATAACCTGTAGCCCATCTGAATTATATAACAATTAGGCTATCCATCTCATAGTGAAAACCATGTAGACTGCGTTTTTAAGGCGGTATCTTCTAACATTCCCCTCTGACATCATATTTCTTGGCACACTCGTTTTACACACGTATTTGCCGCCACCTATTGTTGTGGGTGTATTATTGACATGTTAAAGTCAAGACCCTGAATAGAAGACGAACCCGGTTTTTCAAATGCATTTCTTAGGAAAAAAATCTTATATTCTGAACAATACGGTAAATATTGTATAAATATATATAACTCTAAATATATAAAGAGTTACACACTTTTTTTTAATTAAACAGCTATTTTTTGTATGGCTGTTGTTTTACCTGAGTTGTAGGGGTCGGACTTGTGTTGACGTGGAGAGTGATGTTGCTGTGGCTGTTGCTGGATGATCTGCTGTGCTTTCGAGGAGGGCATGGAGACCTTGTGTTGACTAGACTGCGTTTGCGTGGTCTGCACCGGGCCTTGAGAGAAGCTCAGCTGCTGCGAGTGCTGCATGTGTCTGGCCTGGTGCTGCGAGAGCTGCGGGGAGGGCTGGGCTTGAGTCTGAACGGGGAGCTGTGGCGGGGGTCCCAGCTGAGACTGAACCTGCACCGACTGCAGCAGAGACGACTGGCCCGGCTGCTGCTGCGACCTGCTCTGCAGAGACTGCATTAGTGACGTCGGCGGCTGCTGCTGCTGCTGGAGGCGGTTCGGCTGCATGTGCTGCAGGTACATGGGCAAGGGCATGGAGGGAACAGGCTCCTCGTCGTCCTCTAGCAGCATCTGTGGGGGCTGGGAGGAGAGCAGGCCCTGGGGAGTGAGTGTGGGAGGGGAGAGCGGCCGCTGGCGCAGTTGCTGTGGAGGGTGCAGGAGGTGAGGAGGGAGGTGGTGCTGGGGCGGAGGGGGTTGCTGGGGCTGAAGCTGCTGGGGCAGGGTCTGCTGGGGTTGCTGCTGCTGCTGCTGCTGGGGCGTGCTTTGCTGAGGAGGTTTAGGAGGTAGTGGGGCTGCCCTATTACTGGGTCGTGAAGGCTGCTGGGGCATTGCGTTGTGCAGGGCTGTAAACCAATGAAAATAGAAAAAGGAAGACCACAAAAAGGAAGGGGTCAATATAGATCACCGGCAATTTTTTAACAATACTTGCAAATAAAACAAAATGCTGTATAAAAGAGAAGAATATAGCTAATCAGAACATTTAACATGCAGCCTGCAGAGCACCATTTTGAACCAATGAGATGTGGGGCAGTTTGACAACATGACATGGTAGCCTGGAAATAGGTGTCTAACCAATAGTACAATTGCTTGAAATTATTTCCATAGAACAGATGGACTCCCTCCCGCTAGTCACGGGGTATTAAGCCTTACTTTTCAGTTACGCTTTCAATTTGTTTAGGTTTGCCGTTTGTAATAGACGTTGTGTGTATTAAAGTATATATACACCGTGGGGAGAACAAGTATTTGATACACTGCCGATTTTGCAGGTTTTCCTACTTACACAGCAAAAATTACAGACCTCTCCATGCTTTGTAACAGGTGTCTTTTATACAGGTAACGAGTTCAAACAGGTGCAGTTAATACAGGTAATGAGTGGAGAACAGGAGGGCTTCTTAAAGAAAAACTAACAGGTCTGTGAGAGCCGGAATTCTTACTGGTTGCTAGGTGATCAAATACTTATGTCATGCAATAAAATGCTAATTAATTATTTTTAAAAATCATACAATGTGTTTTTCTGGATTTTTGTTTTAGATTCCGTCACTCACAGTTGAAGTGTACCTATGATAAAAATGACAGACTTCTACATGCTTTGTCGGCAAAATCAAAAATCGGCAGTGTATCAAATACTTGTTCTCCCCACTGCATATCTTGTATATTTATTTTATACTTAAATAATTTTCATCAATCAATTTAAAATATGTTGTGGAGCAAAGGGAACTAAAATACATGTTTATAGTGTTTATAATATTTGTAAAAGTTTAGTTTTATTTACCATTTCATTATTTCTTAATTTATAACTTATGCAAGAACAATATTATTTGCTTATATGTATTCAATAAATGCTGCAGCTTATACATGATTCATTTTGTTAATCATGAGAAAATGTCATTTGTTTTTGTCATATTGATATATGTGTGTTTAACCATTGCATATATTGAAAACAGGTTTTCTAACTTTATTGTTTTTTGTAAGATATGTTGTTTCTGACAGAGGGAGTAGTAAAGGAGTAATGGTTTAAAAAGAATATTAACTGTTTAAGAACGTTATGGGACGAATCGAAGGTTTCAAGCATGTCGCTGCCCAACGGAGGTTATGCCGTGCAAGTTAATCTACAAATGCTGTGAGAAGAGATTTGGGAATAATGATTCCTTCTGATGTCAAGGTCAGTTATGCTGGGGAGAGTTTAGGGAGCCAGATAAGATGTTATTCACAAATGTCAGGTGGGCATGCATTTTATGGGAGGTCGATGCCGGAAAATGTACTTGTATGATAAAAAGAAGTAGGAGGCCTTATGATAATCTGCTCTTTTGTGTTTTGTTTATCACACCAATTTTGAAAGTCTTTGTTTGCTAAAAAATAAATATGTATGATTTGACTGGTTTGCTTGAAGCTTACTTTGTAGCTCTCTAAGGTATGTAGAAAGACTACCCTGAATTTCGATTTTCAGAAATAAATTTGGTTTGATCATTTTACTATTGAGTGGGCTTGACTTTAATCTTATAGTTGAATTTCCACCACACTTCTACACACCGATGCAACTTAGTTTTCTTTTCTCTCAACAATGCAATTTTGACCTGGTAAATTTGGAAAAATGTGCTACATCAAACCAGGTTAGGACAATATCTTGATGAAATAAACAGGAAGTTTCCACTCACCTGGGGATGTGAGGATGGGGTGCTGGTTCAGGAACGGGTGCGTCTCAGGTGACACTTGGC
This sequence comes from Phoxinus phoxinus, assembly GCF_949152265.1. NCBI lineage: Eukaryota > Metazoa > Chordata > Actinopteri > Cypriniformes > Leuciscidae > Phoxinus > Phoxinus phoxinus. Next base: position 18,570,953 of record NC_136876.1, on the reverse strand, counting down.
CTCCTGGAGGGTGAGCGTTGAGGTGAGGCGGCGCAGGGGAGGACGAGTCATTGGCGTGGTGGGGAAGGTGCATGATGGGCTGGCCAAAGTGGGCCAGAGGGTCAAAGGGGTTTTCCAGGAGCTGCGAGGGCTCCAGAGCCGTGACAGGAGGAGCCATGTAAGGGGCGGGAGAGGGATGCTGTTGTGTTTTCAGCTGAGCGCTGGGCTGCAGCGCAGGGGTCAGGGGTTGATGGGGAACCTGCGGCTGAGGCATGCCCAGAGACACCGCCTGGTGATGAGCCTTCTTTCCTTCACCCCTCCCTCTCTTCTTCGGCTTAGACGCCACCCCTGAGTTTGTGTAGAGGAGATTCTTTATGCAATGCAGCTTCTTGGATCATTTAACATGGCAAATGCATTAGAAAATCAGTTGGTCAGACGTTATCAAGCTGCAGGACTCACCTGTCTCTGAGTCTTCACTTTCTGAGGAGCTGGACTCGCTGCTGCTGCCTGACTCGGATGATGAGCCTTTTGTCTTTGCAACACTCATTGCCTCCATGGTCTTCTCTGGAACTAAAAAATGTTAAACAATAAATAACAACCAATTAAAATTTGTAGACACTTGTATTGAATGCTGTCCATGTTGCATCACCTGTGATGGGCATTAATACTTGTAAAAAGGATCCAATCTGATTTCAGATTCTGAAAGTTCTGTTTGTATGAACCCTGATTTTCATGTTCGTTTACATGTGCATTATATGTATTCTGAACTCTTTTGACAAATATTTAGTAACTATTCAGTCTCCTCCACTGACCAGCTCACAAGACGTAAATAAACATGCACATTCGTAAGACAAAAATCATATGTAAACTTGTGGCATATAAAATCATGGCACTGCACAAGTGATTTTTTTAAGCCGATTGGGATTCAAGCGTTGACATGCTTAATTTTTTCCTACTGTTCAGATTATTACACCAATCCTTCCAATCTGATGGAAATTTTATTCACATCAAGCTTAAACGGCTCGGCTGAGGCTTTTCAAAACGATTGAACAATTAATGCAATTACTAACAGATTATTTGGGTGCATGTAAAAACGTAGCTTGTGTTTTGCAATTACTCAACTATTTTCTGTGGACGTGAGGAACTCAAATGGACACATCACATTTGAAAGGTCAATGCTAATGTGTCCCACTCCCAGACTACATTCTGGGACAGGAGTGTCCAATCCTGCTCCTGAAGGGCCACCTTCATGTGAGTTTAAATAGGGCTGGAGGTTAAAAACTGCTGGAAGCAGCTCATCAAGGTCTTCAGGATCACTAGAAACTTCCAAGCAGGTTTGTTGGAGCTCAAATTAAAGACCAGGATTGGAAACCCCTGTTCTAAGGCCACCTACTCATATAAAATGCAATTATGCCATTTTTCTAGGAAGGTACAGCCAATCATCTGATCCAACTGAGTACTTGTGGTTGAGATGAGAGGCCGATACTAATGGGTGTAAACAGGGCCTCAGTGTTAAAGAAAGCGATGCTCTTGATCACTAACCGACAGGCTTCTTCTTCTTGCGAAGACAAGATGACACGTATCTCTCCAGCTCCCGCAGCGTAGAAGGCTTCAACGTCTCAAAGTCGATCTCAATCTCGTCTGGATTGGAGTTCTTGAGCGAGGGCTCACGGGACTGGATGATGTGGACCACACGGCCCAGCTTGTCTCCAGGGAGCTTGTTAATGTCCAGACTCAGTTGTCTCTTCTCTTCATAGGACATGGGCTTACACTTCTCTCCAGCAGCCATGCCTGCCATTGCGGCTCCACCAGTCAGACCCAGATCCTCCTCAGAATCCAGGCCTACCACAGGCTGCAGGATTGGTGGGGCGGCGCCTGGGGGAGCCATGGAGCGACTGCCCTTACCACCTCCCTCCTTCTTACTATAGAGCATAAGACGACAAGAACATCTCATTTTCCATGACACTACACAGTTAAAGGGTTGACCAAATCACCAAATTGATAAAAGCAATTAAACCATGCAACTTTGCATACTTTATAGCCTAAAATGGGTTTGCATAATCAAATGTCTCAGCCCACCTCAGCTTCTTGGGCTTCTTAGGAAGAGGATCCTTGTTCTTAGGCTTTCCTTGAACCTTGAGGACAGGAGGCGGCTCCAGGATCTCCTCCAGTGCAGGCATAACTACTGCTTTCCTTTTGTGCTTGTCTTTCTTCTTCTCCTTCTTTTCCTTCTCTTTCTTCTTTGGTTTGCAGGCCGGAGGCTGGGACAAGGCAGCCAGCTGCTCATGAACCGCTTTCAGCTGAGCAACAAAGAAAAAAGAAATTGGGAGATTACAGCCTCTTATTAGAAAGCATCACATCTATGATACACGTCTTCGTACACGTCCACAATATCTATAGTGACCGATCTCTTGGCCAGGTCTTCAGGGACGTGCGGGCAAAAGCCAAGTAGTAAAGAAGATCTAACTCACCTGCTCCTGAAGCTCTGCTAACCTCTGGGCTCTCTCCTCCTCAGAGTCATCCGTGGAGGAGTCGGATTCCGATGAGGAATCACTGGAGCTGTCTGAGGACGAGGCAGGGCCCATGGGCGGCTGTGTCTTTACAGGAGCTGCGTGGAGCACTGGCGCAGGAGCAGGTGTCAGCATTTCCTCTGGCTCATCGGGCATTTTAGCAAAACGCATCTCAAACACATCCTACAGAAAGAGAGAACCATTTGAGGATCTAGTATAAGACTCTTTTCATCCTCCTTTCAGAGTTCAGCAATGACATTCTAACAACATCGTTTCTATACTAAACACCTGAATTTTCCTGTAAGTGGAACATTTCTAAACCCCTTCCACACAAAAATACCACCAAAATAAACAAAAATGTCCTCCAAATTCGAAAAAACATGCCCCAACACGATTAAACAAAATGTATTATGACTGATCCAAATAAAGTAAAATCTTAAAGTGAGTGAAAAGTGTTGACTGGATTTGTTGATTGCAAAAGCATCATTACATTTAGATCTGCTCACATTGCATTTCTTTATGCATTTTTTGCACTGCTTCAGTGATGGGGAACGTTCTTGGCTCGCTTTCTGTATATAATTTTTTTTTAGTTTAAATAACCATTTTGTCTTTCGTGCTCCTAAAATAATCAATGTGAAGCTGTGAGTTTTTTTTGACAATTGGATCTTAGCTTGTTTTTTTTTTGTGTGTAGCCAGTATATGACGTGCCGTTTCGGCAAATGCAAAATTTTTATTTTATGTATTTTATTAAATCAACATTAATAATCATTATAGCAATAATTTGTCCTACTATTGTAGCCCTATCCTTTAATGAGCTCCTGTTTTTGTTCTATAATTTATAAATGTAGGCTATTTACATTATGCTACCTTTGAGCATCATTAAACGTCATTAAAGTAAACATGCCATGTCAGATTCAGCTCCCGTGCCACCTTTGCAGTGTAATGATGACTTTTGGCATGGTCTACTGCGAGTCACTTACATAAAGTACACATTGACTAGCCGACTGACAAAAACAATAACACGTCATGCAAGCCCTAATGTACACAGTCTTTTGCAGGTGTCCATGTACCTGCAGTTTGCGTGCCATAGCCACCACTTCATGGTCTGGAGGGTTGTACTTGTAGCAGTTGGAGAACATTAACCGTACATCTGCTGCAAACTCCTGAGCATCTCTGAACTGTCTGGTTTCCAACTTGTCCTGCACAACCAAAGAGAAAACTGAACGAATAAGCATGGAGAGCAAACAAGGCTCATTCTTCGATTTAGATCCAGCAACTGCATTTTCACCTTAATAGTGCTGAGGTCCATGGGATGTTTGATGATGTCATGGTAATCGTGCAGCCCTAAAGCATCCACATCCACTGGCTTGTAGAAGGGCCAAGCGTATGCTGCATGTTTCTTAGCGTACATGTCCTTTACGATGCCTAAGCAGTAGCGTAACTGTTCTTGTTGCTTGGGGCTGAGGGTCCCAGTGGCGACTGTCCCATGGTGCTGGGAGTCTGGTGCCTCCTTTTTGGGTAGTTTGCTTGGTCGTGTACTATCCCGGCGTGGCAGAGTCTTCCCTGACTTTGACTCGGCGGGCGAGGATTCACTCAGCTGGTCATTTGCCGTAGGTGTCGTGGTGTCTGCTTTCCTTTTCTGACTTTTTCTCTGCTGCAGATGAAAAATTACATTTAAGCGAGTGATGAGAGAAAGACACAACTTAAAAACAAAGATTGACACTATGGTTGAATGTTATGGGCCAACTTACTTTGGGAGGCATTGGGATGGGGCTTTGTAGAATAGGAGCAGTGCTCTGCTGCATGTGCACGGGCGGCAGGGCAGTTTGGGTGGGAGGAGGCACAGCCGTCAAGATGGGGGCCGGTGGATTGCAGTCAGTGGGGCCTAAAGAAAAAGGTGGCCCTAATTGAGGCGCGAGGGGTGGGAGTGAAGGGAGTGAAGGTAGTGAAGGGAGCGAAGGGAGCGAAGGGAGCGAAGGGGGCACTCGAGAGGGCAAGGCTTGCATGGCAGATTGGGGAGGTAAAGTAGGCGGACCCAGTGGTGGTCCTCTCGTTTGTGGCCCAGGGGGAAGACCGGAAAGGCCACGTGTTTGAGGGATTGCGGGCAAAGACTCAAGGACAGGCCCAATCTTCAGGTTTATGTCTAATAATGTAGAGAAAGAGAGAATACAAAAGAATTAAGGCCCGTTCACACAGAGAACGATATTAGTGTCCACACCAGCTGACAACAACATTGTTCATTCTAAGTGCACAATTAAATTTTGTCGCCTGATAATCTGAGATCTGTAAAAATAGCATTTCGTTAATGCAAATGTGGAGAGACATTAAGACAGTGAAGCCCAGATGATCTTCTGGCCGATATAGCTGAATACAGCAGTCAAGTAGGACACGTAAAAGGGCAGCAGTGTGAGTGGCCCTCAAGTAAGAGAGAGTATGAGATTTATACCTGGATCCCTCCTGCCCCGGCCACGACCCCTGCCGGATAAGGTCGACATCTCGATCTCCTGCTGGGGCATCTCTGAAATCTTGGTGAGGAACACCTTCTCCAGCGCTTCTGCCATTAAGACTATGTCATCCCCAGGCTGTAGGGGGCGACACATACCATTAACCACATGCCCAATCACACCACTGCAGTCCATTGTGAATGATGGCAGCAGAGATGTGAACCAGTACCTTATTGTAAATGTAGCAGTTAGTAAACATGGTGTTGAAGTCTTGAATACATTCTTGGGCATTGACGTAGAAACTGTTCTCTAGGCGTTTCTTGATTGTTCCCATGTCCATAGGATTTTTGATTATCTTGTAATAGTCCTAAGGAGAAGAGGTTACAAAAAGTCAGCATGACGCATCACAATCCAATACTTTCATCATCATAATGGCCTTATGATGTTATAATAACAGCAAGCAGCTTTGAGACTTTCAATAAAGAACAATTTTGACAGTGCTCCATTTGAATTCAAACTTTAAAAATGTGTGTAAATGTCAGCTTGATTATAACTACTTGATGTAAATTGATGCGTTTTATTTGTGAGAAGGTTATGTAGCAACATACTCAGTGGAAATGCGGGGCAGTACAGAGAATAAATCGCACATCATCAGACAGAGGACCTGCTCCAGCATGACAACTAGCACCATTTCAGTGGCAAAAGAATTGCAGTAAACATCAGTGCAACCGCACTGTCTGACAGGACCTGCTCATCACAGACATGACAGGACTGTAAATGGATGTAGATCACTCACAGGCAGATTTAGCTTAATGGCGTCAACAGGAGAGTGGAAAGGCCAAGCGAACTGATGCTTCCAAAGAGACTTCAGCACCACCTTAAGCAGGTACTGCAACTGGTTGGTCTGACGCTTGGGCCGAGTAGGGTTGGCGATATCTGGGGGATTGGGGCCTAAGAGGGAAGGGGCCTGGGACGAGGGCTGCCCCTGACTGCTGCTGCTCCCCGACATCTGCACTGCATCCAGGCCGTCTCCCATAATGATGGGGTGGAGCGGGGGCAGAGGGACGGGAGGGGGTGGGGCAGGACACCACTCGTTCAGTCTCGAGCCAGGCGCGGGCTCCACAGGGAGAGCACCGCTAATTCCATTGCACTCCTCGCTGGACTCTCTGTGAAGGAAGCAAATCATAGTCATTAGCTCTTTAATTTACATCTATGCCATGTGCATCAGATCCATCACTGTAATCATCACTATCATCTCAATTATACTTAACTATCCACACACATCCTCTCTGCCCCCCCCCCCCCTCCCACCCCCACCCCAAACAGCATTATTCAAATGGTTCATGTTTGCTTAAGTAATTGCCCGTGGATTCTCGAATTATCCCCTGATGTGGTCTGAATCATTAACATCTTCCAAAGAACTCATACTGAGTTTTAAAGAAGGACCCGACTGCTTCAAGTAGATGCTGTCTAGCCAAATGTGGCACAGGTATTAGTGCGTAATATGATCAAATTTACAGTAATCTGCAGGAATAACAGAAACCTGTCACCTTTTTGTTGACCAGTTAGTCTTGTAGGCTAGTCTATATAATCTGTACAATGAAATCATTTATTTCAGCCTTTCATGCTTTTAGCAGCATGTAACCAATGCTTTCATGTATCCTAGTGAAATTGATTAATGAAAAAAAAAAACATTGGGTGAGGACTTGCTTCTTTGCATGGGTTATTGACTGGTTGGAGGCAGATCTGAATGTGAGCTTGCAGTCGATTGTAAGAAAGGGGCAGAGGTTAAGTGGAGGAAATGATTGGAGAACTTCGACATACGTCACCTGAGAGAAATATCATTTCACAGGAAGATTGAGCAATGAATTTGATTTAAAATGACGAGATCAAAACAAAAATAAACGCATGGACACAAAAATATCAATAACATGCATGTTAATTTCATGCTGACTTTAATGTTGAAACCTGAACACTCAATTCTGCTGATGCCTAAAAACATCTACTGTGTTTGTTTAAAATGTTTCTTTATTTTTACTTATTAAAATTTCTTAGTGAAATTATTATTACATTAATAATTATATTAGTAACTGGTTACTTTGAATATTAATACATTAAGTCTAAATTTTCAACAGCAGTTTTGTTTTCAAAATCTGTAGTGATGACAGCAAAAGTTCTCTGGCACTGGTATCAACTACTGAAATTTACAAAGAAAATCACATCTTGCTTTACAATTTAAAACCATACAGATTGCAATTGTGCATGAGATGATGAATTTCTTTACTAAAAGTATGCTTTAAAAAAACAAAAAAAACTAAAACACCACACAGCGTACTATGGGCTAGGCAATGACTAGTGTTTTGCTCATGTAAGATGATCCGATAATTGTGTTTGAGAAGGGGAAAGAGAGAGATGAAGAGCAATGTGTGAGCTCATCAACACAACGTGCCCACAGCCAAATGAAGCCTCAGAGTAATGTGGCAGAGTACAGCTAATGTCGAGCTCAGCAGACAAACCGTATTCGTTCCCGCAGACCATCCCGCACCTCTACAATCAATTCTTGCTCCTCAGCCAGTTGTTTTTCGATTGAAGCATGTTAAAGGTCAGCCTGGTAATTGATACCAAAGGAGGACCTAAATGTCTTTGCCTCTCTCTAGTAATCACACTCCCACCACAGCCTCGGTAATCTGGCAATCCCCACAACTACACTTCCTGCTAATGAAACCTCACGTGACCTCATGCTGCTCTCAAGAGCCTTATATTTAATCTCTCTACAGGCTCACGGCTTTCAAGAGGAACCTATAACATCACAACTGCAGCACTACTACCGAAAGCATGACTCGGGTGAGTCAACTGAAAAATGCTTCAGGTTTAGACAGCCGTAAATAATCAGAATGGGAACATTCAGAGCGAAACTGGATGTCTCTGTGCTTAAAAAAAACGAGAAAAGGGGATCAGAGGAACATGTTATGACATCTGATAAAGTGTGTGGACAGATTGCTATTCCCCTGCAGCATGCATCTCACAGTCACACACGAGTTGTAGTGACTCATTGGCACAGTTGCTCTGTGTCCTGTCAAGTCTTCATAAAACTTGATACACCAGAACGTATTCAGTCGGGATGAGTCCACGGTGACTTCCATTCCTGAATCATTCAAAATGACTGAGACCGAGCTAAAATAATCAGGATTTGCTACAACAGGATGAAGAAATGTCTCAAAGTGCCCTCTAGTGTACTTTTCTGCAGTCAAATTAGGGGTATTAACCGCTGCAGGTCGGACAATAAAAAAGGTAGTAGACTTGTGTTCTGTCATTGAATGTACATAAGCTTTGGCTGTAATAAAAACAATAGTGTTATAATGATTTTACAGCACAGCAGCTGCCAAGTGTTCTCTCACTTTGGAGACACTTCATTTCATGTCGTCTTTAGTTTTTGTTAGAACATTAAATCATGATATTATGCCCTTCATTGGGTCTCAATCGTGAAACCTGAGCAAAACAGACCTGTAAGTTGTTCATAAAACCCTCCTTATGTAAACCGCTGCACCGAACTCCATGCAACAGTTTACACAAGAATGGCTTAAAAACTATTTATACAAAATTCATTATGCTGGTGTTTCCCGAAGCACACCCATTAACTAATAATTTGAGTATAAAACGGACTTAATTTCTCAGTGGTGTGGCAGAGAAAAACTCCTAGAGAAACAAGATCATGGGTTCAATTCCCAGGGAACTCTCAAACTAATGAAAAAGAATGAATGAGGATAAAAACATTAAATGGAAACAAGTCAACAATGAAATGCAGCATCTGACAAAAAGCCAAACACAAGCAATTTCTCACACACACACACACACACACACACACACACTCACACACACACGCTCTTAAACTTTAAATCCTGTCAAACAGGAACTTAAATTAAGATTTTTGAGTGATGGAAAATAAAATAAACCACTTCCACGGCATTGTTGTTTGGAATGATTCATCGAAATGAATTCATAGAAATGAATCTGTCTGTTTTTGTAAATTATGTTTAGAGTATGAAGTGGAATAAATGGTGTGGAGAAACTTTTTGAGTTCCCTTCAGATATACATTCATATATCCCCCCTCCACACACCTCTTTAAAACCTTACAAATTTTCACACATCACATGAATGTGCCTAATTCAATGTCAGAAATTTGAGGACACTGGGTCTATTATTCTCTAATGTGGAGCTGTCAAAACGCAAACAAGGACAGTCACCGTTGTGAAGCACACCACGAGTAATCGTTTACAAGATGCTAATCGTACCATTTGCAGTGAAGATCCCCGGGATTGGGCAACAGTCTGTGACTGTGTCACTCCAGAACAGGATGTGTATGAGAAAGTGTTCTTCAAGTGCGAGTGCTTGAGGGTAAATATATTTCTTTTACATCTGGCAGTGCCTGTAGCTGCTGCGAGGGTCTGCGGGTTCACCAGCATCCACTCCCCTTCATGGTGCGGGCCTCTGGAGGGCTCAGGATGTGGGAGTTCAGCTCGGAGTTCACTTCACTGTTCCTTTCAGCTCCGTAATGGGGGACATCATGTCCAAGTCGGTACACAAAGAGCACGAGAATAATCTTCAGCCCAAGGCCACGAGCACACACACAGCTAAAAATACCCCGAACTATGGAGGAAATGCAACCAAAACGGGGTGGGCTGGGGCTGAGCTGAAATACCCTGCAGGTCCTCGGACACGACATATTCAGGTTGCCATACATTTCGCTTCTTTTCCGAGTCTAAAAGTATACACACAAAGCACTTGTTTATGTCTGACTAACCGCATTCTTGATGACTCACATAGTGACGAGAGAAACAGTTGGGAGATCACATGACCACTATATCAACCCTAGAGCTCAGACTCAGAAAGAGGGAGCTGACGATCTGCCAGCGTGACTACTCAGGAAAGAATGCCAAACTGTCTGTTACCAGTAAATGGTCACTCATAAGCTGCTGCAGGGAAACATTTTCAGAGCCTCCCGAAAAATCCAGTTAGAACTCATTTAGATGAATACATATCACACAAAGCTCAGATAATTACACTATCGGTCACAAGTTTGATGTTAGTACGTTAAACAAAAAAACCAAAAAAAAAACTGAATACCTTTATTCAGTAAGGAGGATGCATTAAATTGAAAAGTGGCAGTAGACATTTATAACATTACAAAAGATTTAGATTTGAAATAAATGTCTATTGAAAGAATCCTGAAAAAATGAAGTGAAAAAATTTAAATCAAAAATGAAGCAGTGAAACGGTTTTCAACACGGATAACAAATGTTTTTTGAGCAGCAAATCAGCATTTTTGTAGAAATATTTAAATTGTAATATTTCACAATATTACGGTTTTAGTGTTTTTTTGTGATCCAATAAATTCAGACTTGGTGAGCATAAGAGACTTCTTTCAAAAACAAAAAAGTATCCCTAAACTTTTGAACTGTAGTGTATACTTGACCGTGCGTTCTGTAGCATGCTGTCCATTTCCACAGACACTGATTTTGACCAGTCCCTCAGTCTGTCAGGATAAATTATGGAAACCAATGAAGCTATGCATTCAAAAAGGTATTAAAATCCACTTCTGGTATCCTTGTTCTGGTAAAGGTCGTACCAGAGTAACTATTAGGGGTGGGGAAAAAATCGATTCTTAGATGCATCGCGATGCGGATGTGGACGATTCTGAATCGATTCACAAATGCCAAAAATCGATTTTCAAAAAAAAAAAAAAAAAAAACTTTTTTTTTTTGTTTGTTTTTTTGAAAATCTATAATAACGTAATATTGACGGAACGGAAAAGACGGAACTCTGAAGCGTGGAAACAATATTGTCAAAGCTTCCTCCCGGCTCGGAAAGGGCAAAGCGCATTACACAATCAATCGCAACTTTTATTGCCAAGGATTTGCGTCCAGTCGTTGAGAACCAGGGCTTTCGCGCTATGTTGCACACTTTGGAGCCGAGATACAACGTCCCATCTCGGAGATATTTTACAGACACAGCGATCCCCACACTCTACAACAAGACCAAAACCGAAGTCATGGAATCACTGAAGAAAGCGGGTAGGATAGCTGTAACATGTGATGCGATAACATCCGTATTTTATGTTAATAAAGATTCAGAATATGTTGAAGTTTGTTATAATTTGTTATTGTTGTGATTTTTACTGTAGTGAATTTACTGTTGTGAAATGGAAAATCAATAATCGCTAATCGAGAATCGTTAATAATCGAAAATTGACTGTAATTGAATCGGGACTTCAATAATCGTAATCGAATCGGGAAATCAGACAGATTAACCACCCCTAGTAACTATACATGGACATGACAACAGATATGGCTAAAACCAGTAAGTGATTATTTTAATAATCTAATGTAAACATCTATAAATGTTTAAGCCTTCTAGAAATGCTTTCAAAGCAGTATTTTAACACTTTTCCAAATCAATACAGCACGATATTGCACTTGGACTGTAAATGCATTAATATTAGGGCTGGGCATTAACAAAGTTTACAATTCGATTCACAAGCTTACGATTCAATTAGATTTACGATTTGATATGGATTAATTGGGGCCTATCAGGTACAATCCTCTCTTTTTTAAATATAAACATTTAAATGGTGGCTGTCATAAAAAAAACGTTGGATTTATTCATACATTAAATATTGAAAAACGGGTTAAGTAACAATATGAATTATGCAATAATGCAATAACCCATATTAGCAAAATGGTTCTCTCAAGAGCTAATTTTTAATGGGGTAAATGTAACATTGTTTACAAGCTTTTTCTGACATTTCCATTACAGTGAGCGATGACATGAGACATGATACGGATTCGGAGTAAATTGTACTGTATCTCTCAACATACCTTCTGATGTTCATTCATGTTTATTTCATGTAGTAACTAGTAAAGCGGAAGAGATGATCAGTTCATGTGTGCTCCGTGCTGCCGCCTCGCTTGAACTAAAGCAGCTGCACGATCGGTTACACCACATTAAACAGCACCAAAATGGTATTTATTGTTTGAATTTCATAATAAACAGAATTTGAAAGCAGACACATTTTCCTATCAGAAGTAGCTTATTGCGATATATTAGATAGGGGGGTTAAGCTACAAAGTTGTGTTAATTCACCAACTGAAAACAGCATAGTCTGAAAGATACCGGTTCTTCAAAATGAGAATCGATTAAAAACGAGAAATTTATATTTTTAACCCAGCCCTAATTATTATATATGCAATTTCTGTTTGATTAAAAACAGGCGCATAAAAAAAGCAGCATTTAGATTAACTTTGTTTATTATCTTTGATGAACACACACTGCTGTGTGATCGTTACAACAACAGCTGACTGTTAATGTGCCTACAGAAGCTAATATCTCTTTCAGCAAAAAGCATAGGCTGTTTGCACCAGTGTGTTTACAGTACAGAGATTATCACCATGTCAAACACTAGGTTTCCGCACATTTCTGCAATTACGTGTGGTTGGCGCTTCCAAAATGATGTCATGCATGTTGATAAAGCTCAACGAGTATTTGCCCAGAACTTTCCTTTAAAGCCCAAGAGGCCTCTTGAATTCACCTAATTCACTAGGGCTCCCAAACTGAGCAAACACATCAGGAAATTCACAAGCCAATGTGAGACAAAACACACGCCAACTGTCTTGTACCAGCAACATGCAAATGAGCTGTTGTGACTGCAGTGAAAGTGGAGTGATCACCCACTCACACACAGAGGATGTTTGGAAAACACATCAGAATTATAGGAAGGGATCACACTTAAGTGACAGACTGGAGCTGGAAGCACTACATGACCCCACCATGAGTTTAGTCCAGCTGGTGTAGCATGAACACGCACACAGATGGCCAATAACCGCCAAATCTGTGTGGTGCTGTAACCTCATTCAATACGCTTATAAAGTTCAACAGCCAAATAATTCATTCAAACACAATGGGGATTTTTTTCCATAAACAACTCGAGAGTTGTTATCCAGCTGTTCAGAGCAGATTTTAAATTAACTCTTCAAATTAAAAGAGGTTTAGAATAACAGTCAACAGTCTATTCGGTTATTATCAATTGACAACTCTGTTTGTGTAAAGTGTTGATGAAAAAAACTAGACAAATTCAAGTCAGGCTTTGCATTTTCCCATATTAATAAACAAGGGATAACTTCCTCTTGTGTGAAGTCCCCTCAGTAGTGCTAGTTTCAGTTGCTTGTTACACGCGTTACTCATCTTCCTTACGAGCAACAGGACATCTTGATTACCTCATTTCTCTACTCTAGTGCTGAAACAATTACGAGTTATTTATCGTGACTTTTGACATCCTTAGCAAGAATATTTTTCTAAAATTCTTCACTGAAACAGACAAAAAGAAAACACCGATGTGGGTCTCAGTCTACTAACGTTTTTGTGTTGTGTTGATGTGATGCATTTCACAAGAAAATTACACCTAAGTAAAAGAAACCATGTTTTTACCAAGCAAAACTGAATTTGCAAATCTGGGCAAAACAATCGAGATCTCCGCACGATTCCGCACGATACCAAACAGATTAGACCAGGGTTTTTCCTGCATAGAGAATGAGGCGGCCGTCTCAGTCAAATTTTGTGCCGCCTCCGGCTCTCGACAAATCTCGGAGAGACCGTCACATGCTCAGATACACTTTTTTCACCGTGACGGTTAAGTTGCGGGTTCCCGGCCTGTGTCCATTCTCAAACCGTATAGTTTGCCGATAGTGCTGCGCGGATCATAATCCGCGGGTCGGACCGGGCAAGTAATAAAAACATAATGTTACAATTAATCGAGGGTGGATGACAGATAAATCAGTATAATGTGTTCAGTTTAATAAAGACACGGATCTCTCATCACGGTAAAACACAATGAACGTGCGTCACTCTTTTACTTTCGTTTTCAACAATGTAATTCTCTTCAGGGAAAACCAATCAAGGAAAATATATCAGGGCTCGACATTATAGTCCCTGTAAAGGCAATTCTAAAAAAAAAAATTCTAAACTTTAGAAATGTATTGCTAAAACATATTACAAAGACTGAACTGTGAAGTACTGAATTGTAGAGTTAGACCGTTAATCAGTTTTTCACCGTTGCTGTGTTCAGGATTTTTTGGGCGGGGCTAAAACCCCTGACGCTGGCCCCTCCCCTAACAATAGAGCACATTCGCATCAGTTCGAATTAATGTCAGTACTATTAGTAGCCTACTACAGCCTACAGTTTGCGAGCTAGCTATGCATTCGTCACGGAAATACTCATCACTTAACAAAACAGATCGGTGTCCTTATTTAAGTTAATATTTTTTCATCAAACCGCAGTTTTTGCAAGTTCCCGCAATTTTTGAAAGTTCCCGCAATTTCATCGCATAAAATTGCATAAATATCCCGCATATTCCATCGCATTTTTTAAGAAAACGTGCCGCATAATCAAGGATTTTTGCCCGCAACAATCACAAAAAAACTCAGCGTTTTTCTGGAGGGACTGAAAGTCGATAAAGTACTAGCTAAAACTATTTTGTTGTAGTATTGAACAGATACACCAAAGTCAAGCCACAAACATCACTGTGAATGACATGAACAGATTCATTTTCAGGTGGCGGCCAAAGGAAAACCGAACAGTCACTGGACTTTCCAAAAAACCTAAAAACCCTGTGAATATTTTCAAAATAATTGTACAATTACATTGACATTGATTATAATACCAAGTGAAACTAAAAACTAAACTAAAATCTGAAATCATAATTGTTGACTTTCTAATGATATTGAAATAAACATTCATTATTACATTAATGGATTCAAAAACTTGTGTCTCACATTATGTACACGCACACACAAGAAAAACTCATCTTAGACTGCTTAAATCTAGTTAATACAGACTAGGTGATGAACACAACAGACATCTGTGACACACCGATGAACTGTGGCATTAACTGAAACTTTGACAATGCTAGTACACGTAATTGCTGCATCCTCAATTACATTTATTACAAAATGCTCTAACCAGGTCGGACACAAGATTCCTGAACACTTAACACAGAAACGCAGTGCAATGTTACAATCACAGCCAATCAGAACAGTGCGTGCAGAAGTTCACGGTTTACTCGCTCGTAAAACAGTGCACAGTGTAAAACGCATACCTTGAGTTCTGATGCTTCACCTGACTGACAACATGCTTTTTATGGCACTCTTTGTGGAGCTTGAGGGATTTGTCAACATACGGCATACATGAGGAGCATCAGGAATAGAAAGCAAGCGACTGTCAAACTGTACGGACACAGCTGATGGAAAATACTAGAATAGGTGCATTTCAGTTTTAACATGTACTGAGGAATAAAAAAAATAAAAATAAATAGTGAATGTTCCAAATGGTCCAAATTTATGTCACTGGTTGTCAAGCTGATTGAGGACTTTATCTTTAATTGAAAAGCATTGTGTAAAAAAGCAAGTTGGTATAGACTATACACCAGTTGTATGATAGAAACAGACAGGATTAAACCTCACAATGGTCATTAATGAAACAGATGATTTACTGATAACCCAAGAAAACTTGCCTCATCACAATAGACCGTGACCATGAGTCAGATTCTGAGAAATAAAACCATGAACAAATCTTGGTCGCAAACTGCAATAAGCAATACAGTATCTGGGAAAATGTTGGTCAAAATCGGAGCAGTAGTAAATAGTCAAGCTCTTCTGACCACTTAAGAGTCATCTGGAGTAGCATTTGTAGATGTAAGTGAACCATTAAAAGTTAAAAAGTTAAAAGTACACAATTCCTGTAAACTAGTATATCAAAACCCCCTGCAGGTTTTGAGTCCAGACGTCTGAATAAAAGGTAGTGCCACTTTCCAATGACGGAAACTGTCACCTTGTCGGTAGGGTCACTAAGATGTGGCAGGTCACTTAAAATGTTGTGGTCACGTGAAATATGACTGGCAGAAAATCTTTTTTTGAAAGCTTTTAAAAGCTTTATTTTTGGTCCCCACCTCGATATGTAGTGGATAACAATTGCAATGCTTTTAAATCCATTATAGCGCTTAAATAGTGAAATATGGACTTAATTTACAACGTTTAGCATTAGCATTTTGACAGCTGGGCAAATCCATTAAATTGTCAATCTTACCATAAATAAATAAAATAAAATAAAAAAGCTATAAGAAAAGCTTGTAACTGAACAGCCCCACGAGACACGGGGATGATGAAGATTGTAATGTGACGGCATTAGCATTGTGATTAAACCTGACTGAATACAATGTTGAAAAGGGAAATGCAAGTCTTACAAACGCCTTTTAAATCACTTAACAGCTAAACAAATTTCATTAGAGATGCACAATTTATCAAATTAAAATGTCAAAATGTTTAATGTCCGCTGTCAGGTTCCGCTATGTCAGGGGTTCCGACAAATTTTTCCATTCCAGAACCACTCTAGATAAGTATAATCTATCTCGAAACCCACCAACATATTTGAGATTTGGGGATGGACGGAGGGGGTGCCCAGAAGTACTATAAGTTTATTTAAAAAAATTGACAGAAATCGAGTATTTGATAAAAAAAGTAATTTTGTTTTATAGTACAACTGTAACATTTTAATAGTAATATTTAATATGAATATTAAACACTTTTTAAAGTAAATTAAATATGTCCATTAAAACTTGACACATCTTTGCTCCGGTCCGGATGTGAACAGTAATCCATGCTGCGAATGTTGTTAAACTCATTGCATTGTTTAGCAAAGAAATGCTCTCATGCTCGTTCCATGTGTCTACATGTGATATGCTTTTACAGACATATTTTTCCTTATGCGTTTTGGTAGGTAGCCAAATGCATGCGAGGGAACGCAAACAACGTACTCGTATGCCCGGTTCAGGCTACACGATTTTAGCATGATTCAGTTAACGTAGGGTGTCATGGGGATTCGTAAACGACAAAAGCCGTCGGGATGCAAGAAGCGATTGTTTTATCTCGTATAGTGTCATAGTGGACGACAACTGAACGTCACGACAGAAAGAATGGCATGACAAAAAAAATTCCGGTCTTCCACAACGGGTTCCGTCACATCTGTGACACTGACCAATGGGAGCACAGAAGCTCTTCCGTTCACAACTTTCAAACATGCCAAAACGAAAGCGACAATTAGTATTGGTGCACTGAAGATTCGTGGAGCTATAGTAGTACTCCTGCCTTTATGATGTTTTCTTGAGGATAAGCCACGACAGAGTGAAAAAAGATAAATGCTGGCAAAAGATAGCGGAGGCGCTTCAGCGCAGTTGAGTACATTTATTTTGACTACTGGCTAAAAATAAACAATATTTTACCTCAAGTTTTCTTTGGAGGATTCCATACGGACCTCTTCGTGCAAACTAGGATCATGTCCCACTGTCAGGTTCTTTCTTTTGGGGGCTTTTCTGACGAGAAGGCATGCAGTGCAAAACACGCCGCTTCAGTAGCCATTGTTTGTTTACACTCACAACACTTGTCAGTCGATAGTTCCACCTTCTCAATGATATCACACGTTGTTAAAGACAGCAAGTGATAATTGACCAGGAAGCAACGTGTAGTCTGACTTGGGGAAGAGTAATACTTTTGCGGCTTAATGCATTTTGAGAGTGCCCCATGAAGCCATTTTAAAGGTTCCTAGTTTTAATTTGGAGGTCTCCTACAACAGGTTTACATGCATCAAAGGTATAAGAAAAAAAAACCTTCCCACAATAAACATTGCCCATCACCACATTTTTTAAAGATTCTTAAGCGACTCGTCCTAAGATCCAGTCTCTCTAAATCCCTCCTTTCGGTGAGCCTGCTCTGCTATGATTGGTCAGGTGGCCCAGTCTGTGGTGATTGGTCTACTGCTTACAGCGTACCGAAAACAAAACGCCCATTGCCATAACTAAACTTCAGCTCTGGAGGCTTCCTCAGTGATTGTACACACTTGTAGAGAGTAGCGATGGTGTCGATTTTACCATATCAAATTGAGCACAAGTCTGCTGATGAAACAATGGAAGACCTAGTTGTTCAACCCGAACCTCCATCTCAAGGACAACTTGAGCAGGACGTTTCTCAGTAATACACTAGAGGTACATTATGAGATGTTGCAACTAATTCCTCACCATCAGCATTAGCAAGAGTCTGTCCATCGATGTGAATATTTTTAATTTATTACAGTGAACATGCGGGAACTGTATTAATAACAGTGATTCACGATAGTTTTGGGCTAAATTTTGCAGTGATGTAACAAAGTTTGTCAAACAAATCTGGCTCCATACTTTATCTTGACTCAAAGTAGTAAGAACGACAGACAAACTGCATTAATTGACAGTTTTAGGTAATAATGGACCACAGCTGATTAGCAGAAATATTTCAGTAAGACAGTGATAACGGGAGTCGGATACCCACACAAAATAAAACACAAAAACTACGTATTTTCAACACCCGGCAGAAAATATATACATCAAGTTGGTCCAAATAAAGTGGTTACTGTCCCATCTTTAATGGATAAGCATTTAGCAAATCCCGAGTTGACCCGCCGAGATTTGAGAAGCAATCGTCAGTAAAATTAACACAAAAAAAGGTTATACTGCTGTTGTATCGCTGTGGTCATTTTAACCA
Source organism: Phoxinus phoxinus (assembly GCF_949152265.1). Taxonomy (NCBI): domain Eukaryota; kingdom Metazoa; phylum Chordata; class Actinopteri; order Cypriniformes; family Leuciscidae; genus Phoxinus; species Phoxinus phoxinus. The sequence continues at coordinate 18,552,402 of NC_136876.1, read as the reverse complement.
CTGACTCTTCACATCCTCATTCTTTTGGAGGTGTATACAAAGAGAATTTGCTTTTGCAATGCAGAAAACAGCATCTTCTCAACATTTTCACAACACGAACCAGCTACAGTATTTGAGGCGAGGGCGGGTCAAAGTAGACGCCGTTCACAGGCAGCCAAAAAGGACCATATGCATTATGCTAATTTGTTACGAAATAAGGCTGGTAATACTGACAACTCGTTTCAGCAGTTCAGAATCTATTCTTATCTTTTTTTGGGAGACAATAACTTTGTGGACTTTGATCTTTAAAACTTTGCAGACCTTTTACATTCACAAACAGCTATACTTCACGCTGCATGAAAGGTAAGCATAATGGGGCACTTTAATAACTATTATTATACCATTATCGAGCACATCTTGCAGTTTAGCAACAGTAGACTATTTTACGACAATCAGTAATCTACCTGGTCTGGATGTTAAGTTTGGGTTTTAAGGGAGGAACGGAAGTACACCGAGGTGAAGGAAAGAATGTACTAATAGTTATTATGAATTAATCATACTTAAACGCACAGGATTTACCAAAAAATGTTCACCTATTACACAACACGTGTGTAAGCACATGAATTTGTTCTTAACCTCGTTTTAATGTTAATGACTTTGGAGTACTCTAAATTAGCGTCAATATGCAGGATAGCCATCTCCATAAAACAAGCCTAAACCATCTTCTTAAGGGTTTCCACACAACCTTTATCCAGTTGTGTATGAGTGTAACCTCACAGCTTGAGCTATAATTGCACATTTTCTTACTCTTTATGATGAAATACATTTAAAGGAACCGTATGTAAGAAATGTATTTCAATTAATCATACATTGGCCCTGATATGTCAGTAGACATTAAGAAATCATGTTAATTTCAAATACTTATATCACTGACAACAGTAGTCCGGCCAGGATATTGTCATTTAAAAGTGAAGTTGCAGCCCTCAACTGATGTTGTCATGTTGTGTTTTGGCCTGATGCGCCACCCTCCACCTATCTACCAATCACAACGTCAATAGTGTTTCGGCATCCGGGTTGCCAGCTCTCCTCTAGTCTGCTCTAACCTACCCTAACTCTAGTCGGATAAAAAAAAAAAGTCTAACGTCTAATGCCTATCTGGCAACCTCGAGTCAGGGGGGGAGGGGATACACTGCTCTACAGTAATTTGAAAGTGATTGCAGTACCAGTTTTGGCCACAATTTTACATACGGTTCCTTTAAGATAAAATTTCCATGGCGAAAATTTCAACTTGACACGTTCAGAAGGCCACCGAGAGTGATTTCTGCATTTTTGTGGCTTCAGTTGTTCTTACATTTTGTCTGATAGTGTCATTTGATTTTATTGAACTTTATTCCATTAGCCTTGACCCCTTAATTGCTATTCTAAATGAGAAGTGTGAAGCGTCAAGAGTCATTGCATTAATTTAACTTGTTTATGTTAATGCAAACTTTGTGTTCAATGGCTTTTGAAACTGCCATTCAAAATAGTAAATGTTATAGCCATCTACTACCAAAGTGCCTGGTCTGTTAAGTTCACCATTTTCAAAAGCCTGAATCTGATCATATGAAACTTTTGTAAAAATGTTTCCAGCACAGACTTGGTTAAAATCCACAACAAATAATAAAAATTAATAAATGTGCAAATATAACCTTACAATGTCTTTACCTTTGATACCTTAGCAGCAATTTGTAAAGTGTCAATTTGAAAGTGCACACTGTGAAATTCTTCATTGCTCATAGGCTCTGCTCAACATCATTAACTAAGTGTAATTGAATACAGCTTATGTTTCTGCCAAACTTCAATGATATTATACAAGTGCAACAGGTGCCACTGTGCTTTACGGATTTAAGAACGGCACAGAAACCAGGTTGGTTGCAGTACTAATAAGAACGTGAACTTTATGAACCTTGCCGACCAAACTCCCAAGACCACCAAAGAGTGACAAGTTGTGTTTGACTTGAAGCGTTGCTCGCACAGACCGATGACAAGACGGCTTCATATGCTTTCGGATCGCACTCGCGGTACTTCGATGTCATACACAGATCGGTCTGTGCAGCGCCGCTTCAAGTCAAACACACCTTATAACTGCAGAAGTGTCTGTCCTGGGCCATTAAACTTTCTGCCCCAAACACCCCGTGGAATAAAAAGTTGACCTCTGAACTGGACACAGATCATTACATACCACTATGGAATGTGTGTGAGGGAGGAAGTGGCTCTGGTTACTGTGAACCTGAGCGCACTCACCAGGAAATCTGGTTCTACAGGCAGGCCAAGCCCAAGCGTGACGCATCAAAGGGAGGGTGTAAAAACTGACGGCAAACAAAATGACTGCATCCCTAACGAAAGTAAACAATTACTCATTAAGGCTTACTGGGAGTTTCTCAGGACAGAAAGCTCCAGGCTCCCAGTGGAGGTTTAGGTACAGCAGGTTTGTTTGCTTGAAAGCATTTGCATAAATAATAAATGAAACTGTACCGAGTCAGTTGCTCGGGCCAATAGTCCCACCTCCCTCATCAATCTCCCCTCTCTTCTTTCACACTTTTGTCTCGCCAGCACTCCTGGGAGCTGTTCTTCCCTACATCTCAGGCTTCATAGCGGCCTGAACTGCCAGCAGAAAGAATTAAAACAGTCTAACTTGTTGTGTTTGTGTGTTACAAACTGTTCACGACGTTGAGGGAACTAATCTGTACAAACATCAGCAGTGACTCCATGGGCACCTCTGACAAACAAAACGGAGGTGTTTTTTTCCCCTTGCTTGAACATTTGCTGTGCAATGTTGTGTTTGTTCTAGCGCTTTGATCAGTGACCTAAAACGACTCCGAACAGGGTCTAACAAATGTCTATTGGAGAACGGAGCCAGGAGCGCACTGGCAGCGCAGCACACGGTAGGCATGTGTGCAATGTGACTGGAGAACTTTTTCCCAATGCAACTGTTCCACATGCCTCTCACGACTCAAACTTCAGGGTGGGAATGTCCACCTCGCATGTGACACTTTCACGAGTCTCAAGGCCGTTTGTTATGCTAAGAGGTTTAGTAGAAGAATAGTCTGAATATTCAGTAGGTACAGTTTCAGGGGAGTGTTTAGTCGCTTTCATTTACTAAAATGCAACATTAGTACAGCAAAAGCGAGCTAGATCACCCATTTAAGGAATATAAAGCAAGTTCAGTTGCTTTACTAAAGGACGATAGGAACTTAATCAGTCCATTCTAAGACCAGCACAGAAATAGATAAAAAAAAAACAAGGACAAACTTCCTAAGAGAAAAGTGTCCCTATATTAAATGCAGGCCTTGTGAAGCATTTGAATGTTGCCAACTAAAAACAGATATTTTCAGCATTAGGAAACATCTACAAACTTTTTCTTCTCCCAGATGTGTTTCGGTGTCTAAAAAAAGATCTGAGATATCTGCAGTGAGCCAAATAATGTCATAATCGTTTAAATATGCTTATTTGCAGTGAGTCTTAGATGAACACTCACTAAAGTTGCTAAATCATAACCGGCTGAACCCTCTCCTTCTGCCACAACAAATACACCACCCCCTTCTTCCTCTGAAAAACCCACCCCCTCCCCCTGCTTACACACACACCCCCTCCGTCCCTCCGGGAGGCTGCCTGTTCGGGGCTTTTAGCTTTCTTACCAACAATGCTACCCTTTAAAACACTATTTTGAGGCCATTCTGGGGAAAACTCCCAGTGAAGGACAATATTAAAAAATATTGCTAACCCGACAGTGATGACTATAAAATAATCCAAAAACGAGCGATACAAACCAAAAGACTACCACAAAATCTGAAAGTCTACGGGTATTAACTTCATCAGGAGTAACTACAAGCTAGAAAGCAACAAAAAGAGATTCTGCACAAGCAAACAACACTGGTGATTAAGTTGAGTAATGTTCAGAAAAGCAAATTCACAGAAAGCTGATCAGTTTTACCTTTTAACAGGGACAGAGCAATGTGCAATTTTTTCCAAAAGGGCATCCAGCGTCTGAAAATCCAGCAAATCATTGGACTTGGAATGCATTTTGTAATCCATTTATATGGAATCAAAAGCAAAAGCAAAACAGAAAGGGAACTAAAGGCAAGAAAAGTTTGTCACTCGATCCCAAAACACAGTAACCTCTCGCTCTCAAATGTCCAGTTCTGACGTATGTGTCCCAAAATCCACTGCGCCAAATACATGTTAATCCATAGTTAGTCCACCATAGTCCCGAGAGAAAGGTTTCGCGGTTCCTGAGAAGCCTCTGATCGCAGTCTCGCGGGCGGACGAGTGTGTGTGTGTGTGAGAGGCGCAGAGGCCTGAGGCCGGCTGGATCTGTTAGCTCTGTGCGCCGGTCGGCTCTCGACACCCTCCCCCCGTCAGCAGCACAACGGCCCAGTTGCCACAGGCACTTCGCCCCATTGTGTGTCCACCCGAGGCCTCTCACACAAACCACCTCCAGCGGGGCGCCAGAAAGCGGGGGAGAGCGAGAACGAGCGAAGTAAAACCCGGAATGCGCACTTTCTTTCTCTCACTCGTTCGCCGAGAACAGCGTGCTCTTACTCAACAGTGAAAATGGCTCTGGCGCTTCCTCATTGAGAAGAGGCTCTACCCACACACCCCTCCCTCGGCACTCTCCGGCGCTTGCTCATTCTCTAACCCCTCCCTTCTTTCACCATCAATAGCTTGAGCACTCTCCACCCTCCCTCTCTCTTCCTGCCTGCCTCTTTCTCTCTCCTCAACACACACACACACCTTTAGCTCCCTACCCCCTTCCTCCCTCCATTTCACCCTCCCCCACTCATTCTTTTCAGACCGATCTCCTGCGTGCCTCCCCCCACTACACCGAGGGCCGTCTTATCTGCTGCCTCTCCACACGCCGCACACATTCACACATGTCTAGACTGCACCGGCACAAAAAACAAGCCACACTGGGGCTACCCAACCGACACACAGAAACTGTCCTCCGTGCCAAACTACATGGATGCGAGAGACGCTGAAGCTCAGATGGGAGGGTTTACAAGGAGTAGATGGAAACGGTGAGTGAGTGGACCCACGGGAGGATGTATTAGGAGGACAACACAGGGATACACCTCCTTAAAACACATGAAAATACTCCTTGGACACCACTCAACACTTAATGCGAGAGGATGTTGATTTTGGTAGTGTCAAACTGAGGGGATGATTTTTTTTCATGTGTTCTCTGAGGTAGTAACGTTGTCACTTTGCCGTACTGGTGCATGATTCACAAACTTTGATACAGACGCCTCAAGTTTGGTGTGAAAACTGTGATCTTTGAGTCTAGAGCCGAGCGGTTTCAGCCATGGTGGCTTTTTAAAGGTTTAGTTTCACCCAAAATGAAAACGGTGTCATCGCTGTTGCTCGTGTGTTTGTCCTCATGTCTGAATGACTATGTCCTCCGTGGAACATAGTAAAAAGCATCATAATTCATTCATATGACTCATGCGCTATATTAGAAGTCGCCTGAAGCAATGCAGTAGATTTGTGAGAGTAAAAGACAGAAGTCAATATTAAAAAAAAAATATTTCCTTTTTTTCACAACTCTCGTTTGTCATTTGTAATTCCTTGCAACTCGTTTGCATATTCAAACAAGAGAGACCAATGAGAACTAAACACTGTTGATCTCACTGAAGTCAAACCTTGATGGTTGAACATGCGCAAGAGTAAATGACGACGTTTGAGAAGATTTTCAGAAAGTTGCTATTTAATTCTGGTCTATTTATCACACAAAGCTTAGATAACACTTTACAACAAGGTTTCATCCCAAACAAAGAATGAACAATACTTCCACAGCATTTATTAATCTCATGTCAAATAAATTTCAACATTTACTAATACGCTTTTAAAAGTAACTTTTCGCTTTTTGGTGTGTTCGCACCGCAGCAACTAGGAACGATTTTAGTTCTAGGGACTCCTTTTGGGGGACCTAAATTAGCTCCTACTTCAGATTAGGGTCTAGTCCAGCATTATAGGAACTACCAGTGACATAAATGCACATTGATTTGCCACGCGCATGTCAAACACCGGCAGCTAACATTCTTAAACGGTGTAAACATTTACTCCACGAACATGAAAAACAACGATAACGGCATTTACATGTTGTCTGCAGCATTGGGGGAATTAGTTCTCGGGGAACTATTCTAGTGGCTAGTTCCTATAACCAAGTTCCTAGAACTTACCAGTGCGAAAGCCCCTAAAAAGCTTGAAAATATTTGTGGACAATAGACTTAAGATCTTCTTATGCTTTATCAGCAGGTAAACTGTTAATCATGAGCCAATGTTGCCTTTAAAATATAGATTTATCAAAGCCCTTTGGCATTGTTATTTGCAGGAAGCAGAAGGCAGCATATTCACTGTTTTTAGGGAGAACATCGAATACCACATCACTACACAATACAAAAATACCACTACATTTTAAATCCATTTATCATGTATTTTCTTTCCACTCTTGTCTTAAATACTGTGAATCTCAGAAAGCAGACAGCCCTAAAATGTCTTCCCTTGTTTCGCCATGAAGATTTATCTTCACTGCTTAAAACATGTCCGAGTATGATTTATTAATTCTTCTGCTGAAAGCCTTGAAAACATCTTGCCACATAACCATGAGTGACTAAAAGGGATGCAGATCTTCATGACAGCAAAATTATTTATTTATTTTTGGTTATCAATTCAAAATGGATTTAGTAAAAATGTGTTAGATCCTGCCAAAATGTTAGATCGGATGGATCTCCATGTCAGATATATTAAATATATTAGATGATTCGACCAAGGGGCGCCGAATCCCTGCCAGAAGATATAAGTCTTCTATCAGCCTAAGAGTTTGACAGAGAGAGCCAGGGAAGAGCAGAAGCAGTGAGAAACAATGGAAAATTACTGCTTCAAGACATCGTCCTGTGACGTTAAAAACCTTGAAATGGAGACAAGTGGAGACAATGGAGAGGAGTAAAGAAAGTAAAATAAAATATATAAAACAATTTTTATTAATAATAAAATGAATAAATGAAAAATCAAATGTCAACTACATAAGTGACTAATGATTATAAAATGAAATCATAAAAACCGAGTAAATAAAAACAAATGTATGATGGCATTCTTAAACAGGTTGCTATTGAAAATCTTCAGGTCTTTCAAATGGGAAGTTGTTCTGAGGCTGTTTTCTAAACGTCTTTACATGGTTGAAACATGATTACATGATAATACATTTCAGTAATTTGTACTGTATATAAACATGAATGTGCTATAACTAGTAGTAAAGAGGAAGAGATGATCAGTTGATGTGTGTGTCGTGCCACATTAAAGAGCGCCAGAACTAGATTTATTGTTTGAAATTCATGATAAGTGACAGAATTTCAAATCAGCTCGTTTCAAATCAAAAAGTAACAAAGCTTATGGCAATTTATTGGATGGGAGGCATGTTACAAATAATGTTTGTCTCATGCATCAAATGAAAACAAAACAGATCAATCTATTCCTTTAAAAAAAAAAAATTTGATGGGTTAATCAAATGTAATGGTGATATTGATTTACTCTTTGTTTCTTTAGGACACTTGATGACAGACAGACAGGAATGAAAATGTGGATTCTTATTGTAACTGAAGATAATGACGTCCCGAGCACACTGCCTAATGTCACAAACTTTGCTATTTTGTTGGAGGGAGAGGTTTTCAAAAATGCTTCAGACCTGTAATCTGCAGTTTCTTACCAGTTTGGCCTTCTCTTTGCCTTAGACTTTTGAGTACTTTGAGCTTATTTTGTATTGTTTTAATTGATTGTTGTATTAATTTTATAGTTAATGAGTATGGTTGTGGTGTTTGACATTGTTCATATTTCCATTTCCATATGTAAAAAGGAGTTTTTGCTGCTGATTTCTATTAAAAGTTAGAACAAAACTTCAAGCCTGCAGTTGCAGCTTTATTTCATAACCTTGTATTAATGTTAACTAGAGCAAAATACCTTTTTCAATAAACCCATGTCTCAAACCCACATACTTTGAGATATATCAAGAAAACATCACAAGTTTACATTTATTAATTCAAATAAACAAGTTGACTTGGAATTTTAAGAATTTTTAGTCCACTGAATGGAAAGTTAGGAGTTCGGAATGACAGGAGCGTGAGTAAATGACCATTTAAATTTTTGCGTGAAATATTCCTTGAGGCACAGAACTACACAATGTTTGGGGACAACCTCTCATTCCCCTAAAGACATACAGACTACATCAACTGTCTCCTCCCCTGATGGCATCATCCCACCACCATCTGTCCACACACACCTCATCATCATCATCATGACTCAGGCTAATTTCCTTCCACCCCCCTCCCTCTCTGCCACCTTTACCTCACTTTCTATCACTTTCAGTTCAGGACCACCCAGTTACACAGTGGTCACAGTCACACACGCTGACAGTCAGCACACGGTGGAGGGGAAATACTGGTAGAGAGAGAGAGAGAGAGAGAGAGAGAACAGTGGAACGGAAGAGTGGAGGTTTGTGAGCTCCTGTAACTGGTAGAAGGTCACAGAGGGAAAAAAAATTAACAAGAGACACTCCAGTGACTGTCGAAGCTGAATACTCTCAAGTCAGCAGCTGATAATTTGTCGACATTTGTCAATATTTATACGCCTTTTCTGATCAAAACATACATTTTTAATATTTTTAGGCTTATTTGAGTCCATCAGAGGAAAATTCCAATATTTCAAACCTTGTACCCAAGATGATTGAAAATGCTTTAAGTAAATATAAATGCATTTTTAAATGACTTTCATTACATGTCGCGAGAATACATAAGAGCAATATTTACCTTCAGAATTTTTTTTTACTAACATTTGAACTAATAAAACAAATTGGACTTCTATGAACATTTATGCATGCAAATTGTTCACAAATCTATTAAAGGATTCCAAATAATATTTTATTTTAACTTATAACTGTAAAATTTTAAAACTAATATATTTATTGTTGTCTTAATTTCTTCAGTTTTTAAATGTTAAACCATCAAACTTTGATTTTGACAGAAAACTAATAAAATTAACAGCAGCTGGTTGTTAATTTGTTACTTATTACAAAGTATGGGAAGATGGTTGGCGCATGTTGCGTTCCCAAATTGGGGACGTTAAATTGACCTAAACTCAGAACAGATGCAGAGACCGCGTTTAAGTGAACCAAGCCGCTCTCAGACGCTGCAAACATTGGTGGATAATCAGCTGCTCACGTGTAAATGAACAGTGTCGCTCTTAACTCTGAAACATGCTGAATATTTAAGAGCTGCACGATGAATTGTTAAAAGATTGCGATCTTGATTCGAACACCCACGCAATCTTATTCCTAAACGACAACAATTTGGCTGTCTATTAAACATTTGACAAGTACGATTACAGCGAACATTAAGATCTGTGTTGCCGTTAACCCAGAGAGAGTTGTCATAGGTGTGAATTATTTCTGTTTAACAATCATTCAAATTATCACAGAAGTACTGGGATAAAAACTTACCGTTTAGATTTAAACACTAATGCCAAATGTAGTGTCCAAAATAGAGAAAATCACTTTTTTGGAAGTAACTTGATACTTTAAAGTTTGTATTAAATTACATTACATCAGTAGGTGGCGACAAGTGTCTACATTTTTTTTTTTTCATTGAATCATTCATTCAAAAAGATTTGTTCAAAAATTGCTGATTTATCCAGCAATGAAACAAGAAAAGTCTCTATGAATGTGTCATTGAATCATTCATCAAACCTAATTTAATATTTTCTTAAATAGACCACAGCAATTAACATTGTCAAATTACATTGTTTTGTAGTTGTCTATTCAGAATCGTGGGAGAAGAGATCTCGATTTAAATTATCTAACCAACCCCTAAAAGTTAACTGTCACAAAAACCTGTACATAAATAAGATTTGGCTGATTTCTGAACATTTTTAACTAGTGAAGACACAAAACGTCTTCACAAACTGATTATCAAGGTATCTCTCTCAAATAGGGAGGACATGTGGCCATCAAGTATAGCAAAACCTGCGCGAGCACGCACACACACACGGCTTCTTGACCCACCAGAGGGGACAGGAACCCTAACCTTTGACCTTAATTGCTCACATTCCAGGTAAACCTATCCAGACCGACCATCTGCACTCACTTTTATTGCCCCATCCCATGACTCAACCACTCCTTTAAGTGTGTGGGGGTGTGTGTGTGAGTATGGGAAATCTGTACATTTTCCATGTCTTTAGGCTGTGTATGGGGGGGTTGAGGAAGAAGAGACGTCCTCCAATTTCACATTCTGTCAGGAAACCCTCTGCAGCCAGAGCCTGGCCAACCAGCGGCAATCCCTCCACCCAGAGCACGTGCCTTCCCCAACACCGCCTGAGACAATACAGCAGCTGCCCGAGTGACAAAGCACAACTCTGAGAGGCTGGACGACCCTCACCAGCATTTGGTGGCCGTTTCTCTCTCTGTGTGTGTGTGTGTGTGTGCGCATTCAAACATGGACGGGATTGGGGAGGGTAGGGGAGTGAGGAGAACAAGGGGGATGGGAGGAATGGATGAGAAGACTGTGGCGGCGGCAGAGAGCGCCTTCAGATTTCTGAGGCCATTAATCATCTGAACGTTTGAGAAGCCCGAGCCAACAGGGACCTGGCTGGAGAGAACAAGGACAAGTAATCTGCTCTGCCTGCATGTGTGTGTGTCTGCATCAGGGAGGAGTATAAACGGTAAAGCAGTTGAGAGTGAGCTCATGAAGAAAAGAGGGAAGTACAGGATACCCAAAAAACAAGACAATGAAAGGCTTTCATGTGGCCCGTTGAGTGAAACACTCAAAAAGAGCTCTCCTCTCTTCCCCATCTGCTCCTAACGTAAGCCTCCTGTGGCACACAAGAGACATCTGTCGTTAGCGGCGGTGTGCCCTGCGCTGACACAGTAGCCTTACACTGGCACACAAGAGCGCCAACAGACACCTTGACCCTTCTCTGTCTCCTGTCAAACAGCCGCTGCGCCGCACACACCCGTCGCAACTCGTACACCGCGGCACACATGTCCTCTGGAGGACACAGATCTTCTTCAAAAGGGCACAAGCAGAAACAAGTCAACTATTTTGACACAGATACCAAGCAAACACTCATGGCACACAGTTTTGTAAATTTATGAAGATAAATCATAATGCTCAAGATAAAAGTCCCGCCTTACTGTAAATGGCCAATTTCCTTTTTTGTTTACACTAAAGCACTGAACTTTAGCAGCCTGAAAAAGACAGTTTTAGCATGAATTTATCTTAAACCATTTCTGACGGCACTATTGTAAGATTTTATTTGTGGTTTGAAATACATTACCAGTCAAAAGTTTGGGTTGGGGTATTACAATATAAAACAAGGGTTTTGTGTTTTATTTTATTTTGAATGTAATTTATTCCTGTGATGCAAAGCTGAACTTTCAGCATCATTACTCCAGTCTTCAGTGTCACATGATCATTAGGGCTGTCACTTTTGAGAAAATTCAAATTCGAACGGATATCAAATACCAACCAATGTATTCTATCATATTAGAATATCTATCCTCCCCCTATATCCTCCAAACTATATATATAGCAGACAACATTTAGTCAACATTTGAAGTGGATCAAAAAAGTTAATCAAAGTTGTCCTAAGACAAGAACGGGTATTGTTCAAAATTCATGTAAAACTTTGATGAAAGGTTTTGATCCACTTCAAATGTTGACTACTGCATTACATCTTTTTTTTTAAATCTTACTGACCTCAAACTTTTGAAAGGTAGTGTATGTTTTATGACACACATCCAGAGCATAAGCTCCCAACACATCAACGTTCACACAACAGATGCAATAGTTTACACTGTTTTTCAGTGCACTTTCACTGGGCATTAACCTAGAGATCATCAGCCTAAGATAATAACAGAACGAGCATCCGTTCAAGCATGACTACTATATTGTACTGGGAACTACACCGTTTGTATTTGCCATTCAATTTAAAAGTGCACTTCACTTAACTGAGGATACATAAACAAAACAGACTAAAGCCTCCCAAACAAGAGGGGGATCAAAGGATCTTTAGCAAAGATGGAAACAGTTCAGAACTGAAGAGCTGCTGTGCATTAAACAAACACACCAATGATCCATATTATACACTGAGAAACTGACGTGGACATTTATTTTCTACTGTCCTAAATTAAGAGTCTGACGAGCACACATTTTGATGTTTTAAAGATTGTTCTTTAAGTGCTGGTCCTGACGCGCTGTAGCTTTTAAATTAATTATTATTCCTTTTTTTCCCCACTTACGTTAGCCAATGGGTTTTTTCCTCCAGATTTTTACAAACATTTTGCACCCTCTCTCTGATCCTAAAGATTTAAACCTTTCTCCAACCTGCAAATTCACTGTCATTTAAAGTACAGTTTTAAACTTCTAAAATAGACTATTTTTAAACTACTTGTAAGAAGACCCATCAAAAAAGATCCGCGCTGAAATGCGCAACACAAATGATTAAGATCAGTCTGAAAAGATCAGGGACACGGTTAAAAATAAACTTCTGCTGCTTGTTTCTAAAGTTGGGATTCCTCAGAAAGATGCGCAGCGGGGCAGGAGCGAGACACAGCCAGAAACACGAAAGCTTTGGGAAAAGTTCCTTGATATTATATAAGAAAATTTATTGTTCTAAAAATACAGTGGCGATGTAGACCTTCCCGTAGTTTGGTACGTCAACAGCTACGACTCATACAAGAGTTGCATAAATACCAAAAATAAATGATTATAATAATAATAATATATATAAATTATTTAAACGCCAGATATAATTTCTTATATTTTTTTAACTAGTGGGTGCAGGACACTATAGTTAATTTATGTAAGTGAGGATAGCTAAATAAAGTAAACTTTATTATACCCAATAAGTAACCTATATTATACCCAAAAAATTTTTTGACTTCCAGTCAAATTTATAAAAATTGGGACCAAAAATGATTCAGACACTTTGACCTTACCATGTGTTTTAAAATCAAAAACTTTCTGGTAAAATCTTACTCAAGTCAGCTTACTAAAAAACGTAGTCTTCCTTCAAAAGCAGGACACAGTCCAATAAAATATGTTTGATATAAAGGGGGATATTGCAGAACATGGAGTTGGATCTTCACCTTTCAGCAGAAATTACTTGAATGTTGATTCAGTAGCAGTCACAAACACATTAGATCTTATGTCTTGATGTGATGACAGCCAAATAAATGCATGCACAAAATATAATAACAACGTAAAATATAATACAATAATTTATGTAGTTGTATTTTACATTATTGCTTGTGCATTTCCCTTTATATTACTGTTTTAATAAAAAAATGTGTTGTGGCATGGTGTTAAAACCCTGTGAGACACCAAATCTCCATGTTTTGAAGTACTGTTCTTTTTTTTTTTTTTGCTGTGAAAATGTAATAAAAGCATTCAGACTACAGAGACATGATCATGATCTAACGTACACAAACCCCACATTTTATAAAGCGGTTAGCCTATTTGGCAGACATTATTTAGAGATTAAGCTTTTATTACCCAGCGGGAATTATGACGGGACTGAATGGAGGAAGCTGTCAGGTTATTGACTCACATTTTTGTCTCTCGTGTGAAGAGTCTCTTATCTGAGCGCACACATCTTCTCCAAGAGCACTTCAGCAGAAGAGCTGCCTTCACGCGGTCCAGAGAGAAGTCACCAGCTCGGACGCAGGCTACGCTGATCACGCGGTACGAGGGCCACTACTGCAGATAAGAGAGAGACAGACAGAGATGAGTGACTTGTTTGAAGTCTTCACACATTTAGCAGCAGCACATCACACAGTTCGCACTCTTTCTTCACCTCAAACTCTCATGCACTGATACTGCAGCTTCCCTGATGCCTTTTAGAAACTACATTTAAATCACTCATTACAAAAGGCACCTTTTGCTCTGATGGTACATTCAAAGATGTGGCGTACACGTCACAAGGGGGTGTGCAAAACTACATTTTTAAAATTGACTAGTTGGTGGGTCACCTTAATCGGTCTGATTGGTCTACTTAAAGGGATAGTTCACTTTAAAATGAAAATGCTGTCATCATATACTCACCCTCAAGTTGTTTCAAACCTGTATGACTTACTTTCTTCTGCTGAACACAAAGGAAGATATTTTGAAGACTGTCAGTAACCAAACAGTAGTCTGTACCCATTGACTTCCATAGTAGGAAAAAAAATACTATGGAAGTCAATGGGACCTGGTAACTGTTTGGTTACTGACATTCTTCTAAATATCTTCCTTTGTGTTCAGCAGAAGAAATAAATGAATACAGGTTTGAAACAACTTGAGGGTGAGAATATGATGACAGAATTTTCATTTTAAAGTGAACTATCCCTTTAACAGATTGGTCTTAAAAGGGATGGTTTGTCTTCGTTCTCATGCCGTTCTTTTTACAAGCGAAACACAAAAGGAGATATTGTGAAGAACATTTTGTTTTTGTACATGCAGTGAAAGTCAGTGGGGTACAAAACAACATTGACTTTCATTGCAAAAAATTTTTTTTCAAAATGAGGAGTAAATTATTTCATTTTAGGGTGAATTAGCCCTTTTAAGCAGAAGGCCTGTATTATAGGCCCTATGCACAGCTTCACTACTTCCTGAACTTAAGCAGGGTCCTTTGTTTCCTGTCTGCCAGGATTGGCCAAACTGATTAATCCAGGTGTGTCTGATTATTGTTGTTGGTCAGACACACCTGGATTAATCAGTTTGGCCAATCCTGGCAGACAGGAAACAAAGGACCCTGCTTAAGTTCAGGAAGTAGTGAAGCTGTGCATAGGGCCTATTAGGATGGTTTTGGGTTCACCTAACCCTCTCTATATACATTATTACGGAGCGTTCTTCTAACAGCGTTCTTGTGTTCAAATGACTGGAATGGAACAGATTGAAGACAGATGCGCACTGTTCGCCATAATCATTTTAAATTGCTAAAAATATGATTAGAATCACTTTGAAAAGGAAAATAGTACAGTTAAGTGTGCAGCGCAAGTCTGTGGTATAGGCTACATAAAATTATAATGAGAACAACTGTAAAAGAACGTTGTGAATACTTTGGTGGCCGTGTTTTATCATGTTTTCACGGGAAGAGCACATCCACAAAGGAGTTACACTATCATGAGCACAGTCAAGTTCGCTTGTGCATTTGCAGTATTTTGTTTTGTAAAGTTGTAATGTGTTGTGTGTGTGTGTGTGTGTGTGTGTGTGTGTGTGTGTGTGGGCTGTGCAATTAATTGAATTTCGATTTTGGCTAAAAATAATCGTTTTTACTCGATTGTACTACTTTGGTGATCGTTGGGATCACCAAAATAGTACAATCGAGTAAAAACTATTATTTTGCCATGTTCTGTTGTGCAAGAACACTCTTACAGGTATTGTGTGTTGAATGACATGCGCGCACACACACACACCCGCCCCTCCCGAAGCCATAACCTCTCTCAGCTTGAATGTTTAAACTGACGATAAGACTTAAAAAAAGTAAAAATTAGCAACTTCAGTTGCGATGCAATGCTGTTTGTGCAAGTGACAATTCCGTCATGTCTCGACTCCTAAACGCGAGAGTGTAGTTTCGACGCTTGCCTTGTCCAACCCATTTTGAGAGCGAGCGAGAGAGAGAGAGAAGACGCAGCACCTGAACACTGGAGACAGTTTTAAAATGATTGATTTGATTTCATAATCTCTGTGGATTATTTAGGCTACTCATACAATCTACTTGCTAAAGTGAATCAATGTTTGCGGGGGAATTTCCTGCATTTTATGTGGTAGACCTGCAGGAATTATTAAAATACTTATTGAAGTATTATCCGTTACATTATTTATTTTAATAGTTCAAAAAGTACAATAAATGTTCAAATTGTGATTTTTTTTAAGAACTGTTGAAAGGTGTCTTTTTAATAAACGCAACACGTTCCCAAAGTCATGAGAAATAATCGTGATTTCAATACTGACCAAAATAATCGTGATTATGATTTTTTTCCATAATCGAGCAGCCCTAGTGTGTGTGTGTGTGTGACTAGCACATAACTTGGGTCTAGTTCAAGATCACTTGTGTATTCGCATCATTTTGCACAGATATTGTAGTAATATTATATTTATGCTGTATAAATATATGCTTAATCTCATATAGGTTTGGTTGAGTTTATAAAAAACCATTGCATTATTAATAACTAGCACCTTTATTTTTCTCATATTATTATCAATATGGTTTAATCAAAAGCATTTCATTATTGTCCGTGCAGAGGCTAATTATTTAATTTATCTAATCTATGACACATGCATTTTGATTATTTATACACAAATAATGTTGTACAGTTACTTGTTTGCGTGGGACATGAAATTTAATGTCGAGACTTTAGTTTTTGTAATCAGGCTCTCAAAAAGTACATAAAAATGTGGATTTATCAGCCAACATTGTTCAAATATAAAGAATTATCTTTATCGGCCAAAGTTTTCATATCAGTGCATCCCAAAAGATTGATATAGGCCTAGTATTTTCTTATACGGCATTCTCCAATCATAATTGTTTTATTTATAACTTAAAGAAATATTTTTATCAGTGGAGCTTTTCCTAAATAATTCAGCCCTAAAAGGATTTTGCTGTTTAAAACGTTCTCAGAGTAAAAAAGTAATGTTTCAGCTTTGTTCTTATCCATGCAGAGATGCACTCCTCAAGAAAATCACCCCTCACACTAGAATAATTCATTCTTTCCAAATATAGATTGAAAAAATTCCTGAACATTTTTATATTGGAATACATATTGTTGAAAAACCAAAATATCGCAACAGTTTTCCAAAATGCTTAGCACTAACAAAAACTAAACTAAAAAAAAACAACTGATAAAAATGACAAACACACAAAATTACCAGAACAGAAAACAAAATATTAAAAATTATTATAATAGAAATAAAACAAAAACTGTAATAGTATCTCAGTCAGTGATACTAAAATAAAACCGTTACAACCACAACCTCCCACACACAGATTTGTAACCATCATCAAATACGGGATAACTTGGCATTTCTGATGTCTAATGCAAAGAAAGAAACACAGATACAAGGACATTTCTGTTTCTCTTCTCCCATCCATTCACTCCTGCTCCCCTTATTCAGAGCAGAGGTCACATCCTAAATGAGGCCAATGATGGAGTAGTTGCTATGGCAACAAAAACTGGAGGAGAGAAAACAACCAGACCTGTACACACACAGAGGAGAGCACTCAAATAAACTCTACAAGATCAATGTAAAGTTACAACCAAGCAGAAAACACTGCCCTAGAGTCATCTGTACATTAAGACGCATCTCATGCTGTTTGTGTTTATCCCCGCCCTAGCCTGACCTCTGCCCTGCTATCTCTGTGCACTTTATGCAGGCCGAGGGCGATGTACACAGTACAGTCACACAGCCTATGAGTATGAAAGGTAGAGAGGTTACCATCCCCTGTGTGTTAGTTATACTAAAGTCAGTCAAAAATCCCATTACATCACTAAACTCTCCTAAGGAATGAGACGTTCTCTATACGGATGTGTTGGATGTTCACAGTGGATGCCATGCAGAAAGAAAGAAAGTCAGTCTATAGGTGCTTTCGCATTGGAGGAACCTTTTCATAGATCCTAAAACTAATGGCGTGTTCGCACCGCAGGAAATGGGAATGATTTTATTCCTAGCAACACCTTTTGGGGGTACTAATCTAGCGCCTACTTGAGAGTAGGGTCTAAACCAGCACTATAGGTAGTTCTGTGTAAACACACAGATTGTGTAAACACACAGATGATAGCCTAGCCCTAGCCTATATATTTACTCCACAAAGATGGAAAACAGTGATAAGCCGCGTTTCCACCGAAATTACCCGGAACAATTTGTCCCATGAACTTTTTTTCGCCCCAGACCGGTTGCTTTCTGCGTTTACACCGCGGTCTAAAGTACCGGGAAGATTATAAACTGCGCGCAACTGCTCGTCCCAGTCTGCGACGGACAGTAATCAGTTTTGAACGCCACATTTATAATAAATATGGAGGAGATTCAAACTGTGCTGAGGTTGTTTGTGATGTGTTGGTTTACTAACGAGGTAATTAACAAAACGGCAGAAAAGAGACGAGCACTGATACTAAAGCGTGTTCAGAAAGCTCGTAATGCTATAAAATTAGACGATGCGGACATTGACCGTGAGATGGCTGGGAAGAACGCGCAGAAAATTTCCTGTTACACAATTACGCTTAATAAAGCCTGAACCTCGTCGTCGGTCCAGCTGTGTGTTTAAAAAAAAAAAAAATTCCATATTTGCAGACAGACAGACTCTTACTGCATGAAGCCACGAACCGCAATAGATTTTTAAAAATGCCGGTTAAAATAGAATGATGCGTGGAGTCATCCAATCAAAATGCGGCGTGAACAACCAATCAGCATGTTCAGCGCACAAGTCCCACCCCCGAAAGTTCCTGAACTTTGAAAAAGTACTACCTCGCCAGCAGGGACTTTCAGAGGGGGAAATATTTACCTGGAACTTCATTTAGACCCTGGTTCCTGCGGTTTAAACACACCGAGTACCACCCCAAAGTTCCTAGTTCCTGGAGAAAGCTCCTGCGGTGGAAACGCGGCTATAGATGGACCTCTCATCCTTTACGCCAAGGAGAAATCCAACGCAACTCTGACCCCCAATTTCCACCAGATGCGGAACGGCTGCAGAAAGGCTCCGCTGCGTGACAGCTCCATGTTCCGTCGTCCGTCAATACCCACCAGGTCCGGATTTGTTGCTGAACGGCCGAGGACCAACGAGATCTCGCTAATTCACGTGTGATCGCGCGATATGTAGTTTCGATAAACAGAACCACCAAACCAGGAACAGTTTTCCGCAATGATCATCATATTTTCCGCCAAATATGATCCGCCATGATCACGGTGTATTTTATTTTGAAAATTAAACGGATATTTTATTTTGTTTTGGTTTGTTCTGTTTTTTGCTCGACTTCCTGTCCTGCGCACTCTGCCCTGGCCTGTAGTGCTGCGGAGCTCTCCGGCATCCGGCAAAAATAGAAGCTCTGCGTATCAGCTCCGGAGGGCTGCGGATCGCCGGAGTCGGAACGCAGCTGTTCTGCATTCAGTGGAAATACACACATTGGGGTGAGGGGACCAAGCCAAACACTTATGCATTTCTGCTCAGCTAGCGACACTGAACATCAACCACACGGCAAACGCTAATACTTTCTCATATACGACAATTCACCATGACGTCACAACAGTAATAGATGTTCTTCCGGGTGGCAAAAGCCGAAGTGTTCCTATGGCAACGCTAGTAAATTGCTTGGAAGGGAGACCCACCGTCGGCAGTAAAAATGTAATAAAAATAAAAAATGTAATTAAATATAATGCGTTTTTTTTTTTTTATCATAACAACTGTATTTAATGATATAAGTAAAAAAATATAATAAATATGTAATATAGTAGACCTACACATAATCAGCTAAATACTCTCTATAGCTCTTTTTTCTAGCCAAAATAACGTGCTATATATAATGGTCATTAAATGGCTTTCCTGAGGTAAATGTTATGTGAAAATTGTTCTCCAGCTGTTATATTGACCTCTTTGCACGGTTGAAAAACACTGATTGGTCGATATTATGCATGTATGAGGAATATACATTTCGGTAAGTTGCGTGAGAAAATGGATGTGTGGCGTGAGAGTGTGTGAAAAGTGAGTCTCACGGTCAATGCGTGAGAGTTGGCAGCCCTCTTTTACTGGCAATGCGTCTGATCTTCAAAAGAGACAAGTTTACTAAAATCTCGAAATTTCCCCGGCTGAAGATAAATGCTCTGCTATGATTTTGTAGATGGACCGTTTAGAGAATAACGTTACATGAAGCAGAGGTGAAGGGCAAGCAGGGTTGGCAGCAGAAAGGTAAACTTTGGATGAATCATATAATTTAGGGGATCATTAAGATTTCCTAGTTTTAGCACTACGTTTGACGACACGACGTCAACTCGCTATAACCTCCTCACCCACAGGAAATCAATAAAACCCTACACCTTTTGCTGTATATCTGGCAGCGCAAACTCAAACACAACACGTTTTCATCATCGTTTCAACTTTGATCAACAACAATGTTTTTTAACTATGAAACTGTTCCAGTAGCCGGCTAGATCTCTTCAGTTAGTCAGTAGAAGCCGCTCGCGTTCTGCCACCCCATGAATGGTATCTTAATGTAGTGTTACCAACTAAACAGGAGATAAAACGTGTTTTATTTGACTTGACTGTCCTTTTATTTAATCCAAAACTGCGTTCATATATAAAAGGCCTTTTAAACTAGATACAACCGCACACGATACCACTTTAGGGGCCGTTCACATATTGCGTTTTATGCGCGTGCAAATTCAGTGAGAAGCACTTCAATGCATCTCAACCGGTCATGTGACAAAAACCAGCGGCCTTTCCGTAACAACATGGAAAGCTCGGCCGAACAGCTGATCATAGCTGTACAGGGCGGCTTTTTATTTCTCATCTCAATGAATATATCTAGTAGTAAAGCTAAAGCAAGGGCTAGAAACCAATACATTTTTTGATGATACTTCCTTGTCATCATGGAGAGTGCAGTTTGCACCGCTTTCTCCTCTCCACAAGCGCGTGCTTTCCCGTTGCGTCTGCCGTTGCTATGCAACCATGAACAGAGGCACGCCTGGAAAACGAATTTGCACGCGCAAAAAACGCGCTGTGTGAACGGCTCTTTCCTCCTTTCTGGTCAACAAGTGGATTCAGAGAAACCGCATTAGCAGCGCCGCCGGTCGCCATGTCTCAGTGTGTTTATGGGGAAAATGTAGGCCTGTTATTAAATCGATCCTCTGAGTTACGGATCGATCTTTAGAAATTAATATGAAAATCGATTCAGAATTGGTGAATCGATTTTTTCAACACAGCCCTACTCATGACACTGGGCTGGTTGACACTGTTAATTTATAGGAGGTCTCACATTTGGCTGATCACAAAAAGCAATCCATAATAACACAGCAAATCTGCTTTCACTTGTCATTTTCCCCTTGATGTTTTGAATATTTGAATGGAGAGTTTGTTTGTGTGCACTCAGCTCAATGCCCGATTCTGTGGACCTCGCTCATTTTTGGTGATGCAATATATTGGCCATTGTTTACATAAAAATGTGGGCTCAGGCAGCTCCTTCAAACACAGAGAGGACATTGGCAGGTGAAAAGGTAGTGTCATTCGAGGTATTATAGTGTTTTTTTGACAACTACAGACAGTTTGGAAGAAAAAGTCTAAATGCACTCATATAAAGGGGGATGCAAATATAAACCTGATATGGAGCCCTTTCACAGCTTCATAGAGAACGCGCTTTTCCATTCCACTGCGTTGTTTTTCCATGTAAACATGCGCAAGACTATTATTGTACTATTATGTTGTTTTATTATAAATACTAGGCTATATATTTAGTGGCATAAAGTGGTCTTAAAATGACAATATCGTTTATCGCAATTATTTCAGGAACAATATATCACCCAACAAAATTTTTTTATTGTGACAGGCCTAGCTCCAACCCTGATAAACACCTGATCCAGCTAATCAAGGTCTTCCAGATTACCGGTACTAGAAACTTCCAGGAGGTGAGTTGGAGCTAAACTCTGCAGGACAATGGCCCTTCAAGGAGCTGAGTTTGAGATAAGTAGATATTTAAGTACTTAATTGGTCCCTCCTTTTCATAATTAGTGAGATTACAGTGAAAAAAATTAACATTTTTGCAATTCTGCATAATTTGCCACAGCAAAACAATAGCAAAAAACACAATACTAAACTTTATTGACAAGGTTAGTGTGATAAAGAAACATAGCCTACATGATTGAGAAAGGGGATGGGATGCAGGACTCGAATTGGCCGTATGAACTACGCTCTGGACAGCTGACGGAGCGGTTACATGCCCGATCGGGCCAGTGCTGTATCATGACGAAAGTTTATAATTTGCACAGGTTTTTGCTACGTCTAGCCCGGAATTGGGGCTTGTAGATATTCAAATACATTTCTTGATATTTGATATCCGTTCGAATTCGATTTTTCTCAAAAGTGACAGCCCTACAGCACACAAATACTGAATCTAGTTCTCCATCTAAACTTCTTGCACTTGAATGGACAAATTCACACAAAATGCCTGTTTTGGCGAGTATCCTTATAAACACAGTTGGTTATGTCTTAAGTGAACGTAAATGGTTGAAAAAGCAAACGCGTTACACTATATTGGATACGAGCATTCAGTTTTAAAGTGACAGCAGCCTAAAATTCCTGCTGCTGTCCGTTTTATTAATGTTAATCAAACAACAAAGGACAAGACAAAAAAATAAATCATACTACTCTATTTATACTAGTAGGGATGTGATGGTGAGGAAATTTTCCAACTGGTTAATCAACGTATACGACAAGACCGGTAAAACTAGTATTACAGTAGGGTTATCCTTTCCACCCTTCTTTTAAATCGCTCATGAATGCCCGTGCAGCTGTGCTCAGTTTACTTTCGCTTTCGAATTGGCGGCAATTGCTTGAATGGTGGGTTAATTATCATTCTCAATGAAAAACAACAACAACAAAACAGTACAATGACAAAATTATATCAAACAGAGAACTTTAACAAAACGAATAAGACGGCTTTATTAACAAAATGCTGATGAATGAAATCTGACTCCTGCTGCTGATCTGTGCTGCGACTCGCTGAACCTATGACGCGTTCAGTTTTTCATTGTAGAGTCTGTTCTCTATATAAACAAAATGATTTGTATTACTGTAAACAATCAAAACGATGGGGCCGGGGTGGGGGTGGGTGGGTTGCCGCGGTGGGCAAGTTATATATTCGGTGTGCTGCTGAACACCATGTAACACCAACTATCGCAGCAAGCCTTTTATAGTGAAGACTTGGGATGTCAATTAACACAAATTCCCATGATCGCTTGTCATTGAAATTAATGATCAATTAATCGTTAGTCTAAATACTGTAATATGCATCTACTGCAGTGGCATATTGCCAACAGCATAGTTTTATCAGTAGATATGGCCTGTTATCTGCCAAGTAGGGTTTGTGTTTTTCAGCAATAGTGCACCCTTACTTTACTGAGAAAAGAAGGTCAGGGGAAAATATGTAACACTCCATATAAGTCCCTTCTCTGCTGTTGCAGGTGTTTTTCTCCTACTTAATACATTTAATTGTTCTTACAAAAATAGTAACATTTTTTCAAGGTTTTTTATTTAGGATATTTTTTTTTTTGACCGCACTTTTTCAGTATCTAAATATTCTACAGAATTAAAATTAAAGATATATATATATATTATTATTATTATTATTTTTCTTCCCAAGTACTATTTCTGTGACAATATATTGTGTTACACGTGTAAGTTATCATGACAGGCCTACATGACAGGCCTATTTGAGCCACTTTTACCTGCAATCTGAACATAACCTTAGGCCAGTGAGAAAAATTGCTAAGTGAAAAATAAATCTCCCAAAAACACACAAAAAAATCACTTTAAGTCAGCAAGCATGAAATTGAAGTTACAATAGTATTTTCTTCCCCATTCATTGCGACGCATATTCGAGTGAAACCGCTCCCTGAAGAAGAAGAGAAAAAAAAAGAAAAACCAGGACTTGAAGATAGTGTCCATCAGGAATTGATTGGATCATTCTGGCTTGCGATTGCTGTGATCTTGTGTGAGTGACATGTTGTCCCGCCCTAGTGCCAGTTAACAAGTCATCAGAGAAAAGATATCGTTGCAAGTTATTTCGATTATAGATTACCAGGTCAAATAAATAAAAAAAGATAATGATGTGAAGTTAAAAAAAAAAATTCATAAAATAAAAGTTTTTTTTATTGTATGGTGCCTTTAATAAGTCAGCAAAATTGCCAAGTAACTAAAATCACACCCGAACACAAAAGCAAATCACGCAAGGAAACCTGTGTCAGTCATCCATCAGCTGTCAATCACAGAGCTATGATGTCAGATAACAAAAAACACAAATATTTGCTCCTCACACAAGTTTACGTGTATAACAAAAAGTGTTTACTGGCTGCATTTAATATTCCGAATATTTAGACCGCGCAATAATCATTTATCTGATATTTCTGCAACAAAATCTGAGGATCACTGACTCGGAGCGCAAACCGAAAGCGCTGCGCGGCTAATAACGATACTGACAAGAGCTCCATCTAAACTGACACTTTTTGACAAAACACATTTTAATATAAAGAATAGTAATATTACTAACCACGGAGATATAGAATTTCAATATGCCTATTCACTCGCTCACATTTTAATGTAAACGTAAAGGTTGTGTGTTTGTTTCTCCGTTACACGGAGAAGCAATACAAAATGGCGACTGCGGGCAGCTCGGATGAGTCCTTAACACGCAAAGTCGCTAAACACCGAGGCCATGTCGTTATATTAACGTTAAACGAGTTAATTTCGAATTAAAACATTTACTAGGAGGGTTAAATTAGGTTAAGGTAATGTAATAGGCCTTAAGAGCATGAAAATAAGCCATATATTTCCTCCGACCCGCTATCAATGCTAGCGGTAGTGTGTGACAGACTCGTCCAGCGTCGTGCACGTATCTCAATGTGTGTGTGCGCGCACACGATCAAAACACACACTTCTCACCCCCGACCAAAAGCGTGAAACAACCACGGCCCACATTAACACACATCTGTCAATGTCAGACGCTTGAAACGAGCGCAGATCAAATGAACCAGAGTTAAGTTAATTAATCTGACCGTGCGTTAGTGTACGCACATTCTCGTATAATTCTACGTCAAATCCACAAGCATTCCCGCACAGGGAAACGTGAGACTTTTGCGAAGCTGCGCAGAGCAGGGATGCGATGCTGTGCTAGCTTTAACCAGCAAACGGCCTAATGCTAATAAACAACCTCAGGGCCCTGCATTACTCGCTTTCTTTGACGCACACGCGATGAAGGTGTCGTAATTCAGCACTAACACACACATGCAACGAGCCCAAGAGCAAAATGATATCCAGACTGACCCGTTGTCATGAATGAGTTTGTCTTTCCTAGCAGCTAGCGTTAGCACTCGGCGACCCACAGGCCGCTTTCACCGCGCGCGCACCAGACAATCATTTCAGCGCTGATTAGCGCGCTTGACCGTTACACGAAACGACGCAGCACATGCCGGGACCGTTCATAAGAAATAATCGCTCTGCATAAGTGTAAAGGCTGCTGGTTTATTTACCTTCTTTATTTTGTTGTGAGGGCGCGCGGGCTCTTTCTCTCCCACAATCCAGAACAAACAGCTCGAGACGTCGGTGACGTCATGCGCGCGGAGGACGCACAGGACGTGGGAGGACAGCAAGCGCTCCTGTCTGTCACACGTGTGAAAGATCGCCTAAAACCCTTCTCAACTCTGATCTCTTCCGTTTGCCCTTTGATCGGTGTCATTTAAACACTCTCTGAAGTAACAATAACAATAAAATATGTGCTGAAATATTTAAATAAAAAAACACATCCGCTCTAAAATACCTTTAGTAGCTATATTATTTTCATGAAATAAAGTCTCAAAATCCAGGGTGTGAAGGAGGTCTGACATATTTAAAAAAAAATGAAGCTTTACCTGTAAATATGAAGATTAATTTTACAGCTCTGATTGATTTTAAATTGTAATTTTGGCCTCCCCTGATATGGGTCATAACATAGAAAACCCATTTAAAGGGATAGTTCACCCAAAAATGAAAATGCTGTCATCGTTTACTCACCCTTATGTTCTTCCAAACCTGTATGAATTTATTTCTTCTGTTGAACCCAAACAGTTGATGGACCCCATTGACTTCCATAGTATTTGTCAATGGCTATACCGTCATTGTTTGGCTACCCATATTCTTCAAAATATCTTATTTTGTGTTCAACAGAAGAAAGAAATTCATACAGGTTTCGGAAAACTTGAGAGTGAGAAAATACTGACAGAATTTTTATTTTTGGGTGAACTGTCACTTTAAGGACGTGCATTTATTGAACGTAGCCTACGGAGCAAGAACATAGCGTAATATGTCTACAATAGCTACAATGTATTAAGAAAAAGGCACTGAGACTTCATTCACAAGTGAACACACCACGAGCCAGAGAAAGAGAACACAAATAAAATAATACTTTTTTTATACTTAGTGAAGAAAAGTTCGTTTAGAGTTGTTTTCACTGTCAGAGTTTATTCTGTGGTAGTTATTATATTTAATTAAGTATATTATAATATTAATTTATAGATTATAGGCTACAGAATAACACATACGATCATTTTTAAGAGAAGTTGAGCTTATGTTTTAATAATAGGCCTAGCCTACAGTTTGGCTATTGGTCAAATAAAATAAAAATATGTGCCGTCATTTTGTTGGTAGGCTACATTTAAAGCCTTTCATTGCAAGGAATTTACTTTTAAATGTCACTTTTACTTCGTTGGTGCACATTATAGGCTAAGTAGTGTTGTGGAGTTGATTCGCGCACACACACACACACACACACACACACACACACACACACACACACACACACACACACACACACACACACACACAAATTGTGTTTGTAATCTTTGAACAAAATCTGAAAATGTATTTCCCCTCTAGAAGGGCCTTCCTTCGCTGATGACGTCAGTTTGATGGCTTGTGTAGAACGTTCCTCCAACTGTCAGTCAGTCTGCAGCGAACTCTGACAGCGAGCTGAATGGAACGGAATGGAACTTTTAGAACTGTTCAGTCAATAGTCAAAAGAACAAGCAACGCTCTCTATTTTCTCATTATATTCCATTTCACTGGGAAAATACATCATAATACTACTGAAGTAAAGTCGTTCGTAACTTCCGGTTCACGCACGGTGACTCAAGCAGAGCTCCCAGACAATTTATTTGTGGTACAAAAATAGCTCAGCGACAGTTGTTTCCATACAGTCACATGGGGTGTATTTTAAAAGGTGAACCAAAGACGAGGGACAGTTGCTACACCGAGCCTGTGCTTTGACATATGTCTCTGATTATTACGATTACTGTAGCCTAATCATCATGAGCCATTCTTTGATGCACTTGCTTTTATTACCAACTCGGCTAAGTTTATGGATTCTCTCTTTGGTGTATTATATTGTTGTGTATGGCACGGCTGGAATCACTGCTTGTTTGGTTTTGATCCGAATTGCCTGGACTGGATTTAGGGATCCATATAGAACTTTTCAATGGACCATCCGAAAGAAACCCCCAGCCTGCCTCCGAGACCCTGCACTTGGCCATCATGCATATCTGAAGGGCAGGGTGAGAGGATTTATAATGAACACATATGAACAAGAATTGAGCAGATGTCTTTAAAAACATTAAACAACGTAATATGTACGAGGTCGTTGAACGGCTAAATGATGATTGCCCATATCTTGTGTTCTTGCGCCACCTGTGTTTAAAAATAGAACACGGCGTTCACAATATGTTTCACATTCCTTTGTTTTTAATGGGACACACTAGCCCTGTGATATTTCAGTCAATGTCAAATAGAATTGATAAAAAGCCATCTTTCACCAAATTTGATATTGATTTAGAATTGTTGAAAATAATGGTCTTTCTTTCTTTCTTTCTTTCTTTCTTTCTTTCTTTCTTTCTTTCTTTCCTATATTTAATAATGTGACTCTGTTTTGTGACTTCTTTGGTCTTTCTTTACGTTTCAGAGCTCAGGCTTGAGGTTCCACTATGTAACTAAAGGAGACCACAGAAAGCCTCTAATGCTGTTTCTTCATGGATTCCCAGAGAACTGGTGACTTCACGCTTCATTTTCTCTCTCTGCTTATTTACAATTGTACATATGCTGCCGTAAACGGTTTTGTAAAGTGTTTTCTACATACTGTTTCCTTATAGGTTAAAATATACATTTCTTTATTATTTTATTATATCATATTTGATGCAGGGAGGAGATCCAGTCAGATGATTAAGTCAATTTAATTTCTTAACAGCAATCAAATAATAAATGAAGAGTAAAATTAATTCATAATCAGGATTAAAAGTTTAATAAAGAAACATAAAATGAACAGTTAAAATCAGTTCTAATATTACTAAGTAAAAATAATTAAAACATTCTTACCACTTTATTCTGAGATATTCAAGCATTTGTGGTCTGTCTATCTATCTATCTATCTATCTATCTATCTATCTATCTATCTATCTATCTATCTATCTATCTATCTATCTATCTATCTATCTATCTATCTATCTATCTATCTACTATCTATCGGAAACTTATAGACTTTTGCCCTCATCTAAACAGCAAGTAAAATTCACCCTAAGTCAATTACCGGTAGCTACATTTGAGGCATAAAGATTAATAAAAGAAAACCATTAAACATACATTTCAAATTATATAAATGATTGATAATAAAACATAGCAAATGATAAAACATAAGCAAGAAATATATATTTTTCTTTTTCTGATTCATCAATATTATATTTGTATATTATTAAATATCAACAACAACAATATTTACTCATAACGCACATTTAGCATTTACAGTACCTGTCAAAAGTTTGGAAACATTAATATTTTTAATATTTTTGAAAGAAGTCTCATGTGCTCAAGCCTGCATTTATTTGTTAAAAAAATACAAAAAAAACAGTAATATTTTGAAATATTATTAGAGTTTAAAATAATGGTTTTCTATTTTAATGCACTTTAAAATGCAATTTATTTCTGTGACGCAAAGCTGAATTGTCAGCATCATTACTCCAGTCTTCAGTGTCACATGATCCTTCAGAAATCATTCTGATGATTTATTATCAATGTTGGAAACAGTTGTGCTGCTTAATATTTTTTTGGGAACCTATGAAACTTTTTTTCAGGATTCATAGATTCAGGATTCCCAAATATCTGTTTGTTTGATGTTTGATGTTAAATGTCATTGTAAACTTTCAAAGTAAAAAAAAAATTAAAAAAAAAAAAAGTTATAAAGAACAGTTTATAATTAAAAATAGAAATGTTTTCTACAAATATCAATAGAAAAAGATTTCCATTTTAAATAAATGCTGTTCTTTTTCAACGTTTTATTCATCAAAGAATCCTGAAAGAAATATCACAGGTTATGAAAAAAAATATTAAGCAGCACAACTGTTTCCAACATTGATAATAAATCATCTGAAGGATCATGTGACACTGAAGACTGGAGTCATGATGCTAAAAATACAGCTTTGCATCACAGAAATAAATTATACTATAAATTATATTAAAATAGAAAACCATTATTCTAAATTGTTTTTATATTTCACAATATTACAGTTTTTTCTGTATTTTTCATCAAATAGATGCAGTCTTGATGAGCATAAGAGACTTTTTTTATTCAAAAACATCAAAAATAGAAATAGTTTATTTTGACCGCGAGTCAGAGTTTGCGTGTTCTGAGGTATCAGTATGACCTGCAGGTACTCCTGGCGTTACCAATTAAATGAATTCAGCAGTCATTACCACACGGTGGCGCTAGATCTGCGTGGCTGTGGAGATTCGGACGCACCCGTCCGGCTGGAGGAATACTCACTGGAGACACTCTTATATGACATCAGAGACACCATCGATGAATTGGGTAGGCCTACTTATGCCCCGTTTACACGATGGGAAAACGCAGATATTTCTCTGCGTTTTGGCCTGTCATTTACACGAAAACGCCGTTTTTATCCCAGAAAACGATTGTTTCTAAAAACTCCGGCCTAAGTGGAGATTTCTGAAAACGCCGGTTATATGTTGTCGTGTCAACTGGGAGAAACGGGGTTTTAGGTTCTCTCTTGTCGATTCTGAGGATTCTGATTGGCTTGCATGGCTTTATCCTTCTCCCTACACTGCCGCCCATAGGTTTAGCATAGTTATAAAGGCGCTCGACTGCGTATTTATGCGGGTTGTGTGCACGATGTTATTATTGAAAACGGAGGGGGAGAAATATTCGTTTCTCTAAATACCCGGCTATGTGTAAATGTGGCCTTAATCACAGTGTGAGAAATGCCTGCCTTAGACACTAAATGCACTGGAATGAGATTTGTTTACTCACAGGTCACACGAGTTGCATATTGGTGGGCCATGACTGGGGGGGGATGCTGGCATGGCATTTTGCACTGGAGCGGCCCGACATGGTGCAGCTTCTCATCGTCATGAACGCCCCTCACCCTGCCTCGTGGCTGGGTAAGAGTGCCAGACAGGTCATCGTTTCACTTCTCTTATTCTGAACTGAAACTGAAATGTGGATACAGGCCATTTATACTTATTTCTGTAAAACCCCAGATGCGGTTTTGAGAAGACCTTCTCAGCTGTTGCGCTCAGGACACGCATGTTTCTTTCAGTTGCCGCTGCTGCCCGAGTTTGTTTTGTCTCTTGAAGATTTTAAGGTAGTGTGAACACTTTTAACTTTTAAAATGCCCGAACTGTTTGGCACTGTGGTTAATTTCTGCTTATTATATGTCTTGACACTTTTTTTTTTTTTACTGTAACAGGAAACCCAATATACCAGTTCTGGGTCACTTCCTGTCCTCAGTCTCATAGTTACAGTTCGTTTCTGTCATGTGCGGTGTTGGGGTAACTCATTATAAGTAATGCGAGTTACATAATCATCAGATTATCTTAACCAGTAAAGCTTTTGAATTTTCAACTAAATATGTTACATTTTTAACATAAGTAACGCAAGTTACTTTGTGTTCTCATTGATTGACTGACAGCTCTGCGTTGAAAGAAATCAGGAGTAAAGTGCAGAGGGCGTTGTGTGCGTTGTGTGTGAACATGATGCTTTCTAAAGCATTTACTCATCTCACTCGCACCAAAACAGATTCAGTATTCCTCAAAATGAATGAAAACTAAATAATACAAATATACTTGACGTATTTAATCTCACTTTATTAACCAATGTCTTTGCTGCTGACCTTCGATGATCCAATTCAACCATACGAATAAGCTAAAATGACTTCAGATTTACATCACATTTGGGTTTCATCTTTTAGTTTTTATTGCTGAAGTAATAGAGTTGAACTTTCTTGTACGCGTCCTTTTCTTCTGTGATCCAGAACGGCATCACAGCGGAAAGGTTTGTTTGAACTGTACAGGCCTACATTTTTATTTCCTTCAGCCTGAGGCTTTTTTTTTTTACTTTTGGTAACTTTTGGGCCTTTATGTTTGCTTTTATAAATAAAAAACGAACAAGCAAACCCAGCCCGTGTGAGATAATGTAATCCGAAAGTACTGTAAAACATTATTTTCCATAAAAAAGTAACTGTTACAATTAGTTACTTTTTAAGGGAGTAACGCAATATAATGCATTACTTTTTAAAGTAACTTTCTCCAACACTGGTCATGTGCATAGTTGGTTCGGGGTCTATTTTGTGGCACGAACGTGGGCATCAAGAACAAAGCCAGAAGACTGACCGAGTCCCAGCTGGAGGGTTACCTGTACCGGCTGTCCCAGCCTGGAGGTCTCACAGCCCCTCTGAACTACTTCCGCTCTCTCCTCAGGTTTAAAACACATCACTCCTCCATTTCTGTATCATGCAGTACATTGCTTAAAGTGGTTACTGTGTACCTCTCTTTCTACAGTAACACTCTGTACAAGCACCAGGATGTTGGTGTGCCCTGCATGTTAATTTGGGGTGAGGCAGACAATATACTGGTGGAGGGCATGTCCGGTGGGACGAGGCCTTACGTAAGGGGTCCCGTCGTCATTCACGCTATTCCCGAATGCAGCCATTGGGTTCAGCAGGATCAACCCGAGATAGTCAACAAACTCATATGGGACTTTGTTCTGGATAAAGACATCATAAAACACAATCATTGATTGCCTTTGGTTCACTTGGCGCAATGAAGAATATATTTTTTAAAGTCTTTGGCTCCAATGTTTCAGATTTTCACTGAAAAAAACAACTTGCCTTTAGAATAATTTGTCTTTTATTAATTAAAAAAAGAAAGACGAGGAAAAAAAGTATGTTGTACAATTTGTCATCTCAGTAAATATTTGAAACTATGCAAAGTTTTAAGTTTAAGTTCAGCTTTTACATATTTGTTCCTTGGATAATATTGCATTTTATGAGATCTTCAATTCAAGACACTTTGACAAATAATGAATTCATGGATGGTATATATCAAAATATATCATGACTGTGCTATAGCGTCTTTCCTGCGAGCTGTTTAACTGAAAATACAACATTTTCAAAATGCTTGTCACTTCTTACAATCTGTACAATCGATATTTCCGTTTTTTTTTTTTTTTTTTTTGGCTTAGTGTTCCTGTGAGTATTGGACAAGGCATGTTAACTGTGACAACAATAAACATTCTCATAGAGAAAAACCCAGATTCTTGAGGATGATGCTGACTGAACATATGATTATGATACGTCACAGTTAAAAACCGAAACCTTTACACAATGCAATTAACATTCTTTCAAGGCCATTTTAGTCTGTCATTGCTAACATTTATTTCAATGAATAGCTCAAACTTTAAGCCTGTTTCGCTTTGGAAGACGTTGAATATATAGTGCATGTGTCATACAGACTACTTATACTTTTATGGTACTTATGATTGTTTTATGATGGATTTGGAGCCTGACAGTCTGAGCAGGACATTCTGCTAAATGTATCTTTTTGTGTTATATTGTTTTCTGTTTAGTTTTTTCTGTATTTTGTGTAGAGAATCATTCTAAATAAAAATAAATTTTGTTGTGAACTCTTTAACAAGTCCTATAGTCACAGTCATCATTTTAAAACCACTTTCTCTGTGACTTTCGTTTTGTGCTCACCTCACGTGGCAAGCTAACACTATAAAAGTAGCCTATCTATTCAAGTAGTCACTATCCAAATAGTAACATTCAGTTTTTACTGGTAGCAAGTAGTAGAGTTTTGCTATTGATTTCTGAAGATCTGTGGTTTAGATATCAACTATATTCACTTTTGACTACATATTCCAATTGATGATCCTATATAGTAACTTTTTATTTGGAGACACCATCTTTCCATATTGTTGCTAGTAAACATTTTTTTCCCCCTGTAAAATATGACCATTTTATTTGTCATATGTCAGAATGTCTACTTTATAATTTAATTAAAATATAACTATCATTTTAGTGTCTAGTAGTAAATATATAATACTGTCTAGTGACTAGTCAATTTGTAGGGCAGAGCGGAACTAAAGGCGCACCAGGGTAAAGCTAAAAGGGCGCCTTTGATTTTATTTTCCTCTAAACCACTACATGCTTTTCATGATGCACGTGGAAATTTGGCTGATCCTTGACGCGATCGCAGACAGCAGTGCAAAGTTGATTCTGTGCTAAAAAATTGTAAATATATATTGTATAGGTTTAAGTAGCTAGCAAATGAAAATCGTTAAAATTATTGATTATATTTTGAGACAAATGTCCTAATAATTTTCAGTTTTGTTCAAGCTTATTAAATCAACAGTTTTTCAATAACAGAATAATATGTAAAAGTATGGTATTTGGTGTAAAAAGCGCCCCTGCTGTCGGGGCGAAATTAAGGCACAATAATTAACATGATAGGCTAATAATAACAGCTGAATGAATTTTCCATTTGTTGACATGACATGGGAAAATCTGTATTAATTATTATGGGATCTCTTTAAATGCTTTCAGAATCTTCTTTATTTTTTCTTTCTTTTTTTTTTTAAATCAACATATTTTAGAAGGCTTTCAGTAGGCTATATGGAACAAAAATTTATTATTTTATTTATCAAAATAAACAGAAAATAGTACAAACTTCGTTAAAGTAATTGTTTTGAACAAGTATGAACTTAGACATGATTAAAAACATATTTTAGCTAAAGTGTTTGTGTAAATAGCCTACTTTGTGCCTTATAATTTTACTCCGTGTGTGGGGTAAAAGGCGCAAATTGCCACCTATACATTTATAAGTTTTTTAAACAAACAAACAAACAAACCACTTTTATTATTTATTTTCACACAAACTGTTGCCCCATCAATGTTCAATAAAAACATCAATATTTTTTCTCCAATCATTTACTATGGGAGTAATAAAAAGCAAACTTTTCTTAAGGTCAATTGCACCCTAATAAAAACGTTAAGATTGACACTGTAACAATTGGAGTCCTTATGAGTAAATAAATAAGTTATATATAATGAAACTGACACGAAATCTAGTGTTATTATTGGATTAAGGAATAATTATAAATACGGCTTGCCATACACTCTGTGTGCCAGATACTGTGAAATGAATCCAATATCTAGTTTCTAAACCTGTAGTCGTCAAAGGTTTTGAACAATAGTCTCGTGTTCATTCATTGGGTCTTCAGGCAGTGATTCCGTCAAATCAGGTTTGAGGGAGGTGTGATCTGCGGATCTCAGTCCTCTCTTGTTCTTCACTCGGAGTGAGATCAAGATTTCTCCTCGGCTTGAACTCCTCCGCTAGATGAGCGTTTCCGGCGGCGAGTGCCAAAACATCGACACAGCTGCTGTTATGCGTCTTTTCTTTGTTTGCTCTGAAACTCTGGCAAAGGTAAGTGTGTTTCCCTAGTGTTGTTTTAGAAGAAAGTAGCTGTTTTTGTGCTGAGTGACTGACAACCGAGCCAAACTGTACAGTGTGTGTAACACTGCAGGGGCCAATAAATTCCGCGTGTTTCTGCAGTAAATGTGTTGCGTCCAAGTTTCACTTAAACATTTCATTAACCGCTACTTGTTTTATTTCTCGTTCTCTTAATGCTACCTCTAAAACTGACGAGTTAAGTAATAAATTGAGCAGTTGGGATTGTAATGGGGCAAAACGTCATTCCCCGTTTACTTTGCAGTTAATTGTTAATGTGTAAATTTGTTAAAATCAATGCTTGTGTGTCCAATGAAGACTAGTTATTATCATTTCCCGTAATCCCTTGTTAAAAATTAACTTTTCAACTTGTCTTGGACTTGTACGGACAAATAAC